>NC_090935.1:565626726-565929756 GCF_040938575.1 Ambystoma mexicanum
AGTAAGGGTTTCCTGATAATCAGTGGCAGCTGCTATAATAGGGTGGCAGGGTGCCACCCTCCTGGCCCCCAACGGGCCCAGAAAGAAGAAGCAGTAAAAGATTCAGAAGAAGCTCTTCTGAAGCTTCTTTGCATTTGCCAACAAATAGCAACAATAGTGGCAACAATAGTGTTGTCTGACATATGAATTCCTACGGGCCGGCTGCCCCAGCGAGGCGCGTCCCGTTTTACTCTGCTTTTTCACTATAGTATAGTGCGTGGAGCTAATAGCTCCACACACTCTACGTAAGCCGTTTAATTAATAGGCTGGCGGGGCGCTTGAGGGGGGCCCCGCCAGTATAAAATGAGCACAAACAGCACAACGAAGATTCCCTCCCTGCATAGATACAGTGATGTCCATGGCTGTTTGAAAGCCAATGACAACCCCACACTCTAATGTCATTGGCTGTCAAACAGCCAATGACATTACTGTATCTATGCAGGTGATCGCGCAGGGTGAGTGTGTGCGCCTGCGCCACTTTCACACTTCTCTCTCTGACTCTGGATTCTTTCGGTGGCGGTTGACGACGATACGAGCTGAGCTGCTGCTTTGCCCAGTCCGGCCCAGCTCAAGCCATTGCCAAAGCTTGCCAGCGGTAAGTACCCACTACCCAGAGTGACTGTTTGGGCCATGTAACACAGCCCCAACAATCAGCACTGACAGACGTTCTGGCCTACACATCTTTCAGTGCTGACTGTTGGGCCGTGTAGGCAACTTGGGGCTTTGTGTCCGCTACATGGCACGCATGTGGACCAAGGTAAAGGTGGGGGCCATGTGGGCCTTTCTTTACCCATGGTGGACCGTAAAGCAAGGTCCAGGCGTGCACCGCTTATTATAAGCGGTGCACGCCTGGGCCTTCCTTTACGGTCCATGGCCCAAGGCCCTTGGGCCGGTTTATAGTCATAATGTCGAAAAAAAAATGTCGACAGACAAAAATGTCGAAAAAAAAATGTCGAAAATAATAATGTCGACATCCTATACTTATAATGTAAAAAGTCATTTTTTCGAGAAAAAAAATGTCGACATTTTTTTTGTTGACATTATGACTATAAACCCTTAAAACTATCAACACCTCACCCAACACCCCCCTGCCACCCCCCCCACACCCCCCAACCACCCTTTCACCCCTCATACTCAACACATACCAATTATTTATTTATTTATTTATTTATTTATTTATTTATTCAATAAATAAATAACCTAAAAAAGGATCATTTACTATGGGGGGGGTCCCCCCCCAACCCCCCCTCAACCACCCTTTCACCCCTCATACTCAACACATACCAATTATTTATTTATTTATTTATTTATTCAATAATTAAATAAATAAAAATTGTATTTACTATGGGGGGGTCCCCCCCAACCCCCCCTCACCCAACACCCCCCTGCCACCCCCCCCCACACCCCCCCAACCACCCCTCATACTCAACACATCATATATATATTTATTTAATTATTTATACATACACTAAATTAAATTTCGAAAAAATATCGAAAAATGTCGACATTTTTGTTTGTCGACATTATTGTTTTTCGACATTAATTTGTCGACATTTTGACTGTCGACATTATTGCTGTCGACATTATGACTGCACACCCTTGGGCCACAGACCATGGGTAAAGAAAGGCCCAGGTGGCCCCCGCTACCTTGGTCCTTGGCACACATGCGTCCCAGGTAGCGGGTGGGAGTCTCTACAGGTTGGCCATTGTTCCAATAACGATTCATATTTTGCCAGGTTGGTTTACACCTGTATACTTTTAAAGTCACATCTATAACGCGTATTAATATTTTGTAATGGAAAGCCAAATGTTAACACATATATGTACGAATAGGGCTGAGAAGATGTGTTAGCAAGTGTCTTTGAACGTGCAAAAAGTCACTATTTTGGAGACAGTGAAAAGATGATTAGAAACATTAATGATTATATGTTGCCATTAAAAAAAAATACACACAAGCAACATCACAGACATCCTTTCTTCTCTAACACACAACTTTTATTCACATTGAAAGTCTTTCCTTTTCCTCGATTTTTCCTCAATCTGCGATTCTCTCCTATTCACTCAGTTACTTTGCCTCTTTGGGGGTCATTACGAGGTTGGAGGTAATGGAAAAACGATGCCGGTAAGGGATTACCAGCACTGCATACCGCTCCAGACTATTCTGACTCAACAACCCAGTATTAACACCACCGCTGATACCGTGTTCCCCGGTACTGGCACGCGCGCAGGACGCGGCCTTTCGGAGCGGCAATACCGGGATGGCGCTAAAAGGATGGCATCACAAGTCATGCAGACATGCAAATACCGGCATCATGAAGGTGGTAATAAGGGATACTGGGATGCCTTGTGAACTACCAGCAAACAGTAATGTGCAGGGTTCCCAACTGCCACAAGTGCACACAATCAGCACAGGTGGAGGCAATGGAGTCTGGCCCAGCACAAAAGGAGCACACCCACACACCACACCCCTTTCCACACCAAAATGATTCCACTTGTAGTAGCAATACTGTGGCTGGAGGACATGCTTGCATTGCTACACCAGCAACAACAACAGGCACCACAGAGGAGACGCAGGAGGAGAAGGAGGGTGAGACAGGCCCAGCAAGCCACACCAGTGCAGCCAGTGGTACCACGCAGGCAGCCCCCAATCCCTTGCATCAGAGCCAGTCCATACAACCTAACCCCTGAGCAGATCCACACCCTGTACCGTCCGGACCGGGACACCATCACCACCATTGTGGACATGATACATAACGTCATTGTCAGCTTGATTGAAATACGCACCGCCATCCCCCCTCTACTGAAGGTAGTGTCTGTGCTCCACTTCCTGGCTACAGGCACCTACCAGCACACAGTGGGGCACATGCATGGCATATCACAACCCTTATTTTCTCACATGCAGAACCAAGTGCTGGATGCCCTCCTGAAGCACTCAAGGAACTACATAACCCTACCACAGACTGCCCAGGAGATATTTGACACGAAAGTTGGCTTCCATGCACTGGCAGGCATGCCAAATCGTATTGGTGCACTTGACTGCACCCATGTAGAATTGGTGGTCCCGCATGCCATGGAAGCGGTGTACCGCAATCGTAAGCTATATCACTCCATCAATGTACAGATGGTATGTGACTCCAGCAAGATCATCACACATTGTTGTGCCAGATATCCCGGATCAACTCATGACTCAATGGTCCTGCGGAACACCACGCTACCACGCTACATCGAGCGACATGCAGGACGATGTGCCTGGCTGTTTGGTAAGTCACATGACAGGCAAATGACAGTGTAATGGGGGGAGAGATGCACACACCACAATGGCACCATTGTTGTGGAGACAGCACAAAGTCCACATCGCAAAACACTGTGCCCCAAAGCATCACTAACTGAACATGACTACCAATTCCCATAGCAATGATGGAAGCTGCACACCAATTACAGCATGCCTAACTTACAACCAGCCCACATTCCACAACATGTCCACCATCCATCATCAGACCTCACCCTCCATAACACAATCCAGCAACATGCTGTGAGTATGCACAATGTACATGTCCGCAGCAATCCACAACACAGGACAAGCATCCATGAGAGTGCAAAAATCAATTCCATCAAGGGTATACACTGCTTGTCACAGGGCCACCAGCACAGTAGCGCAGCATGTCAGCATGGAAATGATAAGCACTGAATGACAAATAATGCTGAGACTTCTGGCAACGCTGCCAGTAACAAAATCATACTAATCACTACACATCACATAATGACAACAAACACAGCAGAATGCATCCACAGTGCATGCAGAACACCAAGTGAGTGTACATTCTGTATCAACTGGAAGACACAACCCACACCATAAGACTATGGCACAGCACACATTGTGGCAAGGTAAAATGTGTGCTTACAACCAGGGACATGTGCATGTGAACAACAGAAATCTGCAGGCATGATTGATAAGTACAGGTGTCCATCAGGAAATGACTTACACATACCTTTATTTGCACCCATGCAGGTGACAGTGGCTATTCCTTGAAGTTGTGGCTCCTCACCCCTGTCCGGAACCCGCAGAACAGGCACGAAGAGGACTGCAATTGTTCCCATACCCGTACCCGTGTGGTCATCGAGCAAACATTTGGCCTGTTGAAGGCACATTTTTGCTGCCTTAGACGGTCGGGTGGGGCACTCATCTACAGGCATGAGAAGGTGGCGAAGATCATCATGGCATGTGTCATGCTGCATAACATGTGCATCCAATGGAACGTGCCACTGCCCACTGACATTGAACAGCAACCACCAGGTCATGATGAAGAAGATGAAGAAGATGTGGTTGTACATCATCGCGGTGGTGATGCACAGGAAGGACGTGCTGTTTGCCAGTCAGTGATTGACCAATACTTCTAAGAGAAATGGGAGCTGAGGGTGACATGAATGTGGGACTGAGGGCACTGGGTGTGGGATTACATGGACACTATGCACTGTAAACCAATAAATGACACATGCACAATAAGGAATGTCCAGGCTAGTATTTTTCAGGTACCCAACGGGCGTATTTAACAGTAAGAATTTACAAGTGCTCATACCCTCCACCTCACAAACACCCCAAACCCCCTTCCCCTCACACCCCAAAACCCCCACACACCCTCTCCCCCCACCCCCATAACTCCCCCACACACCCTCTCGCCCCTCCCCACAACTCCCCCACACACCCTCTCCCTCCTCCCCCTCTCCCCATAATTCCCCCCGTGCCCGCTTTCTCCAGTCTCGGGGCAGGACGCTGTGCCTCCAAGGTATCTGCAATTCGGCTTAGGACCTGCCTCACATGCAGACAACTCCTCGCAGATGCGAGTCGTGCTCACCTCAATGGCCACTTACATGGCCGCTGTGTTGTCCCGGCCCTCCTGCCTTGTGAGGGCACCATCAGTTATGAACTGTCTGCCTAGTCCTGTCAGCTCCTCCTGGCACTGCTCCATCAGTGGCATTCGCTGCTCCCCATCCCGGACACCAGTGGAGGTGGATGCTGCATGTGGCAAGGGTGCTCTGTGGGGCTCCAGCTCCCTGGCTCCCCTTCAGACTGTTCCTGTATGCTTCCATTGGGGGTGCTGATTGGGGTGATCTGGGGTGTTGGTGGGGGGCTGGGTGTGCCAGGTAGGTCAGATGACACGTCCTCCACAGGGACACACACTTGGCCTTGGCTCTGTACCTCGTCGTCACTCTGGGGTGCTGTGGCAGCTGCCTCCCCGACAGAGCTGTTGGCAGCAGACAGGGCCCCATCGGCCACTGGCTTCTGTGCAGTGGATACAGCGGTTGTGGGCACCGTTGCTGTTGCAGTGGCCCTTAGCCACCCCAGTGACTTTGCATCCTGTGGTGCCTTCACCTTCTGTGGCAGTTGTGCCTTGCCTGGGCCTTTTTACGCACAAGGTCTGTTGCCTTCTTCCCTGCCCCTGGCCTTCTCTCTGGGAGTCGTTGCCTGCCCCTTTGAGTCCCGGGCTTCGCTGTCAGGATCTGAGCCTGTGGGGGACCGAGAGAGGGACGGCATCAGTGATGGTTCTACATGCATCATGCACACATTGGTATTGTTGCTGTTCTACACATTTGAGGGGATTCGGTATTGGAGTTGTGACATACAGGTTGCTTGCTATATGGGGGGATCATGCAGGCATAGGTCAGGTTCACACATGTTTGAGGTGGTGTATGCTGTGTGACATGCCTTTCTGTGGTGGACTGCGTGCAGTGTGACACATGCCGTTTCCATGTTTGTGGGGTGTGTCTCAGGTATGGCATTGGCATGCTGCATGCATGTGGATGTGTCAGTGCTGAGGACGGCATCTAGGCAGGGATGTGTCCATGTGTGTGTAATGGGCCATGCATTGCCTAATGGCACGGTCACATTGGTGGACTATCATCATACTTTGCATTACAGTGTTTTCTTAGGACACTCACCTCCATCTGCCGATGACGTGGTTCCATGTTCCATCTCGCCCACACCTTCGATCGACTGAATGCCGATTGTGCTGGCGCGGGTTTCCTCCTAGTGGCTGAGTTTATTGGAGAGCTAGAGCCACCGCCAGTAGCCAGGCCCGGGCTCCGGTTGGCCGACAAGATGTTGCGCACTCTGAGGCGCAGGTCGTTCCACCGATTTCGGACGTCCTTCACTGTGCGGGGGTGTTCCCAACCGCACTCACTCTCTGGGCTACTAGCTCCCATAGCTCTTTTTTCTTTAGCTGTGCTGCTCTTTTATTTGCAAAGACCACCTCAGCATTTTCAGCCAGAGTGTCAGCAAGCATTGTCAGTTCATCCTCTGAGAAATGCTCCTTCCGCTGCCGGGATGCCCCTTTCTTAACTGCCTTTGGCATGATGCTAAAGAGGCTCCAGGTCCTGTGTATTGAGGGTGGCAATGGATTGTGATTTTCAAGATGACCGCCGTGCCGTTTCCCGTTCCAGCACAATGACGTTACTTCCGGTTCCGCTATTAGCGGTGGCCGCTATTAGCAGTGCCCGCTAATAGCGGCGACCGCTAATGCTGTATCCGTTGATGCCGGGCCCGTTATTTAGAGGTGGACGGCAGCGGAAGGGCTGTCTGCGCTTTCCATGATGCCGCTTTTTGGGACTTTTTGGGACTTTTGAGGCAAGCCGGTACTGTCGATACCGGCATGCCACTACGTGCATGTACGCGTACTCGTAATCGGCCGCTGTTAGCGGCGTAATTGCTACATGGACACAGTATTTCGTCCATGCTGCTAAAAACAGTTTTTTACCGCAAATCTCGTAATGACCCCCTATGCCTTCCTAACCCCTCAACCCTCCCTGACCATTGCAACCCACTTTTTAGCTCAGCGAAGGTGCCTAAAATGAATGTGGGTTCCTAATATTTCCTCGTGAATCTCATTGAGGCACATTTAAAATGAAAAATCCCCCGCCGAGGGACAAGAAATTCAATTTGCTTTGCTATGTTCTGTTAACCTCTTGGAGCAAACACTTGAGGCGAGCGGGCTCGATTGTCAAGGCTTCAGAGCACACGTCCACTCGATTGATGCGAAGGGAATTGGGGGGATCAGGGAGCAACTTGTAAACTGCCATCGTCATCGTTCGTGGTGAAATGAGTGCATTGGGAAAACACAACCGGTTCTGCAGGTCCTTTTCACTCTCACGTGGAGCACGTAATTCTAGTAGATTCTCTTTGACGACATGCCACAATCTACCACACACTCTGGAACACTATGGGCTTCATTACGAGTTCGGCGATATTGACAGGGCTAAGACCACCAAACACTATCATTGTAGTCAATAGTGGTAACTGCAGTGTTTTTGTTATTTCACATTTTGAAGTCCTGCTGGATTTCACATTGAAATAGAGGGATTTCGGGGGTGTAGAACCATCTGCGGAAATCATGTGGCTTGATGGGCGTATGAATTTATAAAAGAGATTGCAGTGGGGAATCACCCCACTGGGGGGGCTGCACACCCTTATGTGGACTTTCCACAGAACCACATATTTTTTTTATACCGACTGATACGGTTCTGTGAATAGATCACCCTCAGTGGGGTGCTTCCCCCTGCAATCTCTTTGGTCATTTTGGCAAGCATCGGTTGATAGCTGCAGAGGAACATAACCTCTCTCCTCCTTGGTTATGTGATGACCAAACAATCTGTGTATTCATCTGAGACTGAAAAAAAGTGCCCTGTTCACTCCTGAAGTAAGCCTTTCACATATTCATGGAAATACAAAGCTCACCAGCCCCCAACACTTTGCAGAAACAACCCAATTGTGAACTGCATTTTACAGGTTGAATTCCCCAAAATACTTTTAGCACACACAGGGATGCTCTTAATGCAAAAGTCTAAATAACACAATAGGTTCATGGGATGCAGACGAGCACATTTCATAGTTCTTTCTTCCAAGTTTCTTTGCCGTATGGCATTGCTCAATCTATGAGCAAACACATAATGTTATGCTGTTCTTGTCTTGTTTGGTATAGTGTGTAATAAATTGCAAGAGGTATTAACTTATAAACAAAGAACGACGAAGAGGGATGAACAAGTGGCATAATGGCTAGGGACACGTGCCGCAACACGAGACAGCAAATGACTGACCATAAACTATCGAGGGGGCCTGGAACTGAGCAGGCACCTGGGGAACATTCAATTAATTGGACACGGTTCATCTTTTTATAAACAATATACACGCACACGATTGATATCATTATTTTCTGTTCTAGCAATAGTTGTGTTTTAATCATGCCAAGAAAACATTATTCCATTTCCTTGTACTGCTTACATGCCAAATTCGAGCCCCACCGCTTAGTGATCCTGGGCAAATCATGTAATCTCACGGAGATTACATGATTTGCCCAGGATCACTTATCGCACTGTGCTTAATCTGATTTTTAAAAAAGTGTGAGTCTCAAGACGAGATTGCGTGTGCAGTGTGCATACACTATTCAAAGAAAGCCGGCATAGTGTAGCAACGACAAACCCAACAATGATGGCTTCTGACCTGTGACCTTACTAAGCGGTGCACGCCTGGGCCTTCCTTTATGGTCCATGGTCCAAGGCCCTTGGGCCACGGACCGTGGGTAAAGAAAGGCCCAGGCCAGGCCGCAGGCGCTGCTGCCAAGTGAGAGTTTTAAGGCCCAGTCGCGCAGCACTTAATAGATCCAGGTCATGGAATCTCTACAGGCAGTTTATTTTGACACTGTTCGCTTGAACTGTTGTAATGGATGATATTCAGCCCCTTCTTCTCAATGCCCTCGAACTCCAGGTCATAGGGTGAAAACCCTCCAGTTTCTTTTTCTTTTTGCAATGCTCTTTTAATTCCACATATTTTGCTCTTACTTTTACTTGCTCAGTGATCTGCATCTCTGTGGGTATACTGTTTTTTTTTTTTTTTTTTTACAACATTGTGTTCTTAGTCTGCAAGGGAGTGCAATGCATCTTGCTGACAAAGTACATTTTAATGGCCAATGACTCCTTCCACCAGAATGTTGCGGGCAAGAGCGTGATGCTTCTGTGTCTTCCTGCGTAATGCAGCTAATAGTCATTTTGCTTAATTGAAAAGTCTCTTGTAAAAAGAGGTGTAAATACTGACAACACGTGCCTCTCTCTGACGTTTCGGGATATTTTGGCATCTTGCCAAGAAACCTATCATGATCTGGCAACACACATGTGCAAATACAAGAAACGTATATGCATCACGAGGAAAAGGGAGGCATTACCTCTGAATTGCTGACTATAGTGAGCGATGCACATGCATACAAACTGGTGCACATCCGCTGCTATGAGGAACAAGCACTGGCAATGCCAACAGTTTGGACTTTTGTGTAAGCATGGGAAAGGCACTTGCCAGGCCGGGCGTTGAAGCTTGGTCGCCTGATCCGCGTCTCCCTTCATTAGGCTGTTTCAAATCTCTCTAAATCAATATAAATTACAATTTTTTAGTTAAGCCCTCTTCACATTCCGGCCTTTAAACTTCTAGAGCACTTCCGGCCCAAGTTTTCCTGGGACTCGCATCCTCCTTCCACCTGATCCCTGCCTGGAATTCCTCACTTTGTCAGCGCCCACTAGGCTCGAGCTCTGGCACAAGAGCGCCTAACTTCTGCCTTCTGTCTGGGTCTCTTCTTCTGACCCACTTGGTCTTGGCTGCGGACTGCCTGTCACCATCAGGGCTCTCCACTGGCTTGCATCAGAGCTCTCCACTGGCCCGCATCGGAGCTCTCCACTGACCTGCGTCGCAGCTCTCCTCTGGCCCGCATCAGAGCTCTCCTCTGGCCCACATCGGAGCTCTCCTCTGATCTGCATCAGAGCTCTCCACTGGCCCGTTCTGCTCTATTCCCTCAATTACAGCCTCCTCAGATTTGCGGCAGCTGTTGTTCACCTCTCACCCCTGTTTCTGCTCCTGCGCTGGCAGACCTCCTCAGCTGGAGGCTGTGCGGTCCGTCTCTGGAGTGCTGTGCTTCTCCTGTCTCCTCTGACAGCCTCCAACGTCTGCCTCCGCTACTGACCACCCGCGGGTTGACTCTGCTTGGCCCTGATTCGGCCCTCTCGAGTGGCGGTCCTGCTCCTCCTCGCCTCCCGTGGCCTGCCTTTGCACCTCCTCTGACCAGCTCTGTGGCGCCATAATCATCTGTGCTCTGCCTGCTGCTCCTGCCATCCCCCACTGGTGTTCAGTCCTCTGGGTGCCCTCTCGCCTGGATCTGCCACCTCCTGCAAGCCCCTTTTCCTGTGCTGGTCCACTCTTCCGAGGTGTGTCTGCTGCTCTTGTTCTCCACCACTGGTGTTCCCGCTTCCCCTGCAGTGTTTGGCCCTCTGAGTGCCTTCTAGCCTGGATCCGCAACCTCCTGCAGGCTGCTTTTCTCCTGTGCAGGTCTCCCTGGCCGGACATTTGCTGCCTGGTTTACGGCGCTGCACCTCTTCCTCTGTGGACCGTTGGCTCATCCTGCTGCCTGGATCAACCCACCTCCTACTCATTGCTTCCCTCCATCGTGGGTCCTCTCTGCCAGGTGCTTCCCGCCTGGTGTGCCGCACAGCCCCATCTGCTCCTGACTTACTCTGTTGACTCATCCTGCTGCTTTGGTTCACCTCACCTCCAACTCTCTGCTTCTCTCCGGCGAGGGACGTCTTCGCTGCGTGCTTAACTGCCTGGACAGCTCCTGGACTACTCCTGACTTCCTTCATTGGTTCTTCTTGCTGCCTTGGCTCTCCTCACCTCCTTCTCACTGCTTCTCTCCGGTGTGGAACTTCTTTACTGGGTGCTTACCCGCCTGGACTGCTGTGCTGCTCGTATTGCTCCTGACTTCTTCCACCCTGACTCTTTAGCTTAATCTGCTGCAGCTACTTTCTTTGACCCCTCTTCTCACCATCGTGAGATTGCATGCCAACTGTGACCTGACTTGTTGCCTTGGATCCTACCAGTGCAGTGCTGTGCCTGCCTCTGTCAGCAAACGTCCCTCTGGCCCCTGCACCCTCTTCCACTGGCACTCCCACGTTACTTGCAGCTTCTAGTGCTCTGCTGTCCCCTCTTCACCCAGTGCCCGCCTGTCCCCCTTTGACCTACCTCCACACCTACTTTGACTTTTTGGCCTTACATCTGGGTTCTCCTGACTTCTATGACTTCTAGCCATCACTTCTACTGGGCACTGCTACTGGGCACCCTTCCTTGCTGGCCAGTCACTTGCAGCACCTCCCTAACCCGTGCTGCTTCACACCCTGGTCCAGCCTTCACTGTACCACCCACCCGGAGCCCGCACTCTGCTCTACTCCACCACAACTCAGCCCTCTCCCCCAGGGACCTCTCCTTACCCCCCGTGACTCTCTTCTTTGCACTGCTTCCCCTTATACTCCCACCTTGACTCTTCCTCCCCAGCCCCATCTCTCACCAAGCCCCTCCCTCTCCTGCCTCCTTTTGCTAGTCACTCCCTGCACTCTTCACAGTCCACTCCCTTCCTTCTCCCCCTCTGACATGCATTTTCCCTCCATCCACTCCCCTCTCCCTCCTTATTTGTCGCTCTGTACCCCCTCCCCTCAACTTCTTTTCCTGCCCCTTTTACTTTTCCTTTTCCTTATCCTCATGCCCACCCCCTCGCTCAATCCCTCACCCAGTCCACGCCATTCCCCTTATGCCCTTCCTAGACTTCCCAACCTCATCTATCCCCCTACCCTTGAACCCTCCAGCCTCATTAACATTGCCCTCTGGAACGCCAGATCCCTCTGTAATAAGACTACAGCTGTTTTTGACATGTTTATGCAAATTCATCTTCACTTCCTCTGCATTACAGAGGAATCCCCCCTCACAACTCTACTGTACCTGCCTCTCTTACCACTTCCTCCTCCTCTTTCTTTCACGTCTTCCGCCCATCTGGTCGCAGAGGTGGCCTCGGTCTCCTCTATCATCCTAACTGTAATCCCCCCTCACCTACTCCTCTTCATATCTTCCCTTCCTTTGAATATCTGTACAAATCCTTTACATCCCCTCACACTATCTCATTTCTAATTATCTACAGACCTCCTGGCGCCCTCTCCTCCTTCTACGATGACCTTGATCATCTTCTTTCCCTCATCTCTCCCTCCCCCTTGCCCCTCACTGTTCTCAGGACTTCAACCTTCACCTCCCCTCTTCTCATCAACCAACCCCTCTTCTGTCCATTCTCGACTCCCACTTCCTCACTCCCCTCCCTACTTCTACCCACTCCTCGGGTTCCACCCTTGACCTTATCTTTATCTCTTCCTTCTCCTCCTCCCCACCTACCTCTCTGACCATGCCTTTCTCTCCGTCTTCCTCTCTCCCCCCTTCCCTCCGTCCACTCCCTCCACTCCCCCCACTTCCTTCGCTCAACGGGATCTCTGCAACTATAGCCCTTCCCTTTTCCATCAACACCTGCTCTGCCCCCCCCTCCAATTTCTCCTCTCTCTCTGCTAACAAAGTGTTATCCTCTCTGTCCTCTTCTATCTCCGCCAGCCTTGACGAACTTCACCCCCTCTCCTCTTTCCACCCTACCCGTAAATCCTCTCAACCCTGGCTCTCCCCACACCTTCTGTTCATGTGCCACCTCCTCCGTCGCCTTGAGCGACGTTGGATCAAGCTTCGCTCCCCTACTAATCAATCCTCCTATTTCTCATACCACTCTCTTTATGACTCCTGCCTTAACTTATCTAAGCGCTCTTACTACTCTAACCTCCTTCAATCACAATCCTCCCACCCACGTTGCATCTTTCAGACTCTCTCGTCTTCTGTCCCCACCTACTCCTGACCTCTCCACTAACTCTCCACTCTCTGCTTCCGACTTTGCTGATTTTTTCTCATCTAAGATACTCACTCTGCGTCAAAACATTCTTCGCTACCCTTCCTGCTCTCCTCCTCCCCCTCTCTCTCCACCCCCTCCTCTTACATGTCTAACTTCTCCCCTGTTACTCCTTCAGCCATTTCCCTCCTCCTGTCCAAAACTCACCCCACTGCTGCCCCCTCTGACCCTCTCCCCACCTCCCTGATTACTAAAATCTACCCTCTTCTCATCCCTTACCTCACCTCCTTCTTCAACATTTGTCTCTCCACTGCCACCTTCCCTTCCACCTTCAAACACGCTACCATTATCCCTATCCTGAAAAAGCCCTCTGCCAACCCTCTCCTTACTTCTAACTTTCATCCAATCTCTCTTCGACCATTCCTTTCCAAGCTTCTTGAACGTTTAGTTTACACTCAACTCTCTGCTTTTGTATCCAATCTCTCTCTCCTCCCCCCTTCTAAATCCAGCTTCCACCCTAAACACTCCACCGAAACTGCCCTCACCTCTGTTCTCAATTCCCTCCTTACTGCTCGCTATTTTAAGCAATCCTCTGTCCTCGTCCTTCTGGATTTGTCTGCTGCCTTTAATATCGTCGATCATCCCATGCTCCTTAACACTCTGTCCTCCTTTGGTATCAAAGGCCCTGCTCTCACTGGTTCTCCTCCTATCTCTCCAACCGTTCTTTTGCTGTCTCTTGGGGTGGCCGTACCTCCTCTACTCTCCCCCTTGACTTTGGTGTTCCCCAAGGCTCTGTACTTGGCCCTTTCCTTTTCTCACTTTTCACCTCCCTTCTATCCCCTATCATCTCCTCCTTCTACATCTCTCACCATTTCTATGCTGACAACACCAAGCTCTTCCTCTCTTTTTCTTCCTTCACTCCAGAGATCCACCTTAATCTCGCTTCCTGTCTTTCAGCTATTAGGAATTGGATGTCATCGCACTTTCTCTCCCTCAATACTGATTAGACTGAAGTCTTATTCTTTCCTTCCAACACTCTTCCTCTTCCCTCTCCCCCTCCATTTATTTTCTTTCCCCCTTCTAATCTTCCCATCTCTTCCTCCGCTCGCAATCTTGGCCTTCCCTTTGACTCCTACCTCTCCTTTACCCACCACATTTCCCTTACCTCCCGTGCTTGTCGCTTCCACCTCTTCAATGTTCGTAAAATCTGCTCCTTCCTTGCCTTCCATGCCACTAAACTCTTAATCTCTTCCCTAATTTTCTTTCGTCTTTTCTATTGCTCCACTCTCCTCTTTGGCCTCCCT
The DNA here is from genome assembly GCF_040938575.1 of Ambystoma mexicanum. Taxonomy (NCBI): domain Eukaryota; kingdom Metazoa; phylum Chordata; class Amphibia; order Caudata; family Ambystomatidae; genus Ambystoma; species Ambystoma mexicanum. The sequence goes on from NC_090935.1 coordinate 565,640,801, forward strand.
GCCTCTTACCTGGCTCCCCTCAAATCCCTTTATCACTCTGCTATCCGTACCCTTTGCCTTCTGTCTCCTCACAATTCCATTTCCTCTTCGCTTTCTTATCTTGGCTGGCTTCTCTTTCACTCTCAACTTAAATTTAACTTCCGCTGTCTCGTCTTTAAATCTCTTCATGATCTTGCCCCCTACCTTTCCTCTCTCATCTCGTTCTATGCTCAAACTCGCCCCCTCAGATCTGCTGATCTCTTCGTACTTACTGTTCCTCCTTCCCCTTGTGCCCGTTCTCATTTCCGTTCCTTTCAGCTCCTTGCCCCTCTACAATGGAACACTCTACCTCTCGCTATCCGCTCCATTTCCTCTGACACCTCCTTCCGTTCTTCCTTGAAAGCTCATCGTCTGAATTCCCCTTCCTCTTAACCTTGATTCCCTCTTACTCTTCCCCAGTTCAGTTTCTCTTTACATTCTTCTGAAAACTGTTCTATATATTGCTTTTGATGGTTTTTCTCATGTTGTACAATAATGCTTCCATTTTATTCTAATGTATTCTTGTTGTTTCATGTAAAGCGCTTTGGTGTAAAGCGCTATATAAACCTAATAAATACAAATAAATACAAATACAGCTGTAGCAGAATTAACTTCCCCTTGTGGTAGAAGCAGAAACATGGTGCAAGTACCTGGGCATCTAATAGCAACGCCTGGCAAAAGCTTAAAGCGCGTGCACAAGCCAAAACTGTTGGCTTTGTCAATGCTTGTATTTAAACAGAACCTCACTGGCTTTCCCATTGCCAATGCTGTTTTGAACATGACTTCAGCGAAAGGCCACGCAGAGTGCTTAAAATCGGGTGCCTGAAGGGCTGCAGCAAATGAATTTTGTAATGTGAGCTCTGCAAAGTGCACATTTAAAACCCCAGAACGACAACATTATAGAAATGAATATATTGCAGCATTATAAAACTGATGACTGGCACATGGTGGTAGTTGCTGGTACTTTCTCTACACATTGTAATGAATATTCTGGTGCAGCTTCAATGTTACAAGCAGTTAACTCTCTCCTTCATGTCTGAAAACCATTTTAGTACTGCTCTGAGCCTATGTTGCGCTTTCTCAGATCAGTCTCTCGCTTTCTCTTTACAGATCACCGGCAACACCTTACATGAACAAATCCAACCAGTCCAGGGTAATTGTGAAACTAAAAGCATCGGAGTTCAACCTCCACAATGCACCGTCCGGGATTTGGATTTCTTACAGCCTTTGAATGAGTTCATTGCAGTGACCATTCTCCAGAACGACAAGGCAGGTGAGCTAGCACGAGTCTTTTGTAGGGTTGGGAGCTCAGGGACTGTTTGGGTTAATCTTTAATAAAGAAGGCACACAGCTATATTGTTTACATTTTTTTTAAAGAAGCCCATGTTTGTGGGGATCAAGGAGGTGGGAAAAATCTGATGAACAGTACAAACTACAGAATGGTATCTATAGCTAGCTGAGTGAGTGGCATGTGAAAATGGAAAGTCATAATGCTAAAATGCCTGCTTATGGTTCAACAGAAGCAAACTTGTTGTCCATTTGGAAACTGTTTTTCGAAGGATAGGATTGGCTGGTGGTTCCCACTTACCTCATGATGTCCTGGTGTCTGCCAGTTGAATGCTATACAGTGATTTCAGTTTTACCGCTGAAAAATCCCACAGTCAGAATGCCTTCTTTCTAACCTTCACCATTGCTTGCACAGTGCTTGGGAGGAGTCGGGGTTGTGTGATGCAGTCGGGAAAATCTCCCCACATTGTAAACAATGTTTTTTTTAGAACAGTATTAACGGAACAAACTTGCCTCATTTCTTTCATAAGCACTCATTTGCCAAACAAACTGCAATACGTACTGTTTGGCTGGTGTCACATTTGCTAATGGGCATCTGTGTTAACTCATGCATAGATAACATCTGCAATTATACTCAACTATACTGGTCGATAAGTACATCTGAGTTGTGTATAATTGCAGATGTTATCTGTGTCTAGTACCGACAAATTATACTAATGTGTTATTAAAGAGGATACCTAACAATTACTACATGATCCCATATACATATGTAAATATTCATTTTGCTTATTAACAGGAGTCACTCTTGCTGAAAATGAATTCAGTGGATCAATTGCTGTCAAAACCATTTCCAGACTCAGACACAATGAACAACTGGAGGTGAAAAGACTAGGACCTGATCAGCCATATTTAAAAATTGAACAGTCTGCAAAAGATAGGGAAATAGCTTACACACGCATATTTTCCATGGTTTGGTATGAAAAGAAGACATGGCTCACTGCTAGCGTTGCTAAGCGGTCTTTGTTCTGCTTCCACTGCCTGCTGTTTGGAGGTGAAACGGCCTGGACGAAAACAGGAGTCACTGACTTAAAGCATTTGTCAGAAAAAAGCAAGAGACATGAATCGCGCAAATCTCATATTGAGAATATATATATATATTTTTTTATTTAGCTGAATTTAATCAACTTTTATTACAGCTGCAGATGTTGGGAAGTGTAAACATTGCAACACAGTTAGACAATGCCTATTGCTGGAGAGTGGTGAAGCATAATGAGGATGTGGATAAAAACCAATACATCTTGTCAAAGTTAATCGACTGTGTGCGTTTTTGCGGTGTGTTTGAATTGGCTTTACATGGCCATGATGAAACTGAAGATTTTTTGAAGCCTGGTGTATGTAGAGGCCTGGTAGAGTTTAAATCCAGCATAGACAGTGCAATGGAACTGCATTTAAAGAATGCAACAGTAGTCAAGGGCACTTCAAAAACAATTCAGAATGAGCTGCTGGACTGCATGCTCACGGAGAGATCATTGTAGAGCAGTTAAAGTGCACAGATTACGTGGCTATTCAGGCAGACAATACAACCAATGTTTCCACTAGGACTCAGTCTGTTCTAGTCTATTGCTACATTGATGAACGATACAGAATTGTTGAAAGGTTTTATGGATTTACTCATCTGAAGGACTCTAGTGTGCAGACCATTGCTACTGCCATAATGGAAACAATGGACAAAGTATTCCCTGAAGATTGCCACAAAAACAAAGTAATTGTGAAAACATATGATGGTGCAAGTGTAATGAGGGGGGTGTCTGGTGGAGTCCAGAAGAAAGTAGCTGAAGTATATCCAAAGGCCCATTATGTACATTGTTATGCACACCAGCTTAACCTCATCATGGAACAAGCAGTTTCCAAAATCTCAGAAGTTTGAATTCTTTACTGATACCTCTGGCGTCTGTACATTTTCTTTCTCGTTCTCCAAAAGAACTGAAGTTCTAGATGAGGTATCAGATAAAAGACTTCCAAGACCATTTCGCACTCGCTGGAGCTACCATATTCGTGTAGTAGAAGCATTATGTCAGTATAGGGAAGCACTCTGTAGATGCTTTGAGATCATTGAAAAACTGAATTATTTTGAGGGGATTACTGTGCATGAGGCTTGGGGATTCATTCAAACTCTGAAAGAGAAGGAGTTCCTTTTCTTCCTTTTCATGTTCAATGACATAATGCCCCATGTTGACATTCTTAATAACCAGCTTCAGAAGCGAGACATTGACTCTGTGTATATGCAGAAAGCTACTGCTACTTTTATCAAGTCCATTGGCAGAGTACGTGTACGGACTGACAATTTGGAATCTAAACTTCCATCAGAGGCAACTTTTGCAAGTCGCAATATAAATATGACCACTTTGAATCGTTTGGCAAAAGAAGTATTTGATATCATAGTTACACAAGTCCAAGAACGCTTTGCATTTACTAAACTCTTGGAGGGGGCCAAATTCTTGCAGAGTGACTTATTTCAAACAACAGAGTCTTTTCCCCATGATGCACTGACTGCAACTGTCCAGGCCATGTTAAACAAGGAAAGACTTTATGAGAGACCAGAATTCTGTAGTTCAAGTGGGGTAATTTCTTTATTAAAATTGCTCATTGAAAACAATCTTGAAGAAGCATTTTGTGAGACAATGCAGTTATCAAAAATTCTGATTACTTGTCATGATTCCTGCGCCTCATGTCCCCAGCCCTCCAAGATGTCAGGCTGGAGCCAGGCCACGATCACCTACATGGCACTCAAGGGCCTCTCCATCCCTCCAAAGACCCACTTGGAGTGAGACTTGGTGCTTGTGGCACCAGACTCCCTCATTCCCATAGGATAACATTGGGGATTGGACTTGTAGTGCATTGATGGGGACAAGATGGATGCCCCCACATATTTTGGTTCCCAGAACTGCATGTGCAGTCTAGTCTTTTGGGTGTGGTTCAGCCCAGAGACAGCTAGGATACCCAGAGACTATTTAAGCCACGCCCAGGCTGAGAAACATGCTTTGTGTTTTCTGCACCTGCAGCGTGACACTCACCGTGTTCGGATCGGTTTCCAGTAGGCCTACATCTTTCTTCTGCGCTCAGCTCCTGCAAGAACAAGAACACTGTTAGGAACAGCCTTACCTTGCAGCGCTTCTGCCCATCAATCATCGCTCCTTCTGTTCTGCGGGCATCTTCGGCGGTGTCATTCCCATCCCGGCAGGCCGCTTCCTAAGGAAAAGAGAAAAGAACATAAAAAAGGCATTAGTAAATATTCTGCAAATCTTTGCTTATTTTTAAATACTGTACGAGCTTCAAACGCTTACCTGAATCCCAGCCGCTCTGGGGGAACTCTATCTCCAGAACTTCTCATCCATCTGCAAGAGGAAAAAGACACTGCAGGTTAGCGTGGAAACATCTAGAGGCGCTGCATACCGCGCTTACTCACTGCATTTGTTCTTCATAACTGGCATCCACGCTGAAAACATTGCTGCACCTAAAAGACACAGAAAAAGAACTCAGTGTATTACAAAAACGAAAGGGGTGCATCGCGCATCGTGCTCTCACTCATCTTCAGCGCTACTCATCTCAGCAGCACGCTGCCATCCCCGGACGCCGGCCATCATCTAAGGAAGGAAAGGAACGAAGTTAGAGAACTGTTCAAAAGACTCATTATACTTACCTGTCGAACTCTTGCCAGTGAAGTAACTAAGCAGCAGCGAGCCCGCATCAATCAACGTGCCCCTGCGCTGAAAGCAGGATGGAGAGCACACTATCCAAGAAAACAAGGTGAGCTTTGGATCAAAGGGAAGGGTTGGACCCCGGGGAAGAAGGGGTTCAAGCACACAGAGATAATAGGGAGTTAAACTCTACCAATCCTGTGTTTCAGGCCCAGTCACCAGTCGAATAGCCTCCAGGGAAGGGTTTGAGGTTGTAAGAGGTCAGAACAGGCTGAGTGACATCCCCGTGGATACCAGGTGAGCGTTACATTACTACACCTAAGGCAACAGCTGAGTATGAGTGCTGTTTCTCCACCCTGAAGCGAGTTAAAACATTCTTGAGAAACACAATGAATGAGGATCGTCTGAATGCTTTGACCATGCTGTCCATGGAAAAAGAACTAATTCAAGAGATCCTATCACTACCTTAACCCCTGGCTTGGGAACTCAGGGCCTCTGGCCCTCGCCACAGTATTCCTGCAAGGCCCCAAGGACCCAATCATGTGCCTCTCGGCTGTCCTGGAGCCAGCCCTGGTGCCTTTAGCGCCAGGCTCATATGGCTGGTAGAGTTTCCATTGGGCAATGGACCAACATGGCTGCCCCCACAAGGATCAACGTGGAATTGCATCATGCAGTCTAGCATCCAGGGCATGGTCTGCCCTGAAGGCACCTGATATACCTGCTAGCTATTTAAGCCACGCCCGAGCTGAGGCACATGCTTCGCGTTGTTCTGCACTTGCAGCGTGACGTTCACTGAGACCTGCTCGCAGCATCCTTGGCCTGCATCTCCGGGGAGAAGAAGAAATACACCGTTATTCATCCTTACCTGTACTGCCTCCAGCTCCTCGATCAATCCGGAACCTTCCCTGGAACTCATCTCCTTCCACTAGTAACATCCTAGAGAGGAGAGACAAGAAGAGGACAGTTAGTAAGCCTTCATCTTCCGATTCCATCACCTCCAGGCTCCGCTTACTTACCGAAGCTCTCCTGGAACTCCATTGCCAACCAGACATCTTCCATTCACGCTCTGCTTCCATCTGGCCACAATTCTTCCAGGAACTTTTCGGCGACCTGCAAGGAAGGATAGCACAGGTTAGCCTATTTCAAAGACTCTAATAGCGCCGAGCTTCGCACATTCTCTCACCTACTCGAGCACTGCCCTCTCCATCTGCTCGACGTCCCCATCACCCATTCTGCATCAATGAGAGAAGGAGAAGGTCAACAGGGCACCAACTATTGCGGACACTTATTCTTTAAAAAGACTAAAGACTTACCTCAAGAGTGGAGTTGGAACCGGCCTGGACTCCCGGGCCCACGCCAGTGAAGTAACTCGGCGGAAAGGTGCCCAATCACGACGCGCCCCTGCACAGAACGGCAGGACGGAGAGCGCACCTTATCGAAATACAACGTGAGAGAGGCTCCAAGGGGGTCACAAAGGGACACTTGGGAGGCGGGCCCGAGAGAAGGTGTTTGTGGCTAAAACTGAACTCCTGTCTTCCAGACTAAGCCCACGGCAGCGCGAGTCCCCGGGGGAGGTGCATCCATCCCAGAAGCGCTCCAGACCAGTCGGGTGGCGTCCCTGTGGATACAAGGTGAGCATTACATAACGCGAAGCCCAAACATAATAATCCATCCGGGCGCCTAGTATGGAAACCTCAGAAACCTAACAGTTGGCCCAGTTGTTGGGGCAGTTACGTGTGGAGGTACATTCAGCCCGACAAGAAACCAACGCCTTGCGGAGAGAACTAGTTGTGGCCAAAGAACAAACTGATTATCTTGGCAGACAACTCCTTCAATCTCAGGCCGGACAAGCCCTGTTGCCCGGAATTAGCCCATACACGCCCACACCCACGAGTAATCCAGTTCAGATCAATCTACCTGGGACAGTTCCACTAGCTCCACCGGAGCGTTAACCGGGGGGATCCCCGAAGATATGCGATCTTCATGAATCAGTGTCGCGAGTGGCCTTTATTTTGTCCTACTTGAGTGGTAGTGCAACAGACTGGTCGGTGCCATTCATCAGCCGGGATGATCCACTGTTACATGATTTCAGGAGCTTTCAGCAGGAGCTGGAAAAACTCTTCGCCCATCGCTCCCATGGCCAGGCCTTGGATAATGAACTTTTATCCCTCCGACAAGGAAACCAAGATCTGTTGGCATACATCGCCACCTTTAATAGGTTGGTGGTCGAAGCAGAATGGCCAGAGGACAAACGAACTACCTTGTTCCACCGGGGCTTGCGAGGGGAGTTAAAAGACGCACTGGCCCAAGTAGTGGACCCACCCAAAGACTGTGCCGAGTTCATTAATCTGGTGTTGCGACTTGACCATCAGTTGCAGGATCAGAGAATAGACCAAAACAAGCTGGATGCACGCCCCATGTTTGCGCATCCCAAAGAGCATGCCCAGCGGGGATCTGAAAACACCATTGAACCAATGCAACTAGGAGGGGTTAGGCCTCCTTTAACCAAAGCCGAACGGGATAAGAGGAGAGAACAGCAGTTATGCCTGCACTGCGGAAAGGCAGGCCATTTCCTAAAGGAATGCCCAGTTAAACCCCCAAGAGGAACCGTTGGAGCCACGGACAAGGAGAAGCCAAGTGAGGAGTCGGAAAACTAACAAGCCCGGCAATTGTAGGGGTCCAATTGTCGAGCGAAGAAATCCAACTACAGACCTCCTATTTTGCCTTACCGTGATCCAAATTACCCATCAACAGCCATCAAATATGCATTTGTTAGAAGCTTACATTGATAGAGGAGCAGTGGGGAATTACATGGACCAGGAGCTTGCAGCAAAGATAGGGCTTCAACTCTGTTCTAAGCCTACCACAGAGACTGTAACTATTGTACATGGCACCGAGATCGCCTCCGGTCCTGTGTCTGAATGCACCACAGAACTCACCCTCCTATGTGAAGATGGCCACCGAGAAATCATCACCTTTGACCTCATTAAAGCACTGCAGTTCCGATTAATCCTGGGGATGCTGTGGCTGGTCGCGCATAATCCACGGATCAACTGGCGGGCCCGAGTGTTGGTCTTCTCCCATGACTGCACACACAACTGCTATCCCAAAGAAAGGAAGCGGAAGCATGCCAGTTCATCCATTCAAAAAGGTACAATAAGTGTCTTAGGTGTGGTTGCTACCTTACCAACTCAATACCAGGACTTTCAAGACGTGTTTCAAAAGGAGCAAGCGAATACCTTGCCACCCCACAGGCCCTATGATTTCCAGATCGATCTGATACCTGGAGCTCGAATTCCATATGGCCGTATCTACGCGCTCACCGAACCTGAGAACCAACATCTGAAGACATACCTGAAGCAATACCTGGCCAATTGTTTCACGCGCCCTTCAAAGTAATCGGCAGAGTCTCCCTTGTTCTTCGTACCGAAGAAGGAAGGAGAATTGAGAATGTGCATTGACTACCGTGCATTGAACCAAGTCACCGTCAAAAACCCCTACCCCCTATCTCTGATCCCGGAACTACTGGACCAAGTCAAGGAAGCCCACATCTACACAAAATTGGACCTTAGAGGTGCCTACCATCATGTGCGCATTAAAGAAGGGGACGAGTGGAAAAAGGCGTTCCGTACCAAGTACGGCTAATATGAATACCAAGTAATGCCGTTCGGCCTGTGCAATGACCAGCTGCATTCCAATACTTCATGAACGATGTTCCAAGGGAGCTGATTGATGTCTGCACCTTAGTTTACATCAATGACATCCTGGTGTATTCGGCTTCTGAACAAGATCATGTCAGGCATGTACGGGCTGTTCTTACCAAGCTCCGTCAACATCACCTCTTTGCCAATCTCGAGAAAAGCTCATTCTACGTTACGGTGGTAGAGTTCCTGGGTTTTATCCTCACTCCAAAAGGAATATGAATGGATGTACAAAAGGTTGATGCCGTCCTCAATTGGCCAGCTCCAAACTCAATCAAGGGAGTCCAGAGCATGCTAGGTTTTGCGAACTTTTACCGCTGTTCATCCTAGTATTCTCGCAAATAGTACACCCGATCACTTTGCTATTAAGGAAGTGCAACAAAACATTTTGATGGACAGAGGAGGCCGAAAAAGCCATTCGGGAACTCAAGGCGAAATTCTCCACCGCTCCAATCTTACGACATGCACGCCCAGACCTTCCATATGTGGTGGAGACGGATGCTTCCAGTATGGCGATGGGTGCTGTATTATCGCAAAGGGACCCGCACACTGGCTAGCTACACCTGGTGGCTTTTGGGTCACGAAAGTTCTCGCCACCTGAGCTCAACTATGCCATCACGGATAAGGAGCTGCTGGCCATAAAGGCCACTTTCATGGCCTGGCAACACTATCTGTTGGGAGCCAGACACACTATCACCGTGATAACGGACCACCGAAATCTACAATACTTGAAAAATGCAAAGGCTCAATCTTCTCGACAATTACGCTGGGCCCTTTTCTTCGCGGAGTACGACTATTTGATCACGTAACGACCAGGAGTCAAAAATGGCAAGGCAGATGCCCTTTCACGCATGGGCAGCGATGAGGTGGTGTATACACCTCCTGACCACGTGGCCATCATTCCGGGGGACAGAATCTTGGGCATTATAACAACGATGACTCAAGATGAGTTGTTGTATGAAGTTCGGCAAGTGTTAACTAAGGAGCAACTACGAGAGTGGGATTCAAGAGGAGAACACTACAGCGTTAAGGACCAGTTGCCTTACTACAGAAATTGGCTATTCGTGCCTGTAAAAGAACTTCAAGAAAAGGTCATCTCTGAGTATCAAGACTCCCTCATGGAAGGCCACCCGGGAATTGCCAAAACCCTGGCCAAGGTTAAACGAAGTTACTGGTGGCCAACGTGGTGCAAAGATGTAATTAAATTCATCACTTCTTGTGGTATCTGTGCTCAGAATAAATCATTTAAGCAAAGACCCGCTGGGCTCCTACAACCATTGGACATTAATCCGGCTCCGTGACACACGTTGGCACTTGATTTCATCACTGACCTACCCTCCTGTCTTATAACACTATCCTGGTGATCGTGGACCTGTTTTCCAAGATGGCCCACTAATTCCCGTTCAAAGGTCTACCAAACGCATCTGGTCTCACCATAACCTTCCTTGAACATGTGGTCCGGCTGCACGGGTTCCCATCAGTCTTGATTTTGGATTGAGGTACCCAATTCATGTCTAACTTTTGGAGGAAGTGTTGCTCAAGGGCCCAAATAGACATCCGATTATCCACCAGCCATCACGCCCAAACAGATGGTCAAACGGAGAGGACGAACCAAATGCTCGAGTAATATTTGCGCTGCATGCTTCACCAAGTGGAAGGTAACTGGAAGGATCTATTATGGATCGCTGAGTATGCCTATAACAGCTCACTACACAGCAGCACCGGGGAAACTCCGTTCTTCACAGTGTATGGCAGACACCCACGCACGTCAGAATTGGACATCCCTACGACTCTGGAAATGCGAGCCGTCACAAACCTACACGCGACCATTTTGCAGGATTTCACAGGAGCCAAAGAACACTTGCTTCAAGCCCAGGCTCGCCAGAAGAAGTACACGGACCAGCATCGCACCAAAGCCCCTGACTACCAAATCGGGAACATGGTATGGCTAGCCTCCAAGCATGTACCTCTAAAGGGAACTCAGACATTCCGCCTGTGGTTTTTAGGCCATATCCCTTTGAACCCATCATACACCCTGCCGCGGTAAAGCTGACGCTACCAACCCACATGCCGATACATCCGGTATTTCATGTATCCCTTCTGAAACCAGTTCAGCCTGGAACTCGAGTAACTACCCCACCAGGGCCTGTGATAATTCATGGAGAACCAGAATTTGAAGTAAAGGATATCCTGGACTCCAAGTATGTTAGAACGGAACTTTATTATCTGGTGGACTAGAAAGGGTATGGTCCGCAGGACAGAACATGGGAGCCCAGTGATTACATTCATGTTCCACGTGATTCGGCATTTCCACCAAGAGTACCCCATCAAGCCGGGACCAGACAGAAGAACCACCCTGAGAGGGACCTTAGGGGGGAGTGCTGTCATGACCTTAACCCCTGGACTGGGAACTCAGGGCCTCCTGCCCTCACCACAGTATTCCTGCAAGGCCCCAAGGTCCCAATCATGCCCCATTCGGCTGTTCTGGACCCAGTTCTGGCGCCGTTTGTGCCAGGCTCATATGGCTGCTAGAGTTTCCATTGGGCAATGGACCAACATGGCTGCCCCCACAAGGATCAGCATCATGCAGTCTAGCATCCAGGGCGGGGTCCGCCCTGTGGGCACCTGGGATACCTGCTGGCTATTTAAGCCTCGCCCAAGTTGAGGCACGCGCTTCGTGTTGTTGTGCACTTTCAGCGTGACGCTCCCCGAGACCTGCTCGCAGCATCCTTGGCCTGCATCTCCGGGGAGAAGAAGAAGAACACTGTTATTTATCCTTACCTGTTCTGCCTCCAGCTCCTCGATCAATCCGGAAACTTCCCTGAAACTCATCTTCTTCCACTAGTAACATCCTAGAGAGGAGAGACAAGAAGAGGACAGTTAGTAAGCCTTCATCTTCCGATTCCATCACCTCCAGGCTCCGCTTACTTACCGAAGCTCTCCTGGAGCGCCATCGCCGACCGGACATCTTCCATTCTACACTCTGCTTCCATCTGGCCACATTTCTTCCAGGAAATTCTCGGCGACCTGCAAGGAAGGATGGCACAGGTTAGCATATTTCAAAGACGCTCATAGCGCCGCGCTTCGCGCATTCTCTTACCTACTCGAGCACTGCCCTCTCCATTTGCTCAACGTCTCCATCACCCTTTCTGCATCAACGAGAGAAGTAGAAGGTCAACAGGGCAACAACTATTGCAGACACTTATTCTTTAAACAGACTAAAGACTTACCTCAAGAGTGGAGTTGCAGCCGGCCTGGACTCCCGGACCCACGCCAGTGAAGTAACTCGGCGGAAAGGTGCCCAACCACAATGCGCCCTGCAAAGAACGGCAGGACGGAGAATGCACCTTATCGAAATACAAGGTGAGAGAGGCTCCAAGGGGGTTGCAAGGGGACACTTAGGAGGAGGACCCCGAGAGAACATGTTTGTGGCTAAAAGTAAACTCCTGTCTTCCAGACTAAGCCCACGGCAGCGCGAGTCCCCAGGGGACGTGCATCCATCCCAGAAGCGCTCCAGACCAGTCGGGTGGTGTCCCTGTGGATACAAGGTGAGCGTTACAATCCCTGACTTCAATACACAGACTACTGATAAATTTGCCTCTCTGAAAAATAGACGTGCACAATGTGTGTACAAACTTTCAAAATGATTGACCGGTGAATGTTGTGTTACAACAAGCTCTTTGCAGTTATTTTTCGGGTTACCTTGATTTCTTTGTTTCAATGGCCTAACATGTTAGGATTTTGTGTAAGGTTGCAGTGATCTTTGACAGAACAGTGGGAATGTGAAGTTTGTTTAATTGTTGCTCAGATTATGATGTTATGGTTGTTGGTTGAAAATAAAGCACTGAAAATAATAAATTTAGTAAACTATTTCTGTTGCATTTTTTTCCATGCATTATATATGTGCTATTTGTGTGACCTGTGCATTCCACGTATTTCAACTTTGAGCAACTGAAGCAATAGCAACTCAGCGAGGCAGACAGCCATTAGAGGTAGGACAAATGTTGAATTAATTAAGTGGTTAAAAACGAAAGTAATATTTTAGCTTAATTTCTCCCCTTTAAGAAAATGCCTAAAATCCCTCCTGGGTAAGAGGATGAATGCATAATAATGCCAGTAACAGCATGACAAACATATATGTTTCATCATTACTGACTATATAATGAATTTCTTTATGCATACACCAAAGTACCAGCTATTCTCAAATCAAGCTGCTGTAAAATACACCATCACACTTGCACACGTATGAATAATGTACCACCAATAGTATGTAAAACCTAATGCTTTTTGTCATATTTCGGTGGGTTTTTTGGACAGTACATTGAACATTTTGGAGGCCATTTTTCCCCAAAACTCCCGGGGAGAGAGCCCCCACACACACTTGTTTGGTGGCGTGGGCTTGCGCGCTGCACGCGCTCGCCCAAAAATGCCCCCAGGGAAATGTACACCCCACCAGCTTTCAAACTCACCAGCCACCATTGCTGATAATGTAAAAATGGGCACTGGTTTCAATACATTGTTACAGGCAGAAATGTACCATTTGAAACGACTGCAGAAAGCTTTAGATCACACATATTTTCAGCATTTCTGGTTGTGTGTTTAATATGTAGTTCAAAGAAATGTTCCTTGTGTGTGAGGAACTCTGTGTCCTCTGCCAGGGGCTGCCTCTCAGGTGAGCAGGTAACAGCCTGCATTCCATAAGTGCACCCTTTTCATGGTAATGCAAGTGCTGCTTCCAACCCAAAGTCTGCATATGCTGTGCATTTCGTTACAGAGGTGGGTTCTTATTGTTTTTAGTAGTTTGTCTGACCTTGTAGTTTGATTAAAGTCTTGTATTTCTATAGAAACTTGATGGAACATTTATTTTATTTTTCTACCACTGCACTATTGTTGTGTTAGACACTTCCTTGCATGCTCAAATCCCTCTTGAAGAATAAAGCATGCCCTCAGCCCAAGCTACCTTAAATACATGAAGTAGTTGTATCATTCGTGCTGTGCCTGTTTCACCTTTATGACTGGGATCACTGATGGATTACTTGTGTTGTGGGGCTTTTAAACCAATCTCATTCCTGTATTCCTGCTGAGCAGTAGTCATTTTGAAACACCTATCCTTTTCTATGAAAATTGTGTAAAATTATGCTTTAAAACACATGTGACATTTAGTAACAGGGGGAGTGTATTTTTACAATCATTCTGAGGGCTGAGTAATGTTTCCTAAGGCTTTCTGGAGTATTATGTTCCGCTTTAACATGTGATGGTAAGTTTGCCTTGAAATAGGCCCTTATTTAACATACCCAATTCATCTCATGTAACAGTTGCCCACCCAACTACACACATCAGTAATCAAGGACAGGGCTCCATGCACAAATTTGGCTACAGTTCAGACTTAAGAGAATGTGTTACTAACACACACTTGTGCTTCTGCTGAGGCAATCAAATTGTATTTGCAATGTCCCAATGAGTGTTAGGAAAGATTTCTCTTTACTGCATCTCTGCTTCCATCTTTATGGAACCCCCAAACATTTTGCTTTTATTTTTTAATGCAGCTTCACGGTGCAGTGAAGCCTTAAGTATTTAAAGAGTTACCTCTATGTTTCCTGTGCATTGAAAATGTACATAAGGCCACTAAGGGCCTGTGTTTCTCTGTGCATTTAAAGGTAACTCTGGCACATGCTGCCAGGTATTGCTGTGTCACTGTAACAGTTATGTTTGTATTTGCTGTGCAGTCAAAAGTTATAACTGCCCCCTGAGGTCATGTATGCCATAGTGCATTAAAAGATTTATTTGGCACATAATGCTCTGTAGTTCCTTGAGCCTTTAAAATTTACTGCTGGCCTCTACCTCCTTGTATTTGTGTGAATTTGAAAGTTATATCTCGGTATACAGTGCTCTTACGCCTGACACTTGGCCAATAAGTTCCCGTATTTGCTTCTGCATTTAAAAGTTATTTCTGGCCCACAGCGACATAAATGTTTTAATGCCTTTAAAAATACTTCTGCATTTCTTGTGCACTTCTGGCTTCTATGTTCTTGTTCCTTTTGTGCTTTTCTAAGTTGCATCCACCGCAAAGGGACCTCTGAACTTATATTGCAGCTGCTCTTCGGTGTCATGATCCTCAAAACATGAACAAAGTAGGATAATCTAGGTATTGATCTTGAAACAAATGAATCTTTTCAAATCTGTTTTGAGTAATTATAAGAAAAATAATGCTTCCATTTATTTATTCATGTACATGGGAAACCAGATCTGAGGGGAAGCAGTGAGCGTTTTACAATGAGGTAAGTTCGAGTGACATTCTGACCTGGTTGTAGGGAGAGTGAATGGATCAGTCACCGGGGACAATACATGGGTAGACATGCATAGGTGAAAGACAACCAACATTAGAAATGTTTAAGTGCAGGTCGGCTAAATGTGTTAGTGATGTGATCAAGATGGTCAAAGTGCTAGCGTGGCGGCAGTAGGAAGTGATGGGAAGAGGCAGGTTAGAGTCGAGGGGAAAATGTAAGCTAGCAGGCATATGGAAGGTAGGTTAAGAGGCTAACTTGGAGGCGAGGAGGTAGGCTTTTAGTTTGATTTTGAACAAATCCTTGTGGACTGTTTCTCATATGTCTGGGGGAAGAGAATTCCATGCAAGTGGAGTAAGTAGAGAGAAAGAGCGGGAATGCGAGGAAGCACAGGAGGGCAAGGTGCCACAAGAGTAGTCGAGGAAGCGGAGTTGGATCAAGGATAGATACTGGGGTGCCTTACTGTTTACACTCAGAACTCCAACAAAATAATAAGCACAATAGTAAGCATGGAGTCTAAAGGAAGAGAATTAGCAAGGATGTTTATAATTTCGCTGTATAACCCAAACACCACAAGATTCACATATACTTTGGAAAACCTAGCTTTAATCTCCTGGGTACATAAACCAAATCAATGGGGGGTACTAAGGCCCTGCCATAATTGCCCTAAAGAAGACTAAACGTATGACATTGGGGACCCAAACATTTTGTTTAATTCATGTTGGTACTGCACTTGTTTAGTTGGGCTTGGTCAGACAGCCTCTTGTGTTTCATGTAGGCAGCTCTTTCACACTATTTGCAGTTTACCTTTTCCTTTGGTAAGAAGAATCTAGTGTGGTACTTAAAGCAGGAGCTTTGCCAGTTACTTGGAGAAGTCGTACATGCTCATGGAGGCTGGATAGTGCAGTGCATGGTAGCTGAATAGTCCTAATAGTGAACTGCTACACAGAGAAAACATGGTACGACGTCCTTTCATCGCCGGATGTTTTTTCACGGGTTGTTTTACCGTGAATATTTTTTCGAATTTTTTTTTAGAAAATCTGGGGGTTGGGGACCCTACCAAAAAGAATGAAAAAAAAAATTTGGTGGGTTCTTTTCGAGAAAAAAAATCACAGCATAAAACCCAGCGAAAAAACATCCCGCGATGAAATGACATGGAACCGAAAATATGAACCCAAAAGCCCTTCTCAGAGCCATCCCGAATTCAAAAGTGGAGCATTTGAGATTGCAACTCTATTTGGGTCTTTTAATTTCCACAGAGTAATACCCTCAAGTACAATGGAAGAAAACCTTTGCACACAACCTAGAAACATCAGGCATTCTCGAATGGCCATAATGACCACCTTACCGATGTTCTGTGAAGAGTGTATGGCCCTTGAAATGCCTTTTTTAAGTAGCATAGTATCCTGTTCTTTTAAGATCATCTGCTTAAGAGTCCTAGTAATAAATAAAAAAAACTCTGTTACGCTATTGGAGATATTCCAACTTTCTTGTTACACAGTCTCACTCGTTAAAGGATGCTGAAGGAGTGTTCTGTTAATTGATAAAAAAAAGTTGTGTGGAGGTGACCTTTGTCTTTTAAGTTACAGACCCTTGGAATAGCATTTCTCTTTCAACACACTAAATCATGCCCCACTGGGAGGAGGCCAATGAAGAATACAGGCTCGATCACTAGAACTAAAACTAGAAAGTGGAGCGGCATGGGCTAGAATGGACAACATCAAGCACATTTGCATTTTCAAAGGCGTACACCCCCAACCCCCGCAATCAGTAGCAGCATCATCTGACACCGCTCCCTTTACCTGTCGATGTTCCCCACAGACTGATGCCTTCATGACGGTTGACATCTGCCGCAATTACCAAATTAATGGCGCACCTGTTTTGATGAATGACATGTGCTACTAGACAACCACAGCCACATTTTCAACCGCATTTTAGATGCTGTTTCATTTTCTTTTTCTTTTAGATTTTTTCTTTTATTTTGGCCAACTCTTTTCCATTTTTGAGAATTATCTTAGTTTTGCCATTTTTGTCATGTTATCTATGTTTCTTTAAATGAATGAGAACAAGATAATACATTTAAAAATGTGGTTATTGTTGTGCTATATTGTTCTTGTTCAGATCACTGTGTTTAATGATTTTCACATTTGCTCTCCCTCCCTACCTACCTTTCTCCCCTAAACGGCCCCAAATTTAAAAATTGTTCGTTTATCTAAATATTCTGTTTTTGAAACACATTCTCACAAGAATGTCAATTATACAAATACACTAAACAAGAAAAATGGGATGAAAACATCCCATTATATCTGGTGCTCTCAGTTGGCTCAACACGAGCATAACAAGTTTTGTATTTTTGTATAAACTTATTTTCATATATCATTCCATTTCCATCATCTTTTTTTAAGAATACTATCAAGAGATATATAAGGTCATCCCAGAATGATAGGCAAGAGTTTCTGTGTAAAATCCAGCAAATGTTTATTCACATTCCTGTTATTTCAATTCAGGCAGTCATTTGAACAAAAAAGGTCTGTGATTCTCAAAACAAAGCCATTGCATTTTGGTGTGGATCACACCATCTTCAGGGCCATTACGACCTTATTAGGCAAATACATTTAACCAAACATATTATCACCACATGTCAGGAAATTAAAATATCAAATTGCAATACATACCCATTCCAGAAGTCCACCCAATCATAACAAAAGGGGAAAAAAGGGTGAGAAAAGGGAGTCAACATCACCATTTAGCACTTTTTGTGGCATATAAAATATTTTGAGACTTAACCGTGTATTGAAGCAAACATACCTTTCTAAGTTTGTCCATTAACTAGACTGCAAAATGTATCTTTAGATCGCGTTAAGTGTGTGCCAAAGGTTCATGCCTAAAAAATGTGAGTTCAGAACAATAATCAGATCATGAATGCAAGCTGTGAATCCAATTCAGAGCTGCATAACTCCTTGTTATTCTTACCTTTGTTTGCGAACAGTGCCGGCAAAGAAAGTGAAGCCGTGTGCACGCGCGGTTGGGGATTGTTTTTATACATTGCCATGGGAACAAAAATGGCATTGCGCTACGGCTCGGAGGAGCTGCAGCACGTATGCCTTACGTCCCACCCCCCAAGGTTGGGGGGCGGGGTGGTTCATATGGCAACCTTTCGTGTGTACAACACAATACCATAGTAACCTAATTGAAACATAGTTTTTTCCTGTGTTTTTATTGCAGTCATATTATGTTGCCAATACCTTCATGTGAATCCCATATTAGTTATGCATGCAAATGCGTTAACAAGTCCTAATAGTGACATCTAGTTAATCCTATATATGACACAGGTGATTTAGCCTCTAATCCACGTTACACTCCAGATAATATATTTTGCACATTGCCTGTTTGTGAACCCCCTGTTCATAAATATAAACGTCTGGATGCCACTATAAGTGACGTTAGTCATGGAATGTCATGGGCAAGTCGAACATGCGCATTGCACTGTGTTAGCTCGGTTAGCGTTATAATACATGAATCACAGTTAAGAGCATCTGTTTACAACTCAACGTGTATGTGTATACCTTGATCTGTGATGTGAGAAACTGTATTAACCAGACTATATTAAGAAGGTCGAAATTTGATACTGTCAGATGTTCTGGGATATATCCAATTTGTTCATAAAGGTAAATATGAATCATAACACATGTAAGCAATATATCAGGTGCAATTCTTTCCCCCATTTCCGGGACACCTTCTAAACTCATCTCCTACTTCTGTATGTATACCCAATTACATTAGTTGCATAATTTGTTTGGTAATTCTGGATAGAGCAGTGTTTACACTCATTATGTACACAATTCCAAAGTTCACAAAAAACACATGTAGTTAATCTCTTCATTGAGTCCTTTTGGTGTAAGAGCACCCACCCTATCAATCCAAAAGGTCTCCCTTTGGTCAAGTCTCTTCTGTAGATTCTCATGAGATGAATGTTTCTCATGGCTTCCAAAACAATGAATCTGATTTGTGCTAGATTATGTTTCTTTTCATCCCAATGTCTGGCAACCGGTGATTTTATGCTGTGATTGTGAATACATGATCTGTGCTCATTCCAACGTAGTTTAGCGGCTCTGCGTGATTGTCCTATGTAGTATAAACCGCATGGGCACGTAATTCCATAAATAATTTTCTGTGTCTCGCATGTGGCATAACTTCTGAGTTTTATCAGTTCTCCTGCATGGGGGTGATTAACTGTTTCACCCTTCATGATATATCCACAGTTAGTACAATGCAGGCAGGGGAAGGTTCCAATTCTTGCAGTTGCTTTCTTTTTCAATGTAGGTCTTGTTTTTACCAGCTGGTCTTTGAGATTTTTACTCCGTTGGTACGCAAAGGTTTGGAGTTCCTTAAACAAATGTTCTCTTTGGTCACACGTGACCGTCTTCCAGTTCTTTTTGATAATTTCCTTTATCCTGTTACTTTGCTTTAAGTATCGTGACACAAAGACCAGTGGGGGTGTTATTTCACTTTTCTCATATATTTTGAGTAGTTCTGTTCTCTCTTGTGTTTCTCCTCTTGTTCTTGCTTTTACCATCCACAATCAGTGAATTTATTCCCCATTTCTTCTATTTCTCTGGTGTAGTCATCTGCATCACTCACTGTTCTCTTAACTCGCAGCATCTGGCTGTATGGGAAGTTTCTTATCAGACTTGACTGATGAAAGCTGAGTCTGTGCAACAAGATGTTCTTATCTGTGGGTTTGCGTAAGATGTTGGTTTTATATTCTGTTCCTGTGTTTTCAATGTTCACAACTAGAAAATGTATTGATGTTCTCGAAAATTCATATGTGAACTGTATTCTGGAATCAATTTCATTCAGGTATCCAAGAAAATCCAATAGTTCAATCTATGTTCCTGTCCATATTCTGAAAATGTTGTCGATGTACTGAATCCAGATTGCTAAACTTGGTCTCCATCTTAGATTTTTCAACACATGATCAGTTTCAAATTTGTGCATAAAAGCATTGGCACATGGTGGCACCCATTGCAGTACCTGCAATCTATAGATAATATTGATCTTTGAAGTGGAAATACAAGTTCTCTGATATAAATTCCAATAGTCGCATGATGAATTCCTTCTGTGCTGGTATCTCTTCCTCATTCAGAAGTATCCATTTTACGGCCTCTATGCCCAAATTGTGTGGTATTGATGTATATAAACTTGCTACATATATTGTGAACAAGATGTTCTCTAGGTTAAACTGAATTGCTTTTAGATATTGTAGGAAATGAGTTGAATCCTTCACATATGTAGATGTTTTTTGTATAAGCTGTTGGAGGAAAAAATCTATATATTTCCCAAGGGGTTGTAACACGCTGTCAATTCCAGCCATAATTGATCATCCAAGTGGTGTACAGAAATCTTTATGCACCTTAGGTAGTGTATAAAAATGTGGTACATGTGGGTTTTTTCACTCATTAAGAATGTGTAAGTGTTGTGGTTGATCCATTCTAATGCCTCAGTTTTATCTAAAATAATTTTCAGGTTGGTTTTGATTTCATTGGTAGGGTCCCTGTCAAGTTGAGCGTAGGTGTTACCATCCATCAGTTGTCTCTGGCATTCATGATCACAGTCTATAATGTTCAACAACACTAACGCCCCACCTTTATCTGCCGATCTTATTGTTATGGACTCATGACTGTATAGGTTCTTGATTAGTTGTAGTTCATGTGGTTTCAAATTCCGATAGCCAGTATGCTTGAATTACATTTTTTCAAGATCTCTATAACCTGTTTTTGAAAAATATCCACTGAAGGTACTGTAATATGAGGAGTAAAGTTACTTTTACCTGTGAATTCCTTGAGGCCGGTATAATTTCTTGTTTTCATAGTTCCCTCTTCTAATTCGCTGAAGAACACTTTCAATTTAATTTTCCTTATTAGTGGATATAGCTCAATCTTTGTGTCAAATAGGGTGCTATTGCAGGTGGGTACAAAGCTTAACACTTTTTGTAAAGTCTCTTTTTCTTTAACTGAAAGTCCCCTTGAAGAGAAGATTATGACTAGGTTTTCCTCTGTTGTAGTCTGGTCTTTGGTCCTACCCTTGGCCTTCCTATTCCCTCTTCTTGTTCTTCTCTTCCTACCTCTATAAAAGGTTCCTTCCTTGCGCTTGCTGCACCCGATGTTTCAGTCCCTGAGGTTCCTGGTGTCTCAGTTTCTCCCCCAGAGCTAGATGTCTCACTTGTGTTGTCTTGTCTTGGTTTTCTTACTTGTGATGCATATTTATCCATTCAACTATAGGCTTCATCGTTAAGATAGTCATAAGTATCCCTACAAAATGTTCTGATCTTTTTTGTTTCCAATTCTGCCTTGTATCCTAATAACTTTGTATTGATATCTTCAAGTATTTGTAATTATACAATCACACACACACATACAACAATAAAACACAAACATGCTTGCATACAAACACATTTCTTGTTTCACCACCTTCAAGTTCAAACGCTGCTGCTTTTAGTGACAATCTCTCATACTAGGTATCTTCATGGTGATCCTATTACCATCACTGGTGATTTATCTATGTTTCATTTTGCTTTTTAAGGGATTCAGGTACTGATGTTTCCTTTTTAAGGCTCATACCCAAAATCCATTAGAAACACGTCCAACCATGTCCAAGGCAATCAAACAACAACACCGTAAGATTTGAGATGCGCTGTGGGCTACTGGCGTACCAGGGTCCCCACAGTCTCTGTGTTGTGTATGGCCAGCATCCGGGGCTACCCCTTGCCCTGAGGCACCCTCACCTTGGGGACTTGCTCATGTGCTCATGGTTACAATTTACGAAAAGGTTTGTGAAATAATGGAAGAGTACTTGTACAGTAAGCATTAGCATGCTTTAATGTCCATTGGTCTGCTTAGCACTCCAGGTCTGTAGGTACACAGGTAAGAAGGTAGGGAACACAAGACCGGAACATACTTATATTGTACACTGGTCCTTCACACCCATCCAGGCTGCTACACTCACATCAACTGCCCCAACAGTAACATTCAGAACCCGAGCACACTAACATTCTAGGCATCAGAACCTATGATGTCACCCACTGCACCCAGACACATTACTACAGTTTGCTTGTAGAGGTTGCCCTGACTATATTTCAGAATCCTTTGGAGTTCTGGTCCAAGCTGAGAGTGTTTAGTTTATGGAATAATTTCACCAGGATAAAGTTCAATGTCTGAGATCCATAGTCACAAAGTTTGAGGCCCAAGTTCTTTCCGGTGAATTTGTTCAATTGGTGTATGACTTGTATGGGGAACCTTGAAATGCGGTGTTGCAGTAATCACATCTGAAGCGGTTCACTTTTACTTTGTGAAACATGTTCAGGATTCTCTTAAGAAAGAAGACCTGGAAGCAAATCCTTTGGGCCAGTGTGTTTATTTATATATTTATTTATTTTTACATTTGCATAGCACACAAGCAGCCCTCGGGCATCGTGGCGCTGTTACTTGAGGGCTACTTAGTTACAGAGGGGTTACAGAAGTACAGGTTGAGTGTACATTTTTAGGATTACATTTATACTTTTTAAGCACAGATTGAATATACATTTATATTTTTGCGCACAGGTTGCATATACATTTGCAGTGTACAATATATTTAAGTTTGCAGACATTCTGTGTCAGTGCCTAGGTGTGTTAGGTGAAGATCATGGTTTTCAGAGCCTTTCGGAATGCCATATGTGATCCCATATGTACATTCAGGTCGGGGATGAAGATGAGATCTAAATCAAAGTTCTTGAAGCACATCTGGGGAGCACCCATGCAATGGGCAATTGGGCAGGAAGGTGAGGTGGAATATGTTATAAGCAGTGTGTGTAATAAACTGCAGGTTGGCATTCATTAAAAATAAAATTTCATGCGATTCAGTTAAATATGACTTTGCACATAATACATAATAAAACATCAATACATCAATACAACTTCCTACAAAAAAAAGTCAGAAGAAAAATGTTCATATATACATGCACATATACAATGTCTACAATGTTCTAAAATAATAATGCATCCCTGTACATTATCATATGCACATAAACATTGCCTATAGTGTAAACTACTCTCCAATATTATCCCCATATGGTGTGCAACGAACACAACATTCTTATCTCTTCAATTTCAGCTGAGACAGTACCCGGGATGCCAATCAGAAAGTCACACCTGTTTTTCAGCAAGCAATGGCTGTACTACACAGAACCCCAGCTACAATTACTTCCTCAATCTGCAGTAGAGCTAATAAATATGCTTCTACCACCACTCATACTCTGTTAACAGCTAACACCAAGGCACGACTATAGCCAGAATTACAAAGCAGTCAAAATTACTATGAATATCTAGAAAATCATCCACATGAGAGAGATAGTCGCGTACATACGTACTAGTGAACCACGAACAGTCAGTCAAGACGTGCCTTGGCATCTCTAAAATTCCCGGTTCACCACAGGCTTGACATGCACGCTTGTCCTTAGGTAACCATATTCACACACTGCAAACAGCTAGTGCATTTAATTTGTTTAGCCTCAATAGCATAAAGGTTTTCCAAAGCTTTTGGCAGGGGAACTGGAAAATATATTGTTGGGTTTTCTTATAAGAGAATGTGAACCTCGCAAATGTGCTCAATGACTTCAGTTTGCCAGCATGTTTGTGGTTTGATGCCCAGTCTCACCGCTCAGCGCATTTCTTAAATGTTCTAATCAATACCCTAATTCCACTCTCCCACTTAGGTACACACATGATGTCCAAAAAATCACGCTCATTGAGCGGTTAAATTCTCTCAAAGATCTAGGAGACTTGGCCAACAGCCCGTTTTCATTAGCACCAATAACGAGTTACCTTCAGCCAATCTGATTTTAATATACAGGATACCTCTGTTAATCCTAACGAGAGACGCTATTGACGTCAAGCCCAATTCGAATCTAATACCTTCTGTTGGGGTACTCACAGAGACGCCTGATATAGAGCACCAGATAAAACTCTCTAATCGGTCCGCCCAGACATCTAAGTAAGAATAAGAAGCCTCAAGTGCATAGACTATTCCTGCAACTAGTTTTTACTGGTATATTTGAATAATACCCACAAAGAGGTTAGAGCGATATACAAACTGTTTGATCGAGATCATGATCGCAACTGACTTTAGTCTCCTTCTATGTAATAATTCAATCTCACCCTTTCTTTCTTCAAGTTCGTACCCAAGGTGTACATAACTACTAACTCTTTTGATGGCACCATTCGTTAATAGAGTGTTGCCTTTTCCCCGGTTTACCAAAAATCATATATTTAGTCTTGCTCATATTCACAGTGAGTGTGCTCTCCTTAGCGTAATCCAGTATTGCCTTTGCGCTTTTGGACATGCAAACAAAGGTATGCTCCAAAACCACCGTGTCGTCTGCATAGTCAACCACCCTACTGTGAAATGACCGGATGTCTTTAAATCCATCCCGCAGGCCAGGTAAAAAGAGATAAAAGAGTATGGGGCCAAGACACACCCCTGCCTGATACCCCTTCTGATGTCAACAGAGCAGATAATTAACCCATATAATTTAATCTGATTTAGGCCTTATTTTTATGGTGTAGTAATTTACATGGTATAGCCAGAATTCCCAAAGTGCTCAATTTAGCCCACAACTACGCCCTATCTACGTAATCAAAGGCCGCCGAAAAAAATCTAAAAACAGTGCGGGGGGGGGGGGCAGTCTCTTTCCACCTAGTCTAATTGATTAGTACATTCAAGGTTAAGATGTTACACATGGTAGATGAGCCCATCCTGAAACCTGTCTGATTCAGACTTGACTCCTGGTTCTGCTGCAACCAGTATTCAGCCCTCACTGAATAAAAGTGGCAAAGATTGTACTCATCCCGTCTAATAGAAAGAGCAGTCGATAACTATCTGGGTCTGTCTTTTTCCCCTTCTGATAAACTGCCACTGGATGGGCCATGCGCCATGATTCGTGAACCTTTCCAAAACGGGTGACCGTTTTCAAATAAGAAAACACAACAGAAGGCCAAATAGGCAGATTCGCGTTCAGAACAGAATTAGATTGACTGTCCAGTGCAGGGCCTCGGGACAACTTACTCAAGTCTATGTATCCCCTTGATTATGGCTTCATAATCGTAACCTACACAAATAGTCCCAGTGTTCGGAAGGCTGTCCCTATCTCCGAGAAATGTCTTTGTTAAAAAGTGGCCCCAGGTGATGTCATTAGTAACATTACACAGCACTTCCGTATCTTCCTTATCTTCTTGCTTGTTGCTTCTAAACAGTATCCATAATTTCTTAGACTTCCCCTAATTTATAACCTCATACATTTGTTTTCTCCTCTTATTATTACAAGAGGCCTTATTTCTGTGAATCCAATTACTATACCAATTTTTCCTTTTTCTAGTATAACTGGCATTCTCCATATCGGAGAAGGATCTTTTCCGTATCATGCATAAATCTTGTCTCAGTAGTTTCTTCTGCTCCTTGTAACCCCCTCTTTGCTGGCACATCAGAACGCAATCTCAACAATCTCCAGTCCATCCAGAACAATGTCATATGAGCCGCACTGAGCTTATTTAAGCGTGATCATGTTTCAGCCCGGAGAAAAGCTCCACACTGGCTAGCTGTCAGAGAGAGGATCAACTTTACATTTCTCTCCATAACTCACCTCTGTCTCACTAACCGGGCGCCGTCCTACCTCTCACGGAGATCTTCAAAAACTATTCTTCCAGACCTACAAGATCACCTTACTGCCAGTAACAAGGTTGGGACTGGCCTATAGGGCAATAGGCCCATGGCAGAGCCAAAAATACAAAATGCTGGTTTGGGCCACTTTTGACTAGTTTTGCTGAATAAATATTCTTAGAAAAGGTGCAACTTGCATCACACTTTGCAAAAAAAACTCCCTGATTGGTGACTATTCAAACAGTGGGCCTCATTATGAGTCTGGCGGTAAGGCTGCCAGTGTTACCAAATAAAATTACTGCCGCCTTACTTTCGCCGGGAAGTCAGGTGCCGGTAATTTTGTAAGTCCCCATTCCAATGGGGACCACAGAAGCACCAGCACTGTGTACAACGGTGCCGGTGCTTCCGTGAAGGTCTGCGGGCGGGTGCCGTTCCGCTTGCCAGGTCTGCCCTGGCAGGCGGGATGGCACCCGCCTGCAGACTTGTAGTATGCCGGTCAGGTAACAACGGTGCTGGTATGCATACCGGCACCATTGTTACCGGTCTGGCAAACTTGTAATGAGGCTCAGTGTCACAAAAAGAATGAATAGCTATTTGCAACTGTGGGCCACTTTTTCAGTGGTGCCAAGCCCATTTTATGGGCCAGTCCGACCCTGCCACTAACTGACCACCCTGTGCTTCAAACGCAGCAGAGCTGGCGGACACAGATTCCCAATAACAGCTGCCTGCCTGTGGAATAACATTTCCCCTTACTTGTGGGCCGAGACTCGATACTGGCCTTTCAGAAAACAATTGAAAACATGCCTGTTCCACTGACTTTGATCCTCTGGGTTTGACACCTCAACCCAACCGCTCTTGAACTTCAAAAACATTAGTATTTACTTTATTGGTACTCACCCTTGCCTCACTCCTATCCCTGCTACCTCCCTGCCTCCCCTTCATCCCCTCGCCCCCACCCTAAGTAATCAGTGCCTTAATGCCTGTGGGTTTTGTGCGCTCTATGAATGTAGAATAAATAAATAAATACTATGCAGCAAGTTAAATTGTTCCAGTCAAAATAGATGAAAAGGGCAAAAGAAATATCCTTTTTGTGTGTGTCTCCAGGTGATAATCATGTGTGATAACTACAAAGGAGGGCCCAAAAACCTATGTGGTCTTTGTCACCAATGTGGTTTATGCCTTCCAGTGAAAAACCTGTCAAATCTAAACAAACTAACACAAGAAGGACTGTATTTATCCCATGCTACGGTCTATAAGTAACACCTCTGGTGCATATTCTCAAGGCATTCGTTTGGAAAAATGCAAAAAGGACAAAAAAAGAAAAGAAAAAAGTTACATTTAATTGGAATTAGTTTTGCTTCAATTAACTCTATGTACTATTGTAAGGACATGTCACGTGCATAAAGAATACATGACCTGGATATCACATCCACACACACACACACATCATTTGATTGCACTTGCACCATAGACTTAAGGAAAAGTCTACCCCAAAAAACAGGAGCTCAGGTTCATAAAGTTATAATTATTAATATCACATTTTATTATGCTTAATTCTAATGCATGAAATCAGCATAAACATGAGTTCATAAACGAAATGATGTTTGTAAGTAATTAAGTGAGATAAAGAAGAACTGCCAACTGCATGGCCATCAGTTTCGCCTTATGGGCGTTGTCGAGGAAATTTGAAGACTTTAAATTATAACATGTTGTCTAAGCTCAAAGATAACGATCACTATTGAAACTCTCCTAATCATATGTCAAATGTTCAAAAAGCCTCATTATAGGTTCGGTTAAGTCTTAGTAACGATTATATGGAGGTCGGCTCGGCAAGCTTGTCATTCATAATCTGTATTGATGAAGAAATTCAATTTCATCAGGCTCACAATAAGCTTGTTATTAGGCTTGTTTGAGCATGCCGCCAAATAGGCTCAGCTTGCTTGGTATTCACATTTTATACTAATAGAGAGATTCAATATCATCAAGCTCCCAGTAAGCTTGTTATTAGGCTTGTT
Source organism: Ambystoma mexicanum (assembly GCF_040938575.1). Lineage (NCBI taxonomy): Eukaryota > Metazoa > Chordata > Amphibia > Caudata > Ambystomatidae > Ambystoma > Ambystoma mexicanum. The sequence goes on from NC_090935.1 coordinate 565,668,496, forward strand.
AGAGCATGCCGCCCCATCGGCTTGACTCACTTGTTATTCACAGTCTATAGCAATGGAGGGATTCAATATCATCAAGCTTCCAGTAAGCTTGTTATTAGGCTTGTTAGAGCATGCCACTGTATCGGCTCAGCTCGCTTGTTACTCACATTCTGTACTAATGGAGAGTTTCAATATCATCAAGCTCCCAATAAGCTTGTTAATAGGCTTGTTTGGGCATGCCGCGACATCGGCTCGGCTCACTTGTTATCCACAGTCTATAGCAATGGAGGGATTCAATATCATCAAGCTCCCAGTATGCTTGTTATTAGGCTCTTTAGTGCATGCCGCTGCATCGGCTCGCTCGCTTGTTATTCACAGTTTATAGTAATGGAGGGATTCAGTATCATCAAGCTCCCAGTAAGCTTGTTATTAGGCTTGTTAGAGCCTGCCGCCAGATAGGCTCAGCTTGCTTGTTATTCACATTTTATACTAATGGAGGGATTCAATATCATTAAGCTCCCAGTAAGCTTGTTATTAGGCTCGTTAGAGCATGCCGCCCCATCAGCTCAGCTCACTTGTTATTCACAGTCTATATTAATGGAGAGATTCAATATCATCAAGCTCTCAGTAAGCTTGTTATTAGGCTTGTTAGAGCATGCCACTGCATCGGTTCAGCTCGCTTGTTATTCACATTCTATACTAAAGGAGAGATTCAATATCATTAAGCTCCCAGTAAGCTTGTTATTAGGCTCGTTAGAGCATGCCGCCCCATCAGCTCAGCTCACTTGTTATTCACAGTCTATATTAATGGAGAGATTCAATATCATCAAGCTCTCAGTAAGCTTGTTATTAGGCTTGTTAGAGCATGCCGCCGCATCGGCTCGCTCGCTTGTTATTCACAGTCTATAGTAATGGAGGGATTCAATATCATCAAGCCTCCAGTAAGCTTGTTATTAGGCTTGTTTGAGCATGCCGCTGCATCGGTTTAGCTCGATTGTTATTCACAGTCTATAGTAATGGAGCAATTCAATATCATCAAGCTCCCAGTAAGCATGCTATTAGGCTCTTTCGAGCATGCTGCCACGGGATCATTATAGAGTTCACTGTGTTCAGCTAGGAAGTAGTGTGCTGCACCATAGACTTAATCTGATTACATTTTTTGAATACGTGTTATGAATACGTGCTTGATATTTACCAATTAATTGTTCAATGTATGGTCACTATTACTGTATTTTAATTGTATTAGCGCACATGGGTTTTTTATGGAAATTGATGGACCTATTACACTATAAAGTATTTGGAGGTGTGTATCTACACATAAACACGTTTTAAATATAATGTAAACTATTTTATATGTGCGTTTAATGTCTCTGGCCAAAATAAAGTTTATTGACGATGATGATAACATCTGTTGGTGCACTTCTGCAATTAAAGTGAATCCCTAAAATCGTAATTTAAACCTCTTAATATAGTTTAACATGCATATGTGGACCATGATTAGCAAAATAAAGGGGTGCCAAAATGTGATGAATTATCTCTTTTATGATAAATTGTGATTGGCTATTAAATAAAATCATTACTTCAAATGACTGCTTGAAGTCACAAATTGTGACAAACTGGCAGCTAGAAGGCAGTTGAGCCGTTGGATTGTATTTGTGTTTTTGCCTCTTGTACAGACAATTGTTTTTGCGGCTCAAAACCTCTCCTTTTAAAATCCCGAATTCAGAAGTTTAGGGGTGCTCTGTTTTGCGACAAAGACACTTCTGCCCCTTCTGTTAGATTTCAGAAGCATCCCTTTAAGCACGGCCTGGGTACTTGAAGCCAAAATGGGCTATTAAATGCCAAGTCTACGTGCCATACTATGCTGCCACACCTGCCTGAAATAAGGAAAGCCTGCTGCTAAAAGGGTGAGCCTCCCTAACATTTTTCGGGAATAAGAGGTGGCGAGTTTGGCATAGTTGCCAAGGAGAATGTTAAACCTCTGATTCATTACCACCATTGCAAACCCGTCAACAAGAATAATCTACATTCCACTAATTTGTTCAGTTGAAGGTTTCACAGAATCACTTGCTCTATCATTGCTGTAATTAACCTCTGCTGTGTCATGTTTTTCACCTATAGCCAAGTTCCTTAATATATAGCAGTTGACTATTTGCAAATGGTTCCTACTGCATACAGTTGCTCCGATTTGGAGTTTTATATACCTCTTCAATTGCTTACAAGAAAGCCCCAGGTTGACTGTAGTAAATTGGGGGAATTTCCATTGCTCATTTTGCTTGTGGGTCCAAAGTCAAAATAAGGACTAGCAAGGCCTAATCATCAGGTTCTGTCCACAGGAATCCTGAAAGGGCACACTGCTGCCACCTATCGGGTAGAACATGAAACTATGTTTTTGAAAAGCTCCTGTTAAGGACTTTCTGAGCTACTAGTTGGAGCTCCGGTCTCCAGGCCAGGCATGTAAGAATAGGATACCCCCTTGGATGGCTAGATAGTTAAACCAACAAAGCAACCAACCACTACACCTCTTCAACCACAGCACCTAGACGTGTCCTCAGTGTAGAGCCTATCGCAGGACTCACACATGCAAAAGTTGCACTGAAGCCTTTTCTCATTTAGACCTTGGTGCACTTTTCCACTCAAAATGCCCACAAACATAACACACAAAACAGAAAGCAATCGTGGAGTGTAGCCGATGGTGACCGCGTCCAAGAGGTTCTCCCACTGGCACGTACCCACATCACCCACCTTTCTTTGAGTATGTCTGAGCAACTATTTGCAAACTCCATCTATTTGATAATTCAGTCTATTTTGCTGCAGACAAATTCTATAGAAATGAGTAGGCTTGATAGGACTGCACTACAAAGGTCCAGGCATCATGCCAACAATCTTCACTAAATTGCCTTGCATGCACATTCTTTTATCATGCATGATCTGCTGCCCCCTCTCTGGATTTTACATTTACGAGCCGAGCCATTCAACGTGAGCAATGGCCATTTTCCTTTGGAGTGACTTGGTCATTTCTTCAATGTTGGTTATTATTTCATGGTCAGATATTTAGAGTGAATATTTACGTTCACCAGTTTTCAATATCTTCTCACGTTGCATTCGTTTAAGATAACAATTCTTATTCTATATTCATCTAGGGATGCATGTGATGGATTTAAGGTATCCAAGCTGCTAGATGTTCACCAGTGTATATTTTAAGTATGAACATTCCAAATCTCACTGACAGGAAGGCAAGATATAATGTGCATACAGAGAAAATATTAAAACACACAACACATCCGCTTCTTGACATATGAACATTTGCAACTGCACACCATTCATCAGAATCCTCAGCTAATCACGCGGGAATCACCTTTGTGTGATGGCAATGTCTTAATCGATGAGTATGTCCATCAATTAGTCTGTAGAGTAGAGCCTATTCCCTCTCTCAAGAATTAATTAGTTAATTCCAGAACCAGTGGCACCAGGATTTGCCAGGTTTTAAACAAACTCCTCCAGATCATGCATAAACACGACTACATTTAGCAATAACAGAAAAGGGCTGGGCAGCATGGCTTCCTTTGAAAAACTTGCATCAGGTAAAAAGAGGGCTATTATAGAGTTAGGTTAGGCGTGATGCCAACCATTCTGGAAGCAGAAACCAAATATATACCTCTGTATTTGGAATTACCATGGAATTACCATAGGTAATATTGGTGCCTTAACTCACCTACAAATTCAAGTAGACAGAGTTCTGTTCAGCAGGCCAAAGTCACCTAATCACCCAGAGATATTGGGTTTGCCTGGGAGTCTTGGGAGCTCTATGTAAAGTAAGAGAATAAAACCAGACATTTCTGGAGCACAACAATATTACATAAAATTCCTTTTAAGAGCAATAATTCATAACTAAAATAATATAGCCAAATAAAAATAATCTAGTCATTTATAACAAGACAACATCATCATAAATTTTCAAGGCAAGAATGAACTTTACTAAGGCAATGTTTAGAGAGACCGATCCTGCATTAAAAAAAATGTTGTCTTCCGTTAAAATCCTTTATTGACAAAAACGTTTAAAAAACATTTCTTTCCTTTGTTGTATCTAGGCTAAACATGAGAAAATTAAGTACTTCAAAATTTCACTATGGATTTCGTTTCATGCAGAAGCGACAAGTTGTGTCACAGTTTTCGAACAGATCATTCAGACTTTTGGTAGGCCATATATTCAGCGGAAGTCTCATGATAACTGCAGCATACCAATTATGAGGACATTTCTATAGATAACGCAGGAGCGAGTTTAAAGGTTTGAGGGCAAAGTCACCAAAATTGAAGATTGAATACTTTTGTTCCAAGTCATAATACAGTGGCAGAGTTTTGATTTTGCTTTATCCGGGATATCAGTCAAAGTTTGGACTGAGATATCAGCATTTGACAAGTGTTGAATGCAGTACAATTATCAATCGTAAAGTGGACTTGCTGGTTGGACATTGAGAGACGAAGTTAGCAATGGCAGCAGCGTTTTGAACTTATTGGGATTGCTTAAACATTTTCTGTATAGCATTAGTGCTTTCCATGCTACCATCGTGGCCAATGAGACCAAGCCTAGTTCATAACATAAAATGACAATTGGGATGCTTTTTGGTAGAGATAAAATGTTCTTCCAATGCATACCTTTTATATAGTCCCAATTCAGTTGATTCTTAGGGTGTTTGCCATGGGCACCATATATAATTAATGGCACAACTTTCTGTTTATAGAAAGTGATTACAGGGATATGAGAATATTTCCCATATTTCTTATTAATGAATCTCCCTTGAGAAGTTAGGGTCTACATTTTCGTTTTCAATTCTTTACGGTAAGGGAGATCTGTGACACTGTCACTGATATTTTGGGCCAAATATTTGTACTCATTGACATTTAGAAGTTGGGTGTTATCAAGAACCCAACTAAATTTGCTTTTATGTTTTCTTTTGGTCGGCCTTAGTTTTAGAATGTTGTATTTTTGATTATTGAAGGTGAGACCGTTAGCACGTGTAGAGTTTTCTTGTACTGTCAGTTTTCTTTGAAGGCCAATTGGGGTCTGATCTATTAAAAACTAAATCATCTGCATAGAGTAACCATGCTACTTGGCCCTTGCCAATTTTTTGGGGGAAAGAGCGAATTTGGTTTGGTTTAAAAAGGGTAATATCACTAATAATTTTTAAAAAAAGAATAGAAGCTAAAATAAAAGCTGGTTTAAGACCAAACATAGTCGCAATCACAGACTATGTTTGCCATCTGTTGTTAGTTTGACCTTGATAGAAGTGTCTGTATAAAACTGATGAATTAAGTTTAAAATGTAAGGTGGACACCCAGCTTGCTTCAGTTTCGACTAAAGCAGCTAGTGAGAAATGGAATAAAAGGCCTGTTTAAAATCAATGAAGGCTAGGTATATTGGTTGATTTGATATAAAAGCCTGTTCTTTGATTGCAGATAACATAAGTAGGTTCAAGTGTGTCCCTAGTCCCTTCACAAAACCCGTCTGATGATAATCAAATAATACATTTCCTCACATTTCAGATGTCTCTAAGAAGTCACACTATCAGCTGCACCTCCTCAAAGGTATTCTTCCTTTCCTCTCCTTCCCCCAGAAGCTCACCGTCTCCAGGGCGCTGGTTCTCTCTAAGCTGGACTATTGCAACAGCCTCTTTCTAAATCTGCCTGCTTATACCCTCCACTCTCTGCAACTCACCCAGAACAGGACTGTGAGGCTTGTCCTTGGCCTCAAGCCCAAGGATCCTATCTCTCCAGGACTGAAATCTCTGCACTTGCTCCCAGTGGCTGCGAGGATTAAGTTCAAAACCCTCTTCATTGTCCACAAGGCCTTCTGAGGCACGGGGCCTCAATACCTTCAGCTCTCTCTTCCTAAATATCTTCCTTCTCGTGCTCTTCGCTCAGCCGCCTCCAACTCCCTCAGGGTCAGTCGCTTCTCCAAGCAACGAGTTGGTGGTAGATCTCTTTCTTCAGCTGGGGCCTCTCTTTGGAACAGCCTCCTTGCCTCCCTTAAACTTGAGGAGAACCATCTCCGGTTCTGGAAGCACCTCAAAACCTTTCTCTTTGCCTCTGCTTTTTCTCCTCCGCTCCCCTGTTGACCTCCTGGCTGTAACCTGGTCTGCACTGGTTACCAGGACACACACTGATCTCGGGACCAGGTCCTTCCCGGCCAGTCTCACATGCCTGCACCACCTGCCTGGCAACCCCCACACTTGGGGACTGTTCTGTATCCCTGCAGTCCCCTACCAGCACTTGACACCTGATGTCTGCACGTATCCTTGTACTGGCCACTTGCTGGCCGTTACCTTACTTATAGCTATTATCAATTCCCTAGCACTATACTGTACTGTCCCTCCCCCCCTTCCCATACACTTGCACAATCTGAATGACAGCTGGCCTAGTAAGATCTCTATCTGTCCTCCCTCTGTTCCCCCTCCCTTGCCTCGTCGTGCCTTGAAACACTTGTGTATAGGCGCGTTATGAATGCTATATCATATCATATATATCATATCTGCTTGTTGCAACCATTTTAATAAATCATTTCAAATTAGCATCGCAAAAATGTTTCCGGGTATATCTAAGAGGGCTATGGGGCAATAATTGCAATTGGAATAGTTATGGATTCTTTCCAAGTTTTCGGAATGAGGCCAGTGTTACATATATTTTTTTAAAGAAATTCTAGCACTAAAGCCCACTCGTGAGGATTTTTTTTTTAGGGTCACATTAGATAGACCATAAGGGCTTGGTGCTCGCGAGCTGCTAAGGTTTTTAATGAGTAACGGGCCTCATTACAGGTCTGTCAGTCCGGATTTAACATTGCCGGTAAAACCGTACCAGCAACGCTTACCGGACTGGCTCATTCCGACCTGTGATCCCGGAAACACCATCACCCCGAATCCACTCCTGTGTAGACAGCGCACCCGGAAAAAGCGTCAGCGGACACATCGCATCCACACCCCCTGTTAGCGGCAACATGATACACTGCACGCATTACGAGTAGCACGGACACGGAAACACTGCCACCAAAATAGTGGAATCATCGTGAACACCATGGCAGTACCACCACCACCACAGAGATGGCGGTAAACAGTGGCAGGTGAATTGAATCAGGCCACAGGTACACCAAATGAGCTCTGCTGCACCAAACAGACTACTGGCAGCCTACAAAAGGGCCACACCCACACCCAGGCCAAATCCAGACACAGCCATGCAGGCAGCCGCTGTAGCAGCATTGGGCCTGGAGCTATTGAAACTACAGGCAGCAGCGCACATAGTGGCAGTAATGCAGCAGATGAGGAGGAGGCTGAGGCGGAGGCGGCGCAAGCAGCAGATAGCAAACCCGGCACCCATACCAAACCCAAACGTGCAGCCGGCACGACCCCACACGCAGCCTGCAATACCCCGCATCAGAGCCTCACCCTGGAACCTGACCCCAGGCCAGATCCACACATTATGACGGCTTGACCGTCCAACAATCATGTCCATCATCACCATGATTGAGGACAACATCAGCAGACACATTGGCATTCGGATGGCAATCCCGCCCCTACTGAAGGTGGTCTCGGTGCTGCATTTCCTTGGAATTGGAATGTATCAGCACACTGTCGGTGAGCTGCACGGGCTGTCACAACCCTGTTTTTCAAGGATTCGACCAGGTACTGGATGCCCTGCCGATGTGAGTGTATATCTGACATTGTGCATCGATCCACATTATCACAGTGTCCATTGACAGAATGCTCCGCGTGTGTACATCACTGCACAATGCCGTACTTACCAACCACAAAAGAGCATAAGACCATCATCTAATGCACAGTGAGTCGTTGACCACTGTCAATATGAAAAACAATGACCCAGGAATGGGATTCACCCACTAGTCAGATCAGCGCAATGCCCCATATAAATGATTCACTAATGGTACATGAATGAACTACATCTTATCCACACATGGATGCCACAAACAATGACATGTCCCATTCCTTCCTATTCCATGTAGGTGATGCAGGATATGCACTCACGCCATGGCTGATGACGCCCATACGGAACCCAAGGAACAGGCATGAGGAGGCCTACAACAGGGCACACGTTCGCACATGTGGCATAATCGAGAGGACATTTGGTTCACTCAAGGCCAGGTTCCGCTGCTTGAGCAGGTCTGGCGGATCATTGCTGTACAAGCCATGAAGACGGGTAAAATAGTGGTTGTGTGTGCCATGCTGCACAATCTGTGCATGCGCAGGAACGTTCCTCTGCCCCCAGACACAGAGGATGATGATGAAGTGGATGATGAAGATGGGGATGGGATGGCTGCACTCCTTGGCAGGGGTGCACAAGATGGACAACATGCACGGGATGCACTCATTCGCAGTTTCTTCTGAGAGACTCTACATGAACAGCACTGCATACTTTTAATGTAGCATGACAATAAATGGAGTCATTGTAAATCAAATAAAGGATGTCGACTCGTCACCTCAATTTCAACAGGGATTTAATGTTAACAAAGCAGGAAAGAAGGTGTTATCGACAGTAAAGTTGTTCACCCGTGACCACCCACCTACCAGACGTACCCAACCCCAACCAGGGCCCAACACACTACCCCCATAATGAACCTCCTGCACTTCCCAAACACACCCACCCCCAACCAGGCCCCAACACACTACCCCCATAATGGACCTCCCCACCTCCCAAACGTACCCACCCCCAACCAGGCCCAACACACTACCCCTATAATGGACCTCCCCCACCTCCCAAACGTACTCACCCCCAACCAGGTCCCAACACACTACCCCCATAATGGACCTCTCCCACCTCCCAAACATACCCACTGCCATACACCCAACGATCCCAAAATGTCTTCTGGACAGTCATTCATACTGGATACTATTTCCGGCCGCGCTTATGTGCAGTAGCGTCCTTGCCAGAGGGGCCAGCCAGCCGATAGACTGCCTCCGTGGGCTGCGTGTGATGGAACTTGAGGGGGTGTTGCTGGTGGACAGCACTGGTGGCGTGACAGGTGGCACACAGCCAAAATACGCTTGCTGGGCATGACAAGGTCACTTTTGTTGTGGCGAAATGGCGATGGCCCCGTTCAGGCGACATACTGACATGGCTCTGCTTTCGCGCTGCAGCCTTGCCTCCTCTTGCTGCAGCCTTACCTCCTCCAACTGCCTTTCCACCAGCTGCGCAAGGCCGACCTGCTGTTCTTCCATGCGCTTCAGGTTGTGGAGGGATGAGAGGTTACCCATGTCATCCACCTCCTCCTGTCCTGCATCTTCAGACTGCACGACAGGGGCACTGTCGCCACAGGATGCAGCATCCTCCTCAGTGCATCCTGACTGCTCAATGGTTTTGGTGGCCACAGTGGTGATGGGTGCTACTTGTGTACTTGTGTGGCAGCTGGCAGTACGGGGCTGGCCACAAGGGTTGGAGCATCCGTGCCAGATGTTGCTGGTGCAGGTGCCTGTGTCCTGGAGGTGGTGGCATCGGCATCCCGGGCAGGACGGCTGCGTCGGTCACGTGGGGATGGACGTGGCGTTGCCTGTTGTGCCGTGTCACTGTCACTTGACGTGCCTGTGTGGGAATAGAGGGCATGCTGTTAGTTGTGTGGTGGAATTTGATGGGTCCATCACATGCATCACACTGAATGGTCTCTGCCCACTTGCATGTACACACATTTGACAGGTGATGCACTCAGATGTGTGTGTCTCAGCCTGTACTCAGTCACGCACTGTATGTATTTCCAGTGGGCATGTCTTGAGTGTGTGTTGCTTGTTGTCTGGGTCATTGATAGATGCATGGGGTTCCTCAAGCACCTGATTGGGGGGGGAGGTTCATTGGTAGATGCATTGGGACACTCCTGCCCTGTCTCGAGGGGGGTTTCATTGGTAGATGCATTGGGTCACTACTGCCCTGGCTCGGGGGTGGCGGGGAGTTCACAACCATGGCTTCGTACTCTGTGCACTTACCAGAATCAGCAAGTGGGCATACTCCAACTTCTGCATCGTCAACGCTCTGTATCCCCTCGAGGTGCAGGATACTGCTGCACCGCTCCTCCCACGATTGGATTTTGTAATGGCGATGCTGGGCCTCCACTGGTACCAGTGCTGTGCTGGCGGTGTGCAGCAATGAGATTCCGCACTCGCAGCCATAGGTCATCCCACCTTTCTGGCAGTCCTTTACGGTGCGTATGGTCACCCCAATAGCAGTGCACCTGTGTGCAGCTTCTGCCCACACCCTTACGGCGTTGCTGGGTGTTGCGCCGCTGGTCTGCGCTGAAAAGCATGCCTGCATTCCCTATAATGTGCTCCACAAGCACAGTGAGCTCTGCCTCACTGAACCTCTGCTTGCGCTGTCTTGTAGCAGGGATGCCATTGTGGTGGTTGGTTTTTCCAACTGTAGGAGGTGATGTAGCCTGTGGTCTGTGAGGATGGCAGCGGATTGTGGTTTAAATAATGGCCACCTCTCTCTTTCTGGGTTTTCGCAATCACAGTGTTTCTGCTTCCTGTAATTCCATGTCTGTGTCGGCGGGGGCGGTCGCGGAAATCCCACTGCTGTTTTTGGTGGTATGTCCGTGTCTGTGGGAGTTTCCATGCCAGTGGTGACACCTTGGTTTCCTCGTTGTTCTGGTGCGTGCAACCGACAAGCCGTAATCGTCCGTTGATTCGGCAAGCTTGCGGTCGCGGAAACAGTGTCACCATCATCACGGAATCAACAGATTACTGACCGGCGAACTCGTAATGAGGCCCATTTGTGATCAAATGTAAGTGATGATAAATCTGGTTTTGGAATTACTCAAGGTTCATTCATAGAGGGAGGTTTTGCAAACAGTACAGTGAAATGATTCTCCTCACTCACTGAATTCAAAAGCAAGGAGTCTGTAGCTGAGGCCGGTTCCTCTTTCGGGAAGGTCAATATCTGACCAGTTGACTTGGTTATTATTGCATTTAACATGCATTCATTGTCAATTTGCCCCTGATTATTTTGGATTTTTAGAACTTCATTCCTATAGCGGGAACGTAGATTGGCAATAGCGGTAAGATCATTTCTCTTAGAACACTATCTTTGATAATGTCGAAAAGCAACTTTCAGCGCATACATCTTTGAATTATATGGGTATCGATGCTTAAAATTCAGGAGATTAAAAATGGAAGTACTTTCACTAATTGGCATCAAAGTATCTATGTATTCAAACCGATTTGTGGCGGAGGTCTCTTGGACCTGATTTGCAAAGGTATATGCAAAACGTTGGAGCTTCAGAATGGGCCACTTCATTCTATTTCTTCCAGTATTCAATTATAAGGTACCACAAACAAGGGCCCTCCTTTATCTGTGTGTGAGGGTGCAATTTATGTCTAGAATGTTATGATCACTTGTGTCTACCTGGAATTACTGTGAAGGATTGAATTCTATACACTACATTTGAGGGGACATAAACATAATCCAAAATATCTGTAGACACACCCCTCAACCAAGTTGGACCCGGGGGGGGGGGGATCCTCTACGACAGTACCATTCAAGATGCTGAAGTTACGAATTTCCATTAGGGCTATCCACCTGGCAGCACGTTCCGATACACAGTTGGGTTCAGTGGGGAGGAATTTGATATTTAAATCACCCACTATCAGGGTTACAGCAACGCAAGTTTCATGTAGGATTTTGTCTCGAACTTGTTCTAGATGTTTAAAGAATTTTTGGTCATCTGTTGCTATTGGGTTCCAGTAGATGTTAATCCTCAGTCTGAGGGTACACAAGGATGATAACTATTAGATGAAGTTAACATACACAGTTGGATCCCTGGGTAGGGAGAAGTCCAAGCTTTAAGTGAAATTCCAGAGTCTATTTTTACTGCAGTTAATAGACCAGCAGCAGGACGGCCTTTCTTGTGTTTAATTGCCAGAATCCAAGCTACCTGGTAATCAGGCCAAACCGGTTGTGTCGTCATACATGTCTCTTGTAAAGCTAATATGTTGTACGAGGCTAGGTTGCTATTCTTAGACCACAAGAGATGAGAAAAGCGACTATGCAAAGACCAAACTACCTTCACTTTCTCTTCTACAATGTGGGGAATGGAGAAGGAGAAAGCAGGGCTGATAACACGAGAGCTTGCCATTGCTACAGGAGGAGATGGCAAAAGAGGACGCAGCATAGGCAGGGCATCCTTATGGCAGAGGTGTTGGATATGTATTGAGAGGACTGGCCAGACATATTTTAATTGATGCAGGAGAGGGGCATTTTAGTTCCAAATCCACCAGAGCCATTCCTGACAGTGCCATAGCAAACCTTGAAGTTGGAGGGAAAATAGAGGGTGCATGAGAGGTGTTTGACTGCCCAGAGTCAGGTGAGGAGAAAGGTGTAGGAGCTGGTGCAGGGGGAAATGTGAAGGAGACAGAGGTGGCCCCCGGCAGATGGTTAAGGAGGGGCAAGAGGCTGGGCCATTTGAACCTGTTCTAGTTCTTGTAGCGGGGGCACAGCAGGCAGAAGCATTCTATGTGAAGTGTCAAGCAGGACAAGAGGAATCCTGGGCAGAGACAGTGCCAACCTCTTCATGGGTCTGGGAGAACTTTAATGTGGATAGAGGGGAAAATACAGCTTATGTCATCCTAACAAAAACAGGGGGCACCCTTAAATATTGTTCATATTCAAGGAAGAAAGGAGCAGCATACATGATATCCCAAAAGCTTCTAAAAGCTAATTCCACGCGAACTAGTAATATTTAGTAAATTCAGATATACTGAAAAATTTCATACTCTCTAAAAACATGTACAACAATCATTATTTCATATAATCAATGATTACACTAGAGGACATTGCAATTAAAAAAGTACATTATCAAGTGCAAAGTGCAGTTCAGTGGGATATACCAAAACGGGCTACTCCTTGGTGCACAACCACATGAAGCAGAAGCATTGCATGACTAATCCTGCACGCAAGCCAGCATCCAGTGACTCCTCTCTAGCCACCACACCCTCCAGTAGTGGGTACAGCATTGACGGCACACCTGCTGGTTGCTGGTCCTGGACATGCAGCACAAGCAGCCCTCAGTCACCCCATCCTCGCTGCCTGCCCAAGCACCTTTGGCCTCCTTGGCTAGGCCTGTTCCCACCACCAATACCATCATCACCACTGCAGCTTGTTGTTGTTCGTGCCCCTGTTGCAGTGCCATTATCTTGGCAGACATGGAGAGGCCGAAGCAGGCATCATACTGGCATGCACTGCACATAATGGCAGATGGACCTCAATCAGGGGGAACCGAACTCAGTGGTCAGTGCCATGTGGCGGGGAGATGCATTGTGCTCCTCTCTGCTGTGGTCTGTTTGACAGTGCATAAAGCAAGAGGTTTTGAAAAGGACATGTGTACTGAATGCATGAACAGGTAGGATGGTTCCCAAATACTGTGTGTCTCTCTAGATGTGAGAGGGGTTTCACAATGAGCTGCTTAGTTGTACCACTCTCTGCAAGGTTGAAAAGGGAATCACAAATTAAAAAGGAAATAAGTAGTTAAATGGAGTTATGGGAGCTTTACCAGACTGGGGTCAAATGAAAGGACCACATTTTTGCCAGCATAGTTGTTATCTTCCAACAAACGTTGTATGAAACTGACATCAAATCTTCTGATGGCAGAAATCCATTGAATTATGCTCCATCTCTATGCTGATATGTATAACAGGGGATGGATGTGGCAAAACATTTTCATTTTTACAGATCACATTTAGCAAGGAGAACTGACAATAATTGCTAGGTTTAATAATGTGCATCCTGGCAGAAGGTAGCTCTCGGTGCATTACTTTGGTTGCAAAATAACATAAGCAGGACCCATTAACTTTACATTGATAGCACAGATGCTAATGATATCTATAACTGGTCAATCAACTATACTGCAGTCTGTCAGAGGAGCTTTGATACAACAACAGAAACATTGTCAAGGGTGACAGTACATTCTGGCGGGGACATGGTGGGTGTGAGGCAGTAAAGGTCTTCTGGGGTCATCCCACGTCTATGCATGGTGCTACAAGCTAGTTGCTGCTGGAGATAGTGATTGTGAGGATGCACACACTGACCTTTTTCACTTTCAGATCTAACGCTTTGTCTTAGAAAGATGATGTGCAAATGCGGAACAGTAGCTTTGACCTTCCCTCCTATCCCTGTAAATATGGCATCCTTCCTTCTTCTCCACCTCTGTATCACTGGTCTCCAAAGTCACGTGTATCAGGTGTCTCAACATAGGGGGTCCTGGTCCCTATCTTGCTCATCATCATCATCATCTTAATCATCCTCCTCATCATCCTCAGGCATATCATCAATGGGTGGAGTTGTTGGAGACAAGGGACATTTCACAGCCTTCACCACTATGCTTGTTCCTCCTGGCTAATTAGTGCTTACAATCTGTATTTCCACTCCCCCATTCTTCCCCAGAAAGAGTGGGCTGAACCTCCTCCATGTGCCTGGCCTTTTTAGGTGCTTGGAAATGGTGGCACACAAAAAAGACATTTCGCCATAGCCATACGAAAATAGTATTGTTACAGAATCAGTCACTGCCACTGAATATAATTCCCTCTTGCCTACCAAGAAATATAAAACTTTCTCTGCACCTATCAGTATGGCAACTAAAAGACAACACATTCCGTTATAACAACTGAATATAATCACCTCATACCGACAAGTAAATACATAGAAAACACTCTCTACACCTACAGGCCGATTCATGGAATAATTAGCGCGGCGCAAGTGGGCAAAAACGTGCGAATCGCAGTGGAAAAGCGAAAATCGCAGTGCAAGTGCGAAAATCGCACGAAAAGCAGCGCACATCGATTCATGGAAGGCCGTGCGCGAGAAAACCATCGGATGTGCGAAAAAAAAGTGCGCGGCGCACGTTGGCACACAGGCCATCTAACAGCGTGCGCCAGGTCACAGCGAAAATCGCACAGGCCACAGCGAAAATCGCACATAGCGCAGCGCACGCAACAAAAGTAGGCGGAACACGGGGCGTAACACTCGGAATGGGGAACAACTTGCCAAAACGTGGGCGTCACAGGGGAAGTACAGGGTACAAGTGCGCGGAACGCCCACACGCTCGCCTACAACACGTATTCATGGAATAGAATAGGGCAAAAAAGCGCACGCTCAAACCAGCGCACATGCACAAACACGACCGCCACAAGAAAGCAGGCGGTAGCGTCTCTGCGTCTGGAAGAAATGTGCGCCAAAAGGTGCGCCAACAAATAGCACCTATATACAGCCATGAAGAATGTCCTATACTGTGGCCCTCCAGGACAAATGACGTGCAAAGGGGTACCCACAAACACGGACACCCGCTGACAAAAAATTACGTGTGCGTGTATACCGGGGTGCGCGGGAAGTCTCACACGCGATTTTGGCAGGGTACGTGTATTACATGGGTGCGCGGGAAGTTCCACACGCGATTGGCCCATTGCGAGCAGGGTACGTGTATTCCATGAGTGCGCGGGAAGTTCCACACGCGATTTCAGCAGGGTACGTGTATTTCAGGGGTGCGCGGGAAGTTCCACACGCGATTGGCCCAGTGCGAGCAGGGTACGTGTATTCCATGGGTGCGCGGGAAGTTCCACACGCGATATCAGCAGGGTACGTGTATTTCAGGGGTGCGCGGGAAGTTCCACACGCGATTGGCCCAGTGCGAGCAGGGTACGTGTATTTCAGGGGTGCGCGGGAAGTTCCACACGCGATTTCAGCATGGTACGTGTATTCCAGGGGTGCGCGGGAAGTTCCACACGCGATTGGCCCAGTGCGAGCAGGGTACGTGTATTTCAGGGGTGCGCGGGAAGTTCCACACGCGATTGGTGCAGTGCGAGCAGGGTACGTGTATTTCAGGGGTGCGCGGGAAGTTCCACATGCGATTTCAGCAGGGTACGTGTATCTCAGGGGTGCGCGGGAAGTTCCACATGCGATTTCAGCAGGGTACGTGTATTTCAGGGGTGCGCGGGAAGTTCCACACGCGATCTCAGCAGGGTACGTGTATTTCAGGGGTGCGCGGGAAGTTCCACACACGATTTCAGCAGCGTATGTGTATTTCAGGGGTTCTGGGGAGTACTACACGTGAATTGGCCGTGTGGGTCCTCCAAGGTGTACGCTCCACAACCTCCACGGCCCCTGCAGCCAGCCCACACCACGGGGGACTACCCTGCACCCCTGCTCATGTCCCGCAGGCAGCCCATCCACCATGGGCATGCCCCCAGCCAACCCACATGTCACCTTGCACTACTGTTCAACAATGCATGTCTCCCACCACCCCCACCCCCCAGCCACCATGGCCAGCCCCCACCAGGCCCCCACTCATGTTTCCCACCACCCCCACCCCCCAGCAGTGCAGGGGCAGCCTCCACCAGGCCCCCACTCATGTCTCCCACCACCCCCACCCCCCAGCAGTGCAGGGGCAGCCCCCACCAGGCCCCCACTCATGTCTCCCACCACCCCCACCCCCCAGCCACCAGGGGCAGCCCCCACTAGGCCCCCACTCATGTCTCCCACCACCCCCACCCCCCAGCATCCAGGGGCACCCTCCACCAGGCCCCCACTCATGTCTCCCACCACCCCCACCACCCAGCCACCAGGGGCACCCTCCACCAGGCCCCCACTCATGTCTCCCACCACACCCACCCCCCACCATCCAGGGGCACCCTCCACCAGGCCCCCACTCATGTCTCCCACCACCCACACCACCCAGCAGTGCAGGGGCAGCCCCCACCAGGCCCCCACTCATGTCTCCCACCACCCCCACCCCCCAGCCACCAGGGGCAGCCCCCACCAGGCCCCCACTCATGTCTCCCACCACCCCCACCCCCCAGCAGGGCACCCTCCACCAGGCCCCCACACATGTCTCCCAGCACCCTCACCCCCCAGCAGTGCAGGGGCAGCCCCCACCAGGCCCCCACTCATGTCTCCCACCACCCCCACCCCCCAGCCGTGCAGGGGCACCCTCCACCAGGCCCCCACTCATGTCTCCCACCACCCCCACTCCCCAGCAGTGCAGGGGCAGCACCACCAGGCCCCCACTCATGTCTCCCACCACCCCCACCCCCCAGCCACCAGGGGCAGCCTCCACCAGGCCCCCACTCATGTCTTCCACCACCCCCACCCCCCAGCAGTGCAGGGGCAGCCCCCACCAGGCCCCCACTCATGTCTCCCACCACCCCCACCCCCCAGCCACCAGGGGCAGCCTCCACCAGGCCCCCACTCATGTCTTCCACCACCCCCACCCCCCAGCAGTGCAGGGGCAGCCCCCACCAGGCCCCCACTCATGTCTCCCACCACCCCCACCCCCCAGCCACCAGGGGCAGCCCCCACCAGGCCCCCACTCATGTCTCCCACCACCCCCACCCCCCAGCAGGGCACCCTCCACCAGGCCCCCACACATGTCTCCCAGCACCCTCACCCCCCAGCAGTGCAGGGGCAGCCCCCACCAGGCCCCCACTCATGTCTCCCACCACCCCCACCCCCCAGCCGTGCAGGGGCAGCCCCCACCAGGCCCCCACTCATGTCTCCCACCACCCCCACTCCCCAGCAGTGCAGGGGCAGCACCACCAGGCCCCCACTCATGTCTCCCACCACCCCCACACCCCAGCCACCAGGGGCAGCCTCCACCAGGCCCCCACTCATGTCTCCCACCACCCCCACCCCCCACCATCCAGGGGCACCCTCCACCAGGCCCCCACTCATGTCTCCCACCACCCCCACCCCCCACCATCCAGGGGCACCCTCCACCAGGCCCCCACTCATGTCTCCCACCACCCCCACCACCCAGCCACCAGGGGCACCCTCCACCAGGCCCCCACTCATGTCTCCCACCACACCCACCCCCCACCATCCAGGGGCACCCTCCACCAGGCCCCCACTCATGTCTCCCACCACCCCCACCCCCCAGCAGAGCAGGGGCAGCCCCCACCAGGCCCCCACTCATGTCTCCCACCACCCCCACCCCACAGCCGTGCAGGGGCACCCTCTACCAGGCCCCCACTCATGTCTCCCACCACCCCCACCCCCCAGCATCCAGGGGCACCCTCCACCAGGCCCCCACTCATGTCTCCCACCACCCCCACCACCCAGCCACCAGGGGCACCCTCCACCAGGCCCCCACTCATGTCTCCCACCACACCCACCCCCCACCATCCAGGGGCACCCTCCACCAGGCCCCCACTCATGTCTCCCACCACCCCCACCCACCAGCAGTGCAGGGGCAGCCCCCACCAGGCCCCCACTCATGTCTCCCACCACCCCCACCCCCCAGCCACCAGGGGCAGCCCCCACCAGGCCCCCACTCATGTCTCCCACCACCCCCACCCCCCAGCAGTGCAGGGCACCCTCCACAAGGCCCCCACACATGTCTGCCAGCACCCCCACCCCCCAGCAGTGCAGGGGCAGCCCCCACCAGGCCCCCACTCATGTCTCCCACCACCCCCACCCCCCAGCCGTGCAGGGGCACCCTCCACCAGGCCCCACTCATGTCTCCCACCACCCCCACCCCCCACCAGTGCAGGGGCAGCCCCCACCAGGCCCCCACTCAGGTCTCCCACCACCCCCACCCCCCAGCCGTGCAGGGGCACCCTCCACCAGGCCCCCACTCATGTCTCCCACCACCCCCACCCCCCAGCATCCAGGGGCACCCTCCACCAGGCCCCCACTCATGTCTCCCACCACCCCCACCACCCAGCCACCAGGGGCACCCTCCACCAAGCCCCCACTCATGTCTCCCACCACACCCACCCCCCACCATCCAGGGGCACCCTCCACCAGGCCCCCACTCATGTCTCCCACCACCCCCACCCCCCAGCAGTGCAGGGGCAGCCCCCACCAGGCCCCTATTCATGTCTCCCACCACCCCCACCCCCCAGCCGTGCAGGGGCACCCTCCACCAGGCCCCCACTCATGTCTCCCACCACCCCCACCCCCCAGCATCCAGGGGCACCCTCCACCAGGCCCCCACTCATGTCTCCCACCACCAGCACCACCCAGCCACCAGGGGCACCCTCCACCAGGCCCCCACTCCTGTCTCCCACCACACCCACCCCCCACCATCCAGGGGCACCCTCCACCAGGCCCCCACTCATGTCTCCCACCACCCCCACCCCCAGCAGTGCAGGGGCAGCCCCCACCAGGCCCCCACTCATGTCTCCCACCACCCCCACCCCCCAGCCACCAGGGGCAGCCCCCACCAAGCCCCCACTCATGTCTCCCACCACCCCCACCCCCCAGCAGTGCAGGGCACCCTCCACCAGGCCCCCACACATGTCTCCCAGCACCCCCACCCCCCAGCAGTGCAGGGGCAGCCCCCACCAGGCCCCCACTCATGTCTCCCACCACCCCCACCCCCCAGCCGTGCAGGGGCACCCTCCACCAGGCCCCCACTCATGTCTCCCACCACCCCCACCCCCCAGCAGTGCAGGGGCAGCCCCCACCAGGCCCCCACTCATGTCTCCCACCACGCCCACCCCCCAGCCACCAGGGGCAGCCCCCACCAGGCCCCCACTCATGTCTCCCACCACCCCCACCCCCCAGCAGTGCAGGGCACCCTCCACCAGGCCCCCACACATGTCTCCCAGCACCCCCACCCCCCAGCAGTGCAGGGGCAGCCCCCACCAGGCCCCCACTCATGTCTCCCACCACCCCCACCCCCCAGCCATGCAGGGGCACCCTCCACCAGGCCCCCACTCATGTCTCCCACCATCCCCACCCCCCAGCAGTGCAGGGGCAGCACCACCAGGCCCCCACTCATGTCTCCCACCACCCCCACCCCCCAGCATCCAGGGGCAGCCTCCACCAGGCCCCCACTCATGTCTCCCACCACCCCCACCCCCCAGCAGTGCAGGGGCAGCACCACCAGGCCCCCACTCATGTCTCCCACCACCCCCACCCCCCAGCCACCAGGGGCAGCCTCCACCAGGCCCCCACTCATGTCTCCCACCACCCCCACCCCCCACCATCCAGGGGCACCCTCCACCAGGCCCCCACTCATGTCTCCCACCACCCCCACCCCCCACCATTCAGGGGCACCCTCCACCAGGCCCCACTCATGTCTCCCACCACCCCCACTACCCAGCCACCAGGGGCAGCCTCCACCAGGCCCCCACTCATGTCTCCCACCACCCCCACCCACCAGCAGTGCAGGGGCAGCCCCCACCAGGCCCCCACTCATGTCTCCCACCACCCCCACCCCCCAGCAGTGCAGGGGCAGCACCACCAGGCCCCCACTCATGTCTCCCACCACCCCCACCCCCCAGCAGTGCAGGGGCAGCACCACCAGGCCCCCACTCATGTCTCCCACTACCCCTACCCCCCAGCAGTGCAGGGGCAGCCCCCACCATGCCCCCACTCATGTCCCCATGCACCCCCACCCCCCAGCATCCAGGGGCACCCTCCACCAGGCCCCCACTCATGTCTCCCACCACCCCCACCCCCCAGCTACCAGGGGCACCCTCCACCAGGCCCCCACTCATGTCTCCCACCACTACCAACTGTGCAGTGTTGGCGCCATGTAGAGTTGTAGGTGCACTGCTGCCAACATGGACCCCATCTCCAAACTAGAGGGCCTTGTGTAGACATGAGGAAGGGACCTGCAAATTGGGAGGTAGACACAGATGATGAGTTACACATCAATGCAACATGCAGTGTACAACACAACAGCAATATGCACTAGGAATGTATACACAGTATTGACTAGACTACCCACACATGTAGTGGGAGTCCAATGTCACCATGTACGTCAATGTCACTTGGGCACACCCTTTGCAAGCCCATGGAAACGGGAAGCAGGAGGGGTGTGTGTGACTCTAACCCAAGCATCTGAACCAAATACATGACAAGCCTGCATGTGCCCAGCCACAATGCAGCGTATGCCCACAGGAACCACGGAAGCCAACAAATTGTCCCAAAAAAATTGGGGAAAATAATTAAAAATAAAAATAAAAATAAAAATAAAAATAAAAAAAAATAAAAAATGGCCATTGATGGGCCCGGGGGGGTTGGGGAGGCCACCCAGGAGGTCCGAGGACAGGATGCACACCAGAACCCACCTGCGTGGATCCTGGGGAAAAAAAACACCTCCATGGGCTCATGGCCCACACGGCTACCCTATTGTGGGAGTATCACTGCTGTCGCTATTATCACCCTGTGCAGCTGCATCCGGAGGTGGTTGCACTATGGGAGGCAGCCCACGCAAGGCCCTAGTCTGCTCCTCCATGGCTGCAAGCATGCGGGTGTTGTAGGTCTGGTTCTGGAGGATGAGTGTGCGGAGGTCCCCATGCAACAACTCACGGGATGCCCGGACCTCCGCCCTCGTTGCCTGCATCTCAGCTGAGAGCGTACGGGTGAGACGCTCCAGCTGCTGTTCTGTCCTTTGGTGTGTTGAAGCCTCAAGCTCAACAAGAGTCGTCCTGAGGTGAAGGAGCTCCTGCCTCAGGGCTTCCCTGTGGCCCTGGGACTCTATGGAGATGGCCTCCTGCAGAGTCGCCAGTGCCGCCCGCCTGTCCCTGTTGGACGCCAACATGTCCTCCCTGTGTGACTGGCAGATGGAGTCGGTTGCCTGCTGTAGTTGCTCCATCAGCCTTTCAGGGGGGACAATGGAAGTGGCCACCCTATCCATGGCCTGAGCCATCATCTCGGATGATGCTGCCTGTTGGGTTGCCATACCGTAAATGGATTGCTCCCATGCGGTATTGCCAGGTGGCGTACGGCCACCACGTCGGCGGGCACCACACCTGTCTGGGGCAAGGCGAACTGCGCCTTGCTGTGCCGGCACTGCCTGAGGCTGCAGGACTGCATTCCCCCTCTGATCTGCTGACCCAGGAACAGGATCAGATGTCGCGGAGTGTGACCCTGCATCCGTAACCACCAAAGGCGTAGCTGCCAACACTGACATCCCCATTGAGGGTTCTGACCCTGGTGCAGGTGGGTGGGACAGAACAGAATCCCTCCCTGGAACACTCACCTGTGACGGCACGTAGGTCTCATCCGAATCAACACCTGAGTACAGCTCGGGGGAGGTGCAGCCAGAGACACCCCTTGAGAGCACGACCTGCAGCAGTTGTGGGTTCTCACCCACCACCACACCACGTCCCTCACTGGTGGTTGGTCGGCCCTCGGACCCCTCCTGGGTCTGCACCATCTCCACAACCCCAGCAGTATCAGGTGCGTCTTCCCCTGCAAAGACATAAAAACAAAGAAATGGAAACAGGCATTAGCACCATGGCACACAATGAGGGCTGAGAAGCAAGAGAACCAGTACTTGATTGACACATGTCCCACATGACTAAAACCCTCCCATGCATGCACCCTCACTGCATATGAAGGGCAGGCAAAATGCACACACTGATGACACCAAGATGGAAGATGAACACATTTTCTGCATGCTGCCTGGCATCACACATTGGCCTGTGATTGCCAGGTGAAACACACATGCCATCACACAGATGGCATGTACCATTGCTATTGAGTGAGGATGGAGAGGAGGGCAGCACCTATTCATTCAGTCCAGTTCCCGCATGTAATAGCTTTTCTAATTCAAACAGGTCAGATTTTTCACCTGGAGCTGCCAGTCCGAAATGGTCCAATTGCACAGGGACATGTGTGAACAAATGATATCCAGGTAACAAAGTCACTCCACTTTACCATAGCCATGTCAGACATGTGATTAGAGGACTGCGAAATGCCTAGTAAAAGTGGTGGAATGCAAACAATCTGACTGAATGAACTGTTAAAAATAAGCAAAAATGTTGTGGCAAGGTGACACTTCAAGGGCAACTGGCGTGCAGTTGGGCTAGATGTCTACTGTTGGCAGAAGGGATACTGCTATGGCCAAATGCAGCTGCGCAGGATGTATTGCATGAAGCACATGGCTGACCCATACGACTCAGGCGCACACACTCTCACCTGGCACACAAACAGAAGCCCTCACACACACCATGCACATGGATGACACACACATGCATGTGCACTCACCGGACAATGCCTCGTAATCAGGCAGATCTCCCACGCCTTGGATCTGTTCCTCCGTGACGTAGGTCCCAGCGACTGACTCATGTGGTGTGAGTTCCATGTCTACTACTGGAGACCCACCTCCAGTCACTTGAGTTGCGGCATGACTTGAGGCCAGCTTACTCTTTGCCCTGCGCTTTAGGTCATTCCAGCGCTTATAGCAATCATTGGCTGTGCGCCTCACGATTCCAAGGGCACTTACGATGTCCGCAACGGTCTGCCAGTGTGCCTGGCGTTGTGCAGGTGTGGTCTTGGATCCTGCAACAATGACCATCTCGTTGTCATGTGCGGACACATACTCAACAAGTGCATTCAGTTTGTCATCCGTGAAGCTGGGCTCCCTCGACGGGCCGGACTGTGTAGCCGTGTCTGGGGCATCAGCCTGTGCCGGACGAGCACTCTTCTTCTTCCGCTTGGAAGGTGGTGGTGATCCTGAGTGTCCTGCGCCGCTCTGGACACTAGGGGCAGGAGCCCTGGTGGACTCTGTATCAGGAGTGTGGGATTGCACACTCAGCATGGGAGTTGGTGCAGGCATTGGCTCAAGTGTGATGGTGTCAGGGGGAATGTCAGCAGGATGGACTAGGACCGACACTGTCCTGGCTGTGTGTGTGAGGGCTGGGGTGGATGGAGCCGCAGCTGCCCCTGCAGCCTCTCCGCCCTGCCTACTTGGGGCAGCAGATGACCTTGCTGCCCCAGATGCACGTGGCATGGTGACATCAACGTGCACCAGCGCACGTGTCATAGGCCTGCTGACCTGGAAGTCAGCCATGGAGTCAGCCAGGTCTGGTGCCACAATGGGCTGGTCCAACAAGGGCTGAGCATGGATGGTGTCAGCCACATCAGCCTCAACGGGAGGGGGGGGGGGATTATGGGTGCCCTTGACTGGTCCTCCACACATGGGGGGACAGGCTCACCCTGCAAGTAACGACCACGTCCCCTACCGGATCCACCACGGCCACAACTTGTGGCTCTTCCACCTTTGCCACCCTTACGGAATCCTCACCTCCCAGCCATGGCACTGATGTAAATGTGCGTATGGGAGTGGCTGTAAACTATTGTCCTGGGCAATTGGGGGTCAAAGGGGTTGGGTACCAGATGGTAATTGTACCCTAGTGCTCTTGCAAGGCTGAATGTAACCCCTGGGGAAAGATGACAGGTCACGCTACGCACAGGAGCCCCAAAAAAGGGAGATGACGTGCACGCAACCCCTCCTAGACCACGTGTGCAGAAAGAAAAACCTGCACTACGCTGTGGCACCCAGTAACACAAGAATGAACGTTTGCGTGTCACACGCAGCCTAGAATGACCTCTGAAGGGGTAGGCTACACACGGGGCAAGCACAGATGTTAGATACGTGCGTGACTCACCGTCTGCCAGGTAAAAGAGCGTGAAAAAGGAGCGCGTTTGGTTGGCAACACCCCCGCCAAAAGAAGATTGTACGCTGTCTGAGGAGACAGGACAACAGTAGAAGGGAACACTGTTTGAGGGAACAGGCCCAGGTAAACCAGTAAAAGAGAAAAAAGAGAAAAAGCTGTCAGAGGTAACAGGGAATACGAACTTGAAACGCCGTGAAGTAAATCGCGTGTGAAACGACAAGAAGTACAGAACTCACCCACTTGCTCTCCACGAAAAGCACATACAAGGAAATGGTGTTCTACACGTACCTTTTATACAGGCCCACACGTCCAGCGTCACTTACGCGGCATGTACGCGCTAGGGCCATTTCCACCAATTACACGCTTTGTCACTTCTGCGTGTAGGGCCATTTCCACCAATTACACGCTTTGTCACTGCCGCGTGTACGCGCTAGGCCCATTCCCACCAATTATACGCGATGACACTCTGACGTGCAGTCTTTCCACGTGTGCTCTGTCATCACGTGCGGTGTGGGAAACACCCGTGCGGGTCACGTCACAGACGCGCTTACGCGCTGAGGGCCTTTGGTCCAATAGAATCGCGTATGCGTGCTGACGCGCTTACGCGCTAAGGGCCTTTCCTCGAATTTCACGCTGACGTGCAAACTTTTCACGTGCCAAATCACTCCGTATCAAGCTGGCCACGCGTATGCACACGGAAGACCACGCTCCTGCCCAGAAGGCCGAACTACTGCCCCCCAGAGCCCCGAGCACGCTCCCACCTGCCATCTGCTGCTGCCTGACTGCCTGCTGCCCACGTGCACTGCCATTTGCTGCATGCACATCAGCCAGGGGTGCTGTTGCTGTGACCACCCCTGCTGGAACTGAAGACTCCCGACTGGTATTCCATCGCTCCACAGCCCAGCCCCAGGACCCAGTTGCCCACCCACTCCTGCCTCTGGGGTTGTCATGTCGGGGCAAACACCATCTGTGACCACTGACAACCCCCGGCCAGAGAGGCAGAGGGGCACCAGCTTCAGTGCCACCGAAGTTGGTGTCCTGGTGGAGCAAGTCCTGGGGCAGTATGATGCCCTCTTCGGAAGTTCCCGCGCCGACAAGGAAGGACGGACTCGGATCTGGACTGACATCGTGACTGCCATCAACGCGGAGGGGGTGGCAGTCCGCGACTTCCAACATGTCAGGAAGCGCTGGGAGGACTTCAGGTCCAGGACCCTGAACAAGGCCTGGCGCCTCTTGAAGGCAGCGGATGCCAAGGGGCGCTGGGGCCACTTGTCGGAAGAACAGATGAGGGTCCTGGAACGCATATCCCCAAGCGCTCCACGTCCAGGTCCTGGAGAAGCAGACCCGTCTGGAGTCGAGCGGTGAGTGTACATGCATCCTGATTGTGAGCAGTGCGTGTGGTGATTATTTGGTAGTGTGCAGGTTGCACATCTGTTTGTATGGGGTCGAGTATGGGTGGGGGTGTCCAGGGCCGTGGGGCTGACACATGCGAGGGCTGTAATGTGTGAGACATGGATGGTGCTTGTGTGTGTAGGCTTGCATGCCAAATGCAGTTGTGTGTGCACACATGTTTGGATGAATGTGTATTTAAGTAGACATGTCCGTGATGTCACGCATGTATGTTGTTTTCGGCTGCATGTATGAGCACTGTGTACATGTGCATGTGTGTGTATTTGACAAGGGTGCAACAGTGATGCAACATGGATGCATGTGACTGCGGTATGTGGAAGCCTGATTGGCAGATGTGACATGGATGCCCGTCTGAACAGTGCGACACTTGGCAGAGGTGTACACATGCATGCAAGTGTGGTGGTGTGTGTACATGTGTGGTGCACTTCCTGTGTTGCATGTGATGTCTGGGTCACCTTTGGCTGCTCATGCTGTTGTATGTGTATGGATGGTGGTGGCAGTTGCGATATGGCTGTGGTATGGCTCATGTGTGCGAGTTGCAATGACATGTGTGTTGGGGATTGTGATGACATGTCTGAGGTTTGCCAATGCCACTCATGTGCAACTGTCATGTGTGTATGTGTCCATTGTACAGTGCCCTGATGCCTGTGTTTTGTTTCTCCCTGTCTGCAGCGTCAACTGATGAAGAGGGCGGAGAAGGTGCTGTGGAGCACAGCGGCGGGGATCCCACCGCCAGCCGGAGACGCAAGGCCCGGCTCCCCTCCCGTGTTGTCATCTCGTCGGGGAGTGAGGAGTCCGGTGCCGCGTCCCAGCCCGCAGCTGCCGGGGGGAGGTCCAAGAGGCGGAGGTTGGAGTTGGACTCCTCGGCAGCAGAAGGAGCAGCTGGGACCCCACAGGGCCCAACAGGGGAAGATGGCACGGAGTTATCCAGGTTGGTGGGGGGTTTGGTGGAGGAGGAGGCCGTGCAAGCACCAGAGACGGGGTCTGGAGGTGGGGATCCCACTGGTGCTAGTGGTGCAGTCCAGGACCAGGGACAGGAGGCAGCACAGGCCGCCGCGGAGGTGCCTGTGTGCAATCCTGTCCCCGATCCTGTCCCTGCATCATCTTGCACCAGCAGGGATGCCTACGTCCAGACCCGTTTTCAGGCAGGGGATGAGCTGACGTCAACTGGCCTTCCTCTGCCTGCGGACGTGGCTATCCAGGTCCGGGTTGAGCCTGTCCTGGCTGGTGTGGCGTTGCGTCAACGGGCCATGCGAGGTGACCTGCAGTCTTTTCATGGAGAGACTGCACGTCATCTCGAATGGCTCGTTGACCACGTCAGCCTGCTGGGACAGGTCACCCAGGCCGGATTCCTCCGTCTGATGGGGCTTGCTCCGACCCCCTCCTCAACTGGACCCCCTACGCGCCAGTCGTCCTCTGTGCCATCTTCCCACCCATCAGTCACCTGGGTGCCCTGTGGAGCTGCCTCTGACAGTGCGGCCAGGCTGGTGGAGGAGGCATCCCTGCCACAGTTGGGAGTCGGACGTCCAGCAGGGGTGGCCACATCAACAACTGCACCCCAGCCAGCAGAGGATGTGCAGGCAGCAGGAGGCAGTGCACGGGCAGAGGCAGAGCAGCAGCAGCAACATGGTGGGAGCCATGAAGGCTCGGGGCCTTCGACATCGGAGGGGCAGGCATCGGCCGGAGGGCAGGAGGACCCAGGACAGAGAGTGTCTTCCGTGTGGCAGCGGTTGGGCCAGGCCATAGGTGCGGAGCGGCGGCGGGCGGAAGAGGCGCGACTCATAATGGTCAGGGCGGAGAACTCCATGCGGAGGGCCCTGAGGCGGGCCGAGTGCCTCGAGGCAATCCGCAGGGGGTTGGAGGAGGACACGGCGTCGTCCCTGCGGACCCTCGGGGCCATGGAACTGGACCGCCTCCGGGACATCGAACAGGAGTTCGATGATGCCCTGGCCCGGAACACCACAGAGTGAGCCGCTGGACTTGCCCGCCGCCTTTGTATATAGTTCTTTAGTTTTAGGTTTCCTTTGTTTTTTTTTATGATTTGGAGTCGACGGACACTGCTCCAATTTTTGTATATAGTTGCTTTTTAGTTAGGTATTTTTTTAGGTTTCCTTTGTTCAGTTGGGCTCATGGACCCTTTCGAGTTTTTTACATAGTTCTTGATTTGATAGATTTTTTTTTTTATTTGACTTTGGACGACATTTTTTTGGATTATGATTTGCAGTTCTTTATTTTTATTCGGACATGCAGCTTGATTTTTTTTTACTTCCCATTGTAGTTAGTTTCATTTCTTTAGCATTCTTTCTTTTTTTCAATACAATTTTGTTTTCATACTTCACTGTGTGGTATCATCTCATTGGTTTCATGCATGTCATGTTGGGTGTTTTCCCATTCAATTGCAAACATTGTGTGTGACGGACATGGGTTCATTAGCTTCATGAACATTGGGGGTGTGACATGTAATTTCCATTTCCATGTGGGTGAATGGGTTACTTGGTAGGGCTTTTTGGCTGTGGAGGCTGACCATAACGCACATGATTGGGGATTGTGAGGACCTGGTCGAGGGTGCCCCTGCACTGCTGGGGGGTGGGGGTGGTGGGAGACATGAGTGGGGGCCTGGTGGTGCTGCCCCTGCACGGCTGGGGGGTGGGGGTGGTGGGAGACATGAGTGGGGGCCTGGTGGGGGCTGCCCCT
The DNA here is from genome assembly GCF_040938575.1 of Ambystoma mexicanum. Lineage (NCBI taxonomy): Eukaryota > Metazoa > Chordata > Amphibia > Caudata > Ambystomatidae > Ambystoma > Ambystoma mexicanum. The sequence goes on from NC_090935.1 coordinate 565,696,971, forward strand.
GCACTGCTGGGGGGTGGGGGTGGTGGGAGACATGAGTGGGGGCCTGGTGGGGGCTGCCCCTGCACTGCTGGGGGGTGGGGATGGGGGTGGTGGGAGACATGAGTGGGGGCCTGGTGGGGGCTGCCCCTGTTGGCTGGGGGGTGGGGGTGGTGGGAGACATGAGTGGGGGCCTGGTGGGGGCTGCCCCTGCACTGCTGGGGGGTGGGGGTGGTGGGAGACATGAGTGGGGGCCTGGTGGAGGGTGCCCCTGGTGGCTGGGTGGTGGGGGTGGTGGGAGACATGAGTGGGGGCCTGGTGGGGGCTGCCTCTGCACTGCTGGGGGGTGTGGGTGGTGGGAGACATGAGTGGGGGCCTGGTGGTGCTGCCCCTGCACGGCTGGGGGGTGGGGGTGGTGGGAGACATGAGTGGGGGCCTAGTGGGGGCTGCCCCTGCACTGCTGGGGGGTGGGGGTGGTGGGAGACATGAGTGGGGGCCTGGTGGGGGCTGCCCCTGCACTGCTGGGGGGTGGGGGTGGTGGGAGACATGAGTGGGGGCCTGGTGGGGACTGCCCCTGGTGGCTGGGGGGTGGGGGTGGTGGGAGACATGAGTGGGGGCCTGGTGGGGGCTGCCCCTGCACTGCTGGGGGGTGGGGTGGTGGGAGACATGAGTGGGGGCCTGGTGGAGGGTGCCACTGGTGGCTGGGTGGTGGGGGTGGTGGGAGACATGAGTGGGGGCCTCGTGGGGGCTGCCCCTGCACTGCTGGGGGGTGGGGGTGGTGGGAGACATGAATGGGGGCCTGGTGGGGGCTGCCCCTGCACTGCTGGGGGGTGGGGGTGGTGGGAGACATGAGTGGGGGCCTGGTGGAGGGTGCCCCTGGTGGCTGGGGGGTGGGGGTGGTGGGAGACATGAGTGGGGGCCTGGTGGAGTCTGCCCCTGGTGGCTGGGTGGTGGGGGTGGTGGGAGACATGAGTGGGGGCCTGGTGGAGGCTGCCCCTGCACTGCTGGGGGGTGGGGGTGGTGGGAGACATGAGTGGGGGCCTGGTGGGGGCTGCCCCTGCACTGCTGGGGGGTGGGGGTGGTGGGAGACATGAGTGGGGGTCTGGTGGAGGGTGCCCCTGGTGGCTGGGGGGTGGGGGTGGTGGGAGACATGAGTGGGGGCCTGGTGGGGGCTGCCCCTGCACTGCTGGGGGGTGGGGGTGGTGGGAGACATGAGTGGGGGAATGGTGGGGGCTGCCCCTGGTGGCTGGGTGGTGGGGGTGGTGGGAGACATGAGTGGGGGCCTGGTGGAGGCTGCCCCTGCACTGCTGGGTGGTGGGGGTGGTGGGAGACATGAGTGGGGGCCTGGTGGAGGCTGCCCCTGCAGTGCTGGGGGGTGGGGGTGGTGGGAGACATGAGTGGGGGCCTGGTGGGGGCTGCCCCTGCACGGCTGGGGGGTGGGGGTGTTGGGAGACATGAGTGGGGGCCTGGTGGGGGCTGCCCCTGCACTGCTGGGGGGTGGGGGTGGTGGGAGACATGAGTGGGGGCCTGGTGGGGGCTGCCCCTGCACTGCTGGGGGGTGGGGATGGGGGTGGTGGGAGACATGAGTGGGGGCCTGGTGGGGGCTGCCCCTGTTGGCTGGGGGGTGGGGTGGTGGGAGACATGAGTGGGGGCCTGGTGGGGGCTGCCCCTGCACTGCTGGGGGGTGGGGGTGGTGGGAGACATGAGTGGGGGCCTGGTGGAGGGTGCCCCTGGTGGCTGGGTGGTGGGGGTGGTGGGAGACATGAGTGGGGGCCTGGTGGGGGCTGCCCCTGCACTGCTGGGGGGTGTGGGTGGTGGGAGACATGAGTGGGGGCCTGGTGGTGCTGCCCCTGCACGGCTGGGGGGTGGGGGTGGTGGGAGACATGAGTGGGGGCCTAGTGGGGGCTGCCCCTGCACTGCTGGGGGGTGGGGGTGGTGGGAGACATGAGTGGGGGCCTGGTGGGGGCTGCCCCTGCACTGCTGGGGGGTGGGGGTGGTGGGAGACATGAGTGGGGGCCTGGTGGGGGCTGCCCCTGGTGGCTGGGGGGTGGGGGTGGTGGGAGACATGAGTGGGGGCCTGGTGGGGGCTGCCCCTGCACTGCTGGGGGGTGGGGTGGTGGGAGACATGAGTGGGGGCCTGGTGGAGGGTGCCCCTGGTGGCTGGGTGGTGGGGGTGGTGGGAGACATGAGTGGGGGCCTCGTGGGGGCTGCCCCTGCACTGCTGGGGGGTGGGGGTGGTGGGAGACATGAGTGGGGGCCTGGTGGGGGCTGCCCCTGCACTGCTGGGGGGTGGGGGTGGTGGGAGACATGAGTGGGGGCCTGGTGGAGGGTGCCCCTGGTGGCTGGGGGGTGGGGGTGGTGGGAGACATGAGTGGGGGCCTGGTGGAGTCTGCCCCTGCACTGCTGGGGGTGGGGGTGGTGGGAGACATGAGTGGGGGCCTGGTGGGGGCTGCCCCTGCACTGCTGGGGGGTGGGGGTGGTGGGAGACATGAGTGGGGGCCTGGTGGAGGGTGCCCCTGGTGGCTGGGTGGTGGGGGTGGTGGGAGACATGAGTGGGGGCCTGGTGGAGGCTGCCCCTGCACTGCTGGGGGGTGGGGGTGGTGGGAGACATGAGTGGGGGCCTGGTGGGGGCTGCCCCTGCACTGCTGGGGGGTGGGGGTGGTGGGAGACATGAGTGGGGGTCTGGTGGAGGGTGCCCCTGGTGGCTGGGGGGTGGGGGTGGTGGGAGACATGAGTGGGGGCCTGGTGGGGGCTGCCCCTGCACTGCTGGGGGGTGGGGGTGGTGGGAGACATGAGTGGGGGCCTGGTGGGGGCTGCCCCTGGTGGCTGGGTGGTGGGGGTGGTGGGAGACATGAGTGGGGGCCTGGTGGAGGCTGCCCCTGCACTGCTGGGGGGTGGGGGTGGTGGGAGACATGAGTGGGGGCCTGGTGGAGGCTGCCCAAGCAGTGCTGGGGGGTGGGGGTGGTGGGAGACATGAGTGGGGGCCTGGTGGGGGCTGCCCCTGCACTGCTGGAGGGTGGGGGGGTGGGAGACATGAGTGGGGGCCTGGTGGAGGGTGCCCCTGGTGGCTGGGTGGTGGGGGTGGTGGGAGACATGAGTGGGGGCCTGGTGGAGGCTGCCCCTGCACTGCTGGGGGGTGGGGGTGGTGGGAGACATGAGTGGGGGCCTGGTGGGGGCTGCCCCTGCACTGCTGGGGGGTGGGGGTGGTGGGAGACATGAGTGGGGGCCTGGTGGAGGGTGCCCCTGGTGGCTGGGTGGTGGGGGTGGTGGGAGACATGAGTGGGGGCCTGGTGGGGGCTGCCCCTGCACTGCTGGGGGGTGGGGGTGGTGGGAGACATGAGTGGGGGCCTGGTGGGGGCTGCCCCTGGTGGCTGGGTGGTGGGGGTGGTGGGAGACATGAGTGGGGGCCTGGTGGAGGCTGGGGGTGTGGGTGGTGGGAGACATGAGTGGGGGCCTGGTGGAGGCTGCCCCTGCACTGCTGAGGGGTGGGGTTGGTGGGAGACATGAGTGGGGGCCTGGTGGGGGCTGCCCCTGCACTGCTGGGGGTGGGGGTGGTGGGAGACATGAGTGGGGGCCTGGTGGAGGGTGCCCCTGGTGGTTGGGGGGTGGGGGTGGTAGGAGACATGAGTGGGGGCCTGGTGGGGGCTGCCCCTGCACTGCTGGGGGGTGGGGGTGGTGGGAGACATGAGTGGGGGCCTGGTGGGGGCTGCCCCTGGTGGCTGGGGGGTGGGGGTGGAGGGAGACATGAGTGGGGGCCTGGTGGGGGCTGCCACTGCACTGCTGGGGGGTGGGGCTGGTGGGAGACATGAGTGGGGGCCTGGTGGGGGCTGCCCCTGCACTGCTGGGGGGTGGGGGTGGTGGGAGACATGAGTGGGTGCCTGGTGGAGGGTGCCCCTGGTGGCTGGGGGTTGGGGGTGGAGGGAGACATGAGTGGGGGCCTGGTGGGGGCTGCCACTGCACTTCTGGGGGGTGGGGCTGGTGGGAGACATGAGTGGGGGCCTGGTGGGGGCTGCCCCTGCACTGCTGGGGGGTGGGGGTGGTGGGAGACATGAGTGGGGGCCTGGTGGGGGCTGCCCCTGGTGGCTGGGGGGTGGGGGTGGAGGGAGACATGAGTGGGGGCCTGGTGGGGGCTGCCACTGCACTGCTGGGGGGTGGGGCTGGTGGGAGACATGAGTGGGGGCCTGGTGGAGGGTGCCCCTGCACTGCTGGGGGGTGGGGGTGGTGGGAGACATGAGTGGGTGCCTGGTGGAGGGTGCCCCTGGTGGCTGGGGGTTGGGGGTGGAGGGAGACATGAGTGGGGGCCTGGTGGGGGCTGCCACTGCACTGCTGGGGGGTGGGGCTGGTGGGAGACATGAGTGGGGGCCTGGTGGGGGCTGCCCCTGCACTGCTGGGGGGTGGGGGTGGTGGGAGACATGAGTGGGGGCCTGGTGGAGGCTGCCCCTGCACTGCTGGGGGGTGGAGGTGGTGGGAGACATGCATTGTTGATCAGTAGTGCAAGGTGACATGTGGGTTGGCTGCGGGGCATGCCCATGGTGGATGGGCTGCCTGCGGGACATGAGCAGGGGTGCAGGGTAGTCCCCCGTGGTGTGGGCTGCCTGCAGGGGCCGTGGAGGTTGTTGAGCGTACACCTGGGAGGACCCACACGGCCAATTCACGTGTAGTACTCCCCAGAACCCCTGGAATTCACATACCCTGCTGGAATCTCATGTGGAACTTCCCGCGCACCCATGGAATACACGTACCCTGCTCGCACTGGGCCAATCGCGTGTGGAACTTCCCGCGCACCCCTGAAATACACGTACCCTGCTGATATCGCGTGTGGAACTTTCCGCGCACCCATGGAATACACGTACCCTGCTCGCACTGGGCCAATCGCGTGTGGAACTTCCCGCGCACCCCTGAAATACATGTACCCTGCTGAAATCGCGTGTGGAACTTCCCGCGCACCCCTGAGATACACGTACCCTGCTGAAATCGCGTGTGGAACTTCCCGCGCACCCCTGAAATATACGTACCCTGCTCGCACTGGGCCAATCGCGTGTGGAACTTCCCGCGCACCCCTGGAATACACGTACCCTGCTGAAATCGCGTGTGGAACTTCCCGCGCACCCCTGAAATACACGTACCCTGCTCGCACTGGGCCAATCGCGTGTGGAACTTCCCGCGCACCCCTGGAATACACATACCCTGCTGAAATTGCGTGTGGAACTTCCCGCGCACCCCTGAAATACACGTACCCTGCTCGCACTGGGCCAATCGCGTGTGGAACTTCCCGCGCACCCCTGAAATACACGTACCCTGCTGAAATCGCGTGTGGAACTTCCCGCGCACCCCTGAGATACACGTACCCTGCTGAAATCGCGTGTGGAACTTCCCGCGCACCCCTGAAATACACATACCCTGCTCGCACTGGGCCAATCGCGTGTGGAACTTCCCGCGCACCCCTGGAATACACGTACCCTGCTGAAATCGCGTGTGGAACTTCCCACGCACCCCTGAAATACACGTACCCTGCTCGCACTGGGCCAATCGCGTGTGGAACTTCCTGCGCACCCCTGAGATACACGTACCCTGCTGAAATCGCGTGTGGAACTTCCCGCGCACCCCTGAAATACACGTACCCTGCTCGCACTGGGCCAATCGCGTGTGGAACTTCCCACGCACCCCTGGAATACACGTACCCTGCAGAAATTGCGTGTGGAACTTCCCGCGCACCCCTGAAATACACGTACCCTGCTCGCACTGGGCCAATCGCGTGTGGAACTTCCCGCGCACCCCTGGAATACACGTACCCTGCTGAAATCGCGTGTGGAACTTCCCGCGCACCCCTGAAATACACGTACCCTGCTCGCACTGGGCCAATCGCGTGTGGAACTTCCCGCGCACCCCTGGAATACACGTACCCTGATGAATTCGCATGTGGAACTTCCCGCGCACCCCTGAAATACACGTACCCTGCTCGCACTTGGCCAATCGCGTGTGGAACTTCCCGCGCACCCCTGGAATACACGTACCCTGATGAAATCACGTGTGGAACTTCCCGCGCACCCCTGAAATACACGTACCCTGCTCGCACTGGGCCAATCGCGTGTGGAACTTCCCGCGCACCCCTGAAATACACGTTCCCCGCTTGGCGTTTGCTGTTTGCCAGCCCGGTGAACTGGTCCAGGGTTAGCGCAGCCCTTTGCGATGATTTAGCGATTTTGATGGCTTTTCCTTGCGCGAGGGCGTTCTTTGGGGCGTTACTGGCGCTGCTGCAGGGTCGCTGCGATTCTCTGCGCCACGGCTGGTTTGGGAGCCTAAAATCCATGAATACGCTGTGCGCGGAAATCGGTTTTAGCGCACGTTCCTGGCGCACACAATCGCACGCGGACACTCTGCGCCAGCCGCTTGCGACACTTTTCGGCGAAATTCTATGAATTACCCTGCTAGTATTTTGTAAAGCAACTAAAGTACAACACATTCAGTTAAAACCACTGAACATCAACAATCGCCACATTCCTACCAAGACAACATTCCTATAAGACAACAGCACACTCCCAGACACTGAATATGATCTCTCCCTAACTATTAAGAAATAGGATCCTTTTTCTCAGCAACGACAACAATCTAGTACTTGCCCTGTCTACTGAAATCAGGCCCACGTATTTACTGCCACTGAGTACAAGCTCCCCCTGACTACCACGATTTTCAAGACTCTTTCTCTACTACTATTTGGCATGGCCACACAGTTACAGCCCCTGAATAAGATTGTTCTCTGCCTACCAAGACGTATAACACTTTTCCTGTGCAACTAACTAGTATTTGGGATGGATTCAAAAGGAAAGCACAGTCTCCTGTCTGTCCCCAAACAATTATGTAGTGTTTGTATCCACACACTAAGAAATGCTACTTGCACGTATGTCATGCTAGTTGGAATGGTCACTGGGATGTCATGGAGTTACTAGCAGTGAAGTCACAAAATCAAGCCTATGCTATATAAATATTCTACCGTTCTCTCAACTCAATTCTATTTTAATTTGCTATGTCTACCTTAACTAAAGTCTATTTTACTTTTCTACATTTCCCTTAACCCAGACCTATTCCTTTCCTTCCTCTTCCTCATTTGAAGTATTTTCCCTCAATGATTCTAGCAATCCCCTCAATCATCCCCTGCCTAACAAGGCTCACCCAAAATGGAACCAAGCTTCCTCTGTTTAAATTATTTTAGCATGAAGCACCCATATCATTTTGCCTAAACCAATGGTAATATTCAGAACAACTCAATTTTCCAACCATTTGTTTCACCCAGACCCATTCATCAAGCAAAAAGAAACATATATTCTTTCCAAATCACTTTTCAGCCAGCAGCCCAAAGACTATCAGAGGCCGTAGATACTCTGCCCAGTTGATACATTTCAGCTTTGTCAGAAACGTTCCAACATATATTTTAAGCAGCATTACAGATATTTCCAAGAACATTCCAGTATCGGCACAGTCCTCAAACTCACTGTCTGCACGGTTTGTCATCATTTTCTCTGAATGTACTCCAGTCCGTCAGGCAAGTAACATCGCCAAGGCAAACCAATTTTTTATACAGCTAGCCTATCGCCGTCTGAATTGGTTAAATCTTGTTCTCCTTTTTTTTAGAGAACAGAAGCTGGTTTATAGTACATTTGTGCAACCAGAAATGCAATTCTTACATTACCACTACAAATGAAAATTGCTAATCTCCTGTCTTTCTCTGAGTACTTATTTCCAGAAGATCGTTCATCTTGCGTCCCTGATCAAGAAAGCTCTGCTGGACACGGTGTGCTGGCCAGACTATCACCCTATCACGGCCTTGCCCTTCTCGTGAAAGTATAGTCAATGGGGCTGTGACCATGGCACGATGCCAGACACTGCAATCATTTGTGATTTGTGTTAGGTGGATCACAGAGACAGCAACCCTTCAGGTTCTGGGTGATAACCCTAATGTTCTGGTTCTGGGGATGGCTGCTTCCTGGTGTTGTTTGCTCTATCCAGGACTTTCGGCATTACTGAAGATCCTAGAGCATTGCTGTGCTTCCAAGGGCAGGGTATTCGATTGGATTCCCTCCATTCTTGCCAATTGCTCTCAGTGGATCAGGTTGCGGCATGGTGACTTCAGCCCTCTTTCATTCTTTCACTGAGTCCCAAGATGTCTCATTGTATTCAATCTTTATTTGGATCCCTTGGGAGATCCACTCTATGGGAGAGCCGAGAGCTCGGTGCATTAGTGTGCTAATGGTGCCCAGCTTTACCTGAAAGCGCTGTCTCAAAGGCGATGCAGTTGTGAAGAGTTGCCTGGGAGAGATTAGACAGTGGATGACAGAACATCTGGAATGCTGAATCCAATCCAGTGCCTGTTGATTTTGGGACATGGTTGAAAGATCCTACCCTGATGTGGATGCAGGAATCAACTGAGGATTGGCTACGTCCTTTGTCATTGCCCTCAGCCACGTGTCTAGGATTTCCGCTGGATTCTTCCCTGCCTCTCAGATCTCATCCAGAAGAATGTTAAGGAATGTCATGTTCGCTTTTATACTCACTTCAGCTGATTAAATCCCACATTCCTAATTTTTCACACTCTGGCGCAAGCGATGGTGATCTCCCTAATTCCGGTAATGATGTCTTGGCTGGCATGCTTGCCTCCACTCTTTGCCTCCCGGTGGCTGTTCTTCTCACCGCAGGTAGACTGATGATAGGTGCGAGGACATCCAAACATTTGGCTTCCTGTTCAAAATGCCCAATTTGCTCCCCCTTGACCAAGGCATCATGTTTAAGCCTGTTTTCCTAATGTAAAAACAGGGCATCAGGGTCGTTTTTGGAGTGTGATGGGTCCTGGCAGCCGTGAACTGTTTCGCTATGAGATGCGGAGAGTTACGAGATCTCAAGCAAGATATCACAATTTGAATCCCTGCTCAGTGAAACCAAGGAACAGTTTGCCCCCTAAGCTGAGCTCCATAGAGAATTATTCACATTTTAGGAAAACGCAGCATTGGATTTCAGTGTCTACTAGAGGCGTTGCCCCCATAGCCCCTCATCTTTTGGTTGTAGCCCCAGGAAGAATCTCAGAAGCTACAACCAAAAGGCTAGATAGCCCCCAGTCCCGACAGTTCCGACATCAGCGTAGCCCCGGGTCTTTTCCAGACCTAGCAACACCCTTGGTGTCTACTTTCTGGAATAACTTGCAGTAGGCTTGTGCATCTGTTTCTTCCTGACCAGGTGTGTCTGTATTTTTCTAATGATACATTTTTTTCTCACCCTTTTACTTAATTTGTTTTCATTAGATTGTGTTGTTGTATTGCTAATGTAGAGTGTTACTGATTTGCTGGGTGACGCTCTATCTGTACCAAGAAATTCAGAGAAAACAAATATTAAGTGATCACGATTTCGAAACATGTTTTATGAAATTACGTGTCCCTGAAAAGGGCAAGCCCACTGAATGACGATAACTAAATATATTCAGCGCAGTGTGTCTTTGACAGCAGGTTTCTCCCATACTCTACACGTCCCTTCTGAAATATCTCGCGGGGAGCGGTGAGCAATAGGTCTGAGAAGGCAGCAATTGCATCAGAACTCAAATATTAGCCTTTCTCTATTACAGGAGCTGGGGCTGCAATCTTGCCTTACAAAAGCTGGGCACACAAGGACAGAACAATCTCATGTTTGATGTCCACACACAGGGAGCCAAAAGAGTCAATGCTTGCTTGATAGCATTTCATTTCTAGGTAATGATGAATTGTATATCAGCAATAGCTGCGTGTACCATTGCATGATGGAAATGTCACCTGATATGGTTAAAAATACATTCAAGTGAACTCTTGAAAAGGCTCCCGTTTTCTAAAGGTCCCTGTGCTTGGGTTGGTTTACTTTTCTGTTACCGTTCACCTTCGGTTGGGTATATAAATTGCTGCTATGGTTTCTCCAACTTCTCCAGCACATAACTGGTTACTCAAGCCTATGTAAAGTGAGGGCAAAGGGGGTTCGTCTGGCATAACCCATTGAAATCATTGTCCAATTGGGTGGCTGTGCATTTCAGCTACTGGATGCAGATGCGTGCAAATAGGCAATATTGGTCGAAGGAAGAAGGACAATAGAAAGTAAAGAAGGTGCTGCACAGAATCTAACCACATTTTGGGATTACATGGAAAAGAATCAAATAACTTAAAACTTGTGGTAATGGTCCTTGAAAAAGATCGAATGGATCCAAAGAAGCATGTTGATTATTCCTATTTTTTATTTTCTTTATTTTTTACATTTTTGACAACGCCCAAACCCGGCGGTATCACAGCGTTAGTACAGCATACATATGGGAAGGCAGGTACAATAGGAAGCGGGTACAGAGAACATACTATTCATACTTGTCGAACAGCCATGTTTTGGTTTGTTTTTTGAAGGTAATGAAGCAGGGGGTGCTTTCCATAGGTTGGGAGCGGTAACACTGAAGCTGGCTCCGCCAGCTTTTCTTTTCTTAAAGCGCAGGGTAAAAAGAGAGTTAGATCTGAGCCAGCACATGGGAGTCTTTAGAGTGATGCAATTGGTGAGGTACTGGAGAGCATCTCTGTGTACACAGTGATGTGTGATGGAGAGTGGTTTGTATTCTACCCGGGCTTTGATGGGCAACGAGTCGGCTTCCCGTCTAGCTGTGGAGATATGGTCAGAGCGCAGCCCTCAGGGCTTCGTTCTGGAGTAGTTGTAGGTTTTTTGCAAGTTTTCATGGACAGGACATTGCAATAATCGAGTTTTGAGAGGATTAAAGCTCATAGTAGGGTGATGCCGTTGCTCAGTGAGAGGAACTGTCTGCACAATGATATAAGTCTAGCTGTGTTGGCAGTGGATGAGGTAAAGGCATTAACATGTCTGTTCATGCTTAGGTCGGATACGAGGTACACCCCAAGGGTTTTTATCTGCTTAGAGAAGGGAATGGCTGTGCCATCACTGTGGAAGGATGAGAAGGCAGGGTCCAGGTTTCTGAGCTTGTGGGGAGAGCCAATGATGAGGAGCTCAGTTTTTTCATCATTCAGACATAGGTTGTGAGTGGCCATCCAGCTTTGGATGGAGCTGTAGACTTAATTAATTTTTAATGGAATCTCTATCATGGTCACCAGAGAGCGGGATGAGGAGCTGAGTATCATACGCAAAATTAGAGTACGTGATGCCATTGGCGTCCAGCTGATCAAAGAGGGGCTTTGTATAGGTGTTGCGTATAGGTGTTGTAGAGGGTTGGCGACAGGCAGGAGCATTGTGGAAAACCTAGTGAAGCTGGGATGGCATTGGCCGCTGATTCTCCTCTGAACACTTGAATGGTGCGACTGCTAAGGAAGGATTTGATTCAAGCAGTGGCTTCTGGGAAGAAGTGGAAGAATTGTTGAAGATGTTGGCAGAGAATGTTGTGGTTGACCTATTCAAAGGCAGCGATTGAGTAGAAGGAGAATGGTTAGATTGCCTGAGTCTCAGATAGAGTGCATTTGCATTTGAGCTCAAGGAGGGCGGTTTCTGCGCTGTGCCTTGGGCGAAGCATGATTGACTTTTTCCAAGGAGGTGGGTACTTTCGAGGAATTGTTGGATTTGCAGGTAAGTTAGGCCTTGCAGAATTTCTAGGAGGAAAGGGACTGTCATGATGGGGCGGTAGTTGGTGGGTGTAGCAGGGTCTAATGAGTTTTTTTTTTTAGGAGGGGAGTGACCCATGCAGAATTGATCAAGGATGGTACTGTGCTAGTGGCAAAAGATGCATTAGCAAAATCGATGACAGTGTGAGAGAGGGTGGGAGCACAGAGTTTCACAATGTGTCTGAGGCAGGAGTGTCCTTTACAATTAGATGGCTTGAGGGTGCTTATATAACAGCAACTTGCTCTGGAGAAACTGGACTGAATGCGAACAGGGGACTGTTAGGGACATGGGGCCTCATTACGACCCCGGCGCTAAACCATGGTGCTATTAGCACCATGGTCCATGCCGGGGTCCGCCATGGTGAATGGCGGAATTACCGCCCCATTCCAAGTTTGGCGGGGCGGTAATTCCCCATTCATCATGGGCCCTTCCCCATTCCCATTTTTGCCCAATAGGGCTCAATGGGAATGGGGAAGGCGCTAAGTACGGTGCCGCAAATTGCGGCACCGTACTTAGCACCAGGGTCCCTTTGCGGCACCCTACTTTAACGGCTGGTAAAACCAGCCGTTAAGGTCGGGTCCCGCAAAGGGACCTCGTAATCAGGCATTAAGGGTTTAATGGCGCCGACACCTTTTACGGCGCCATTAAACCCTTAACGCCAGGGTCGTAATGAGGCCCATGGTCTTTCAAGGGCAAGCAGGTAAAGTCAATCCCTTGAGACTTGCCTGTGAACAGGACTTTTTGGGCATTGACTTTAGATAGCAGGGTGTCTATTTTCTGGGAAAGGGCTTTTAGTATATTGTTGCACCAATCTTTAATGGCTCGTATAGTTACTGTCGGGAGGACAGTTTTCAGTTCTCTATGAATAGCAGAGTTCCTTACTATTGGAATTGGCATTTTACAGAAATGTTCTAGAGCTCTTTTCTCTACATAATTCCACCAGATCCTAGGAAAATCAGGGGTTATTAGGTTTGTGATGTTTGGGGACCTTGGATTTGAGTGGGGCATGAGTATTGAGGGTTTGGAGAAGACACGATTGATATAGCGCTGCTAGATCATGGGATGAGAGGTTGGCACCTGGTACATGGGTGCTGAGAGCTGCAAGGAGTGTACGTTTGAGGTCATCATGTTTTAGCTTTTGTGTGTTGTGGACCAAGATGGGGCTTGGGAGCTCAGGCACGATTTTGATTGGCTTGGAGAGGGGGATGGTGAAGTGGGTGATAGAGTGGGCAGTCCAGGGAACTGGGTCAATGGCTAAGATATTCATGTGGATATTGGCCGTAAGAAACCAGTCAAGGATTCACCCTTTGTTATGGGTCGGTGATGAGATGTGTTGGGTGAAACACATGTCACTTAGGGCAGCTGATGGTGCCGTGGCTTTGGTGTCAGACACATCATTTAAGCAGAGGCTGAAATCCCCTAGGATAATTTACCTAGTTGCCGGTTTCATGAAGGTTGTGATTAGGAGTGTTATATCCAGGTCAGGGGCTCTGGGACCATTATGCTGTCTATAGATAAGCTGTATATTGTATGTTTTCTGAGGATCAGTGGTCAGTTTTGGGAAAAGCAACTCATATCCAGGGGAAGGAGTGCAGGGGCCAGGTTCGGAAATGGAGTGCGGTTTTAGAGATGAGGACAACTCCACCTCAAGGCAGATCAGTACTGTGGATGGTGTAGTCCATAGCGATGGCCAGGGGCAGGAGTGGTCCAGAGTCCTCATAGAGCAAGGTCTCTGTCATGGCTAGGAAGTATAACTGTCGCTCTAGGATGAAGTCATGGATATCCACTGTGTGTGCGCCAAGGGACCTAGTACAGATCAGGGTGCAGTTGAGAGAGATTTGAAGTAGCGTAGTGACAGGGCTACTGGGCGGGTTAGTTGGCCCATGTCTTGGGGGGGAGCATAGTTGTGGGTGTAGCAGACATAGAGTCTGTTTGAGCCAATGGGGTCAAATTGAGTTATGGCACCCGAATCTGGACCAAAGTCTATGTGGGTGAAGATCACCTAGGCATGGTACTGAGTGGCTTGAGCCCAGGGCCCTAGAAGAGACCGATTGGTGGTGAGGGTTAAGTGGGCTAGGGAAAGCGTGTGCAGAGTCTTGAAAGAGGGATGGAGCAGGATGTGTGGGACTAGTGGTAAGGGGGTTGGAGGTTGTCAAGCAGGGTGCAGTCTGAGCTAGGAGATGTCCACTAGTCCGTTCCGTGAGGGCTCTATGGTATGGTGCAGTGCCGATCCAATTGAGTGAGGGAAGAAATGTGGAATGGTGGGGTGGTCACTGGGATGGCCGGAGCTGGGGGCATCAGGACATTCAATATGGTTGTTACTTGGGACAAGCGGTGTGTCTAGTGTTTGGGTGACAGCGAACAAGGAGGAGGCTGGGGGCCTATGATGGCAACATGCGACTTTAGACCCATGTCAGCCAGTGAACAATCTAGGGGCTGCTGTGAGGAATTAGGATGCAGTGGGCTTTAGTCTGGCTGGAGTAGAACTGATACAATGAGCTGCTAGCATTGTGTGAAGGCAGTTATTTAATGCATGGGCTAATGCTTGTGTTAGAGAAGGTGTTGGAATTACGGTAGCAGAGGAATCGTTTTATGCAACAAGCTGCGTCGGTCACAGGCAAACACTTTGGTAAAGCAGTGTCAAATGGGGCAATCGTGTTATCGAGGACATAGAAACAAGTACATAAACATTGTTACGGTCTATAGCTTGAAGCATGGGTAAACATTTTGGTGAAGCAGGGTAAAATGGGGGTAAGCAGGATGCCTCAGGTAATGCTACAAGTGCAGAGTCATATTTGCAGCAGGCCGCTTGGATCATGGAGGAGAAATTTGTGGAGGTAGCAGTACATGGGGGTAGTTGGGGTGCCATGGGCAGTAAAGCAGGCTGCATAATCAGATAAGGTTCAATGGGCCTCATTACGAGTCAGCCGGTCTGCAAATAACGGTGAAGGTAAACCCGCCACCACCGTTGTTTCCGGACCGGCTGATCTCGATTTCTGCAGGCGGGAGCAACGCCACCCACCTGCAGACGGACGTGGAAACACCGGCACCATTACAGCATGGTGCCAGTGTCTCCACTTCCCCATTCCTATGGGACTCCATGGGGACTCCATGGGAATGGGGACTTACAGAATTCCGCCTCCGGAATTCCCGGCCCACCGGGGTCGTAATGCCCCGGTGATTCCGGGAATCACGGAGGTAGAATGGTAATACAAGTCCGGCGGTAACCTGCCGGTTTTTCCGGAACGGTTACCGCCAGACTCGTAATGAGGCCCAATGTGTGATATGGATGAGAATAATTGAAAGTCAAGAGGAGCTGAGTGTTGTATCACACGGCAGGTGGCAGATAGCAAGGGAGCTGTAGAGACTGGCAGAGGATCATATAGGTAGATAGCAGGGGTAGCAGGACTCAAAGTGATAACCCCAGGGAAGCACGTCCTAGCTTGCGATCTGGAGTCAGCATTCTATTAATGGCAAATAGGGAGGTATTTTGCATGCAACTCTACTTATTCTCTCCAAAGGAGTAAGAAAAGACAACTTGAAAAGGAAAATTATTAAACCCATCATATGACTTTCTTCCACCAATCCCTGATTGTCCATCCCCATATAAAGTTTACACATGGACAGTTTCCTGCTGCAGAAAGAACAACATCGACCACATGGTCCATATCCAGAGTGACCACCAAGAGGATCTGAGGTATCCCTCAGTAAAACCACCATGCCAAGTACACACAGAAACATCATTAGAGAGGGGGCAAGGTGGGGATATTACTTGTCTCTCTGTATCAATATTAAAATCCAGTCCCTCCATCACAGGCTACAAACAATTGACATTCTATGGCATGGCACAGAGGATTCCTATTATGCATCTTCACAGTCCCTCTAAAATGGCTTAAGAAGCGTGTAAAATAGGTTTGCAATGAAAACAATGAAACGTCAGAGCATGAAACTAGTCTTCCACCTGGAGAATGTCCTCCAAACTCACTCCCACCAACATGCCTTAGAAGACATGCTCCACCTTGCAAAATGTGCACTAAAAAGAATAATCTCAATGCCAGCCTGGTCTTAACCCAACAAACCCACTTGGCCATTGTGTGTCAAACAGCTTAAGGGAGGAGGTAAAAAAGATAATCCGCAGACTCATTGAGCCCCACACTTCCGGCTTCATAAGCACAATGACATTGGCCCACACACAAATGAGGAATATGTGGAAACAAAGGGAAGGAAATAACCTTAGACCCTGATTTTGTCCAGCAGTGCAGAGGAAAGCTGCTCCTTCTCCGAATAAAAAAACCTCCACCTGGCTTAACGCCCTCGCAACCCTCACTTTCCCGAAGAACACCAGGCACATCAACATCATTAACTTGGCAGGAAAGGTCTGTAACGTCATATCAGAATTGGCAGGCAACCCCTAATAATGGACTATACCATGTTAACATAACAAAGGGAATAACATTTGGAGAAAGGAGGATGATGAGAGACCTGAATTACCTTTAATACTGTAAAGACCATGGATTATCCTCTACTTCAAAGCCCACCACCAAACTATGCCTAGTAGATAAAGATGATCTATTGATAATGTGAGAGGAGAGCAAAGGGAATGACTGAGTCAAGGTTTTAATGGCTGGACTAATACGGCACAAAATGGATTCATATCTCTTGGAATGCACCAGTGAACCAATGCCTTTCAGGCAGAGTTATAGGCCTTGACCATTCTTTGAGGCCACTAACACTGGTAGAGCATTGAGCTACACCTAAAATCCCCACCAGGGCCACTCGGTCCCATACACCAGCCATGCTACCAGCAGAAGCGCCCCTTCTAGGACCAGAGAGTGTTGGTGCCAAAAGGGGTCCAACAGATGGTCTGGAAAAATAGGATAAAGAACTGGAGGGGGCTGGGCCATCTGAAAAGCCAACTGATAGTAAACCTGCCCTCTCCAGTGAGGAGTCGTCAGTACTAGATAGGTACCGTGCAGCTGGACATGAAGGAGGTTGCATGTGATCAGGGGAAATGGAGGGGAATCTAGTGCCTGTGACCTTCTCAATGCTGGAAAAGTGTGTCTGTCGTTCTGGCAAACGAGTCCAGTCTCTAGCTGGAGAATTCCATTAGCTTGAAATTCAGACATGTTTGAAAAGGTCTAACCCGAACGGCCCCCACAAATTCTGAATCGAGAAATAGAGCAGACAGTGATGCATCTCTTCAGTCTGACTAGGAACAGGAGTAACAGTCACACAACAGAATGAGGTACACCGGAAGATATCCAGTTTGGACCTGAATGCAAACATCAAGCAGATCCATCCCAGATTGGCGATATGACTGCTGCCACTCTTTCCATTAGCAGCTGAACCACACAGTCTGAGAGCTGATCTGAGAAGCAATTTACTGCAAAAGAACTGGCAAGAATATCAAAACAGTCTGTGCGCCAAGTTGACTTCTGAAAGAGACCATAACCCTCCAGTCAAGGGTGTGCAGCACCATGCGACAACCCCCCCACCCCGCTGATTTGTGCCTGATTCTAATTGGCAAGGTAGCAAATATAGCCCTTCAATTCCACGCAAATAAACGACTTACCAACTAAAACAATTATTCTATTACATTGGTGGAAAGCAGAACACAACTGGCATAGCCTGAGCCTGCATGAAGCATGTGAATCTGGTGCCTCTTTAATGCCCTGCAATGGCTGGAAAGATGGCATGAACAGAGGACAAGAGTTGCTAAATGTCTGACCAATATCACCTACAGGCTAACTGTCCTGCTGAGCACCTGCCGGTTGGGGTTGAAGTGGAAAATTGTCGATCTGGATTGTGACAGACATTTCAGGTACTGCATCATCAGCGAGGGAACCAGCTTTGATTTCTGAAAATGTTTGACTGTAGAAGATTGATCATCAATCTGAAATGGGCCCGAGTCCAATTAACTGAATTGCTGATGATGAATATATCATCCAAGTAGACAGACCCCCTGCGGCCAAAGGAACTCTGCTACCATTGAGATCAATTAGGAAAATAACCACGGTACCAACAGAATCCTGAAGGGAAGGACGAAAACTGAAAATATTTTCTCAATTGCAAGAACCGTCCTTGAAGATCAGAACAATGAGGTTAGCATCCTTTGGGTCCAGCCCAGCGTACCAATGCCCTGGCCTAAAGAATTTCTGTACTGTCTCCATTTTTAAGTGATCATAGATCACATACTGGTTCAATTCCCTTAAATGTATTACTGATCTGAAACCTTTGACATTTTACTTCACCATGAATATGTTGCTGAATTATCCCTGAGGATGAATTCTGGCTCTCTCTTTTGGTTTCTTCTCCAGGAGACGTCCAATCTCCTGAGAGATCAAGAGACTGTCCCTTTTGGAAAAAACAGTAATCCCTCCTTTGGTACATATGCCAGGTAAAATCCACAAAGCCCAGAAAATCTCCAAAGTCTGGAGAACCCAAGGGTATTGATAAAGAAGGAACTAAGTTTGCAAAAATAATCTTAACTTCCCTCTTACCAGACTGTCGACCTAGTCTACTGACTGACCGAAGCATACGTACCCTGGGTGAATATTGATCTCCCTTGGCAAGTCCCTGTTTACCTGGGGTCACTGGGGGAAGAAGTGTTGTCTAGATTTATCCAGCTGGAACTCTGTCTGCACTGGAGAATAGGGCCACACTGCGCAGGAACACAGGCTTGACGAATTGGCCCTGCTACAGTCATCTCTTGCAGACACCAGGAGAAAATATATTTTTCAGGGAGGATTGGGCTTTATCAAAAGAAATACAATTGCTAGCAGACTTATCAAGCTCCTCGATAAGTCTTCACGAAACAAGAGAGTACCAGCGTCCCCTCTACACTTAGAATCCAGCAAGCTTCCCAATTTGGCACTAGTCTTCAGAAGGATGTCCTTCCTTTTCCCCTGAATCACACAGGCATTTTAAGAACCCACAAAAACAAAATTCCCTTTGAGCCCAAATACTGATCTTGACTGCATTAAACAATGCTCTATCCCCCTTAGCTTCCACCACTGGATCGAGGATCTTAACAAGGTGTCCTGACAGGAATCTCAGGCCCTATCTACCCCTTTGGAAATATCTCTCTCATATTTTGAAAAGAAAACAATTATCTTGTGATGAATCACTGAAATAGAGGGGAAATTACTGGAAAAGGATGCCCTAGGGCATCCGGCCAACAACTTGTTCATGGTCAATGGATACAATCCACTATGAAAGGGTCTGAGTAACCCATACCTGGGTCCCTTGGCAATGCGTCCAGAGCTGAAACTTGGCTCTATTGGCCAGTTTCTTTGCCTTCCCCAGGCCAGAGAGTTGTGTGATTGCTTGAAGCAAATCAACCATTGATGGTACCAGTGCCTCCCCACCCCTGGGATTAGTGGGCAGAGGAAAGCCAACACAGGGGGAATCCTGCTCCGAATATTACCTTTTGCATGGGGCCTTCGAACCAGACCCCGATGTCACATCACCCTCCCCATCCACAAGGTCTCACTAGCATGGGGCATACTGCAGCTTCAGGTGGAAACATCCTGTGAAGCAGAGGATTTAAATGCTAGAACCAGGGCAGCCACTTTCTTGTCTAATGCATTATCCCCCGCTTGATTGGGAAATATATAGAAATTACACAAACTGTCCCTGCCTCCAAAGGGTGCTCCTACACCTGCTCCTCTTCTGATAAAAGGTCTCCCCGGGGATACCCCTCTTTCTATCTTTCTGGGACATGGTCCAATCCTTTTCTCTTAGGAACCATGCAACGTGCGCTCCCTGTTCTACTCCCCGTGCACAAGGGACATCATGCGACTCAGGGATGGTAACATGTTTTTGCCACAGGATGCTCTGCCCTCACCCCATTCTTCCCTATAAAGCACCCATTTAGCACTCTCCCCAGATAACATTAAAACTCCTAACACTTTGAGAATGAACCCTACTCGCTGTATCCACCAAGAGCAATTTAGTCAAATCCCAACATAGCAGCCTACTGCACTCCTCAGACTCTCGATAGAGCACAGGAAGTACTTATCTTAATACTGCATCGGAGTAGTAAAAGAGGAGGAAATGCCCACTAATAGAATGTATGTGGGGATGAGCGATCAGGGAGTAGTGTCAGAATGTCAGGTGATGGAAAGTGGATGATGGGTTTGATAATTTTTCTTTTCAAAACATTTTTTCTTACTGTTGTGTAGAGAATAAATACAGTTCTATGTGTAATAGAATGCTGCCATGCCATATAACTATTATATCCTGCACATTTTCCCAGGTGGCTTGAACAGATTGACACAACTCTCTGTTACCCTGCATCCCCAGGAAAATGTATTTGCTAATACCATTGCTCAGGCAAATGGCTTGCAATTCTCCTAGGACACCCAGGTAAACAAGCCCTTTGAGTGTATAGCCCAATACATATGATCTGAGTTGGATATGGGGCATAACTACATAGAGAATACAGGTATAATGATACACTCAAGTCAGGAGACTGAAAGCACAGTGATGCAGAACCGAGAAGACCTTCCCATTGAGTAAAGTATACTCCTGCATCAATTAACACCATTCAATTGCGGGAATTAATCATAGTCCCTGTGCTCAAACCACATAATCCACCATTAGACTGCAGTTCATAGAGACCCCTGTCCATGGTCAATCAAGATTGTACGATTTTGACTGCCCTGTTTGCTGCTAGACAGGATATGTGCAGGGCAGGAACACGTCATGGAACGTAAGGAGGCTGCATCAAATAATAGATAGTACTAGGAATTTGCACTCGGACTGTGCATTGGCCTCCTTAGACGCTGTTAAGGCATTCAACTTGGTCCAATGGAACTAGTTGTATGAGCCTTTGCGTCATTTTGGAATTGGGGTATGGTTTTCTGTGATGGTCCGCCTAGTGTACATTGGCCGCATGGCCAGGGTGCCTACGGACAGACAGATTCCCAAAGGAGGGGGTTTAGGGAATGTCATTAGGCAGGGATACCCACGGTCTCTAATGCTGTTTACTGTAGTTTTGGAACAGTTTGCCGTATTCCTTAGATCAGAGTATTCGGAAGTGGGTATCCTGGTGGATGGAGTCAGACATTATAGGCAGATGATATGCTCCTGTATGTTTCATACCTGGAGGACACTTTACAACATCTTTTGAATGTGATTGATCAATTTGGGGAGATCTCAGGCATACAGGTTAGCAGATCAAAGTCATGCTTGTTCCCGCTAGCGAGGCTGCAGGGCCGCCACAGCATATCACTACCCAAATTAGGTTTGCCCTGGGAGACAGAGACTTTCCAATATCTCTGGGTGAATGTTCCATATCACTTCCCTGTTTAGCATGCGCATAATATGCAGAGAGCTCTGGACGGGATTGTTAAATCTATGTCGTTTGGGAGGAAGCTCCCACTGATGATGATTGGTAGGGTGAAAATGGTGGGGCTCCCGTGTCTGTTATATTATTTTGTCAACATACCCTTTAACAACCCCAAAATATTTTTGGGTTAGTTGAATTCCATTGTCAGAGAGTTTGTTTGAGGGGGTCAGGGAACAGGTTTGCGCTGGGAACCTTGCAGAGGGACTACAGGTAGGGTGGGGTTCACTTACCCAACTTGGAGTTGTATTACTTGGCAGGACAGTTGTAGTTCGTCATGGACTGGCTTGCAGATGAGCCCTCTTTCGACACCAGCCTGTTACAACCTGCTGTAAAGTGGTACTACCTTAAGTAGGTGCTGTGGGTACAGGAGGGCATACATTTGCACTGGCCTCACCTCTTGGAGCTGGGACAGACCTTATGGCTTAGGATCTGGAAGCTTCTAGGGGTCGTGGATCCTTATTCCCCTAACATTCCTCTGGAGGGGCAGGTGTGGACAGGATTCAGCCAGGTAAACTGGATCAGAAGATATTGGGAGACTAACAGGTTGGTCACAATGGGAGACTTTCTACAGGAAGGGGAGATGGTAGGCTTTAGCGCTCTGGCTCAGTATTCAGGCGTACATGGGAGCCAGTTCCTGCTGCATTCAGGCTGGTGGGAGAGATTAGGAAATGATGGCATGAACTTAGTGTGGGTGCAGAGCCTGACCCGGTGTTGAAGGCCATGTACGATATGTACGAGGTAGGCCATGTTGTCTCTAGAATATTTGAATCGGTTTTTCGGTAAGTTGGCAGAGCCTGTTCTGAGGGTGCATTCACAATGGGATGTGGACCTGGGCAGGGCTTTTCACAGAGCCTGAATGGATCTGGGCTTTGCAATATACAAGGAGGGTCTCCAGAAATACCTGCTTCAAATTACTGCAGCTTGTTACGCTTAGGGCATTCATGTCCCACAAAATGTCCCAGTTCCCAGAGGCCGGGTGCAGCAGGTCGGCCCTAGATGTGCAGATGGCACATGTTTTGCTGCTGTCCGGTGGTTCGAAGGTACTGGGAGGCAGTCGCAGATAGAGTGGATCAAGAGGGTATGAAGATGCATGCCTGGCCAACTGAAGCCTGCCTTTGGGGATGTTCCCAAAGGGAAAAAAACATAACGCACACATTACCAGAATAAAATAAAAGATCTGATCTGCATGTTGGCCAAACGCAGGATTGCTATGACCTGGAATGTGAAGGAGGGCCCCAGTGTTGAAGCGTGGTGGAGTGAGCTGTATCGATGGGCGATGGCGGAAACCTCTGTATGGTACAGAGCCTTGTATAGAGGGATGACAAAAATGAGCAATGATATGGCCGCTTGGATCTCCCTGACCCAGGCGATGTTTGCGCCCTTGGATGATGCCCCCGTAGAAGACCCTGGCCCTTATTACGACCCTGGCGGAAAGTAACTGACCTGACCGCCATAGCGTAAATAGCGTTTCCGCCATTGCACGACGGAGTAAAGTGCGGCTAATTCTGACCCATCGGGCACGAGCACTACGCCATGGCGGAAGTGCAAAGTCCGCGATGGCGGAAATGTCCCCAAAACGCCCCTCACCGCCGTCGTACGGCGCCCTAGGTGCAATTCCGCCACCCATCATAGCGGTCACCGTAATGAGCGGTAATCGCAAAATACGGTGACCGTAAATATACGGAAACGGAAGTAAAAACATGGGCCCGGAACGGGAAACAGCACGCCGTACACCTATAAAATCAGAATCCCAACACAACCATCAAAAATCCTACCCTGAGACACATCCCAACCCGTTAGCCACCCTAGTGAAAACAATAAAAATGGGAAAAGTTGCGAAAAAAGCGTGCGACCGCAAGCGGCAGGTCCACTTCTCCCATGAGGAACTCACCGTGCTCACAGAGACCCTCCAGGAGAATGCTGCCGTCGTCTTCTCGACGCAAATGACCAGGACGGCACTTGCGAACAAGAAGGCCATATGGGCCCTGGTGGCACAGCGGGTAAGTGCGGTGGGGACCGCACCCCGCAACCCACAGCAATGCAGAAAGCGATGGGACGACTTGCGGATACGCGTACGGAGCATACTATCAGCCAACCGTAACATTGCCACAGCTACCGGGGGAGGATCGGAATCACCCATCAAGTTGACCCCCTGGGAAGAAATCTGTGCCTCCACCATTGGAATGGAGAGTATAGAGGGAGTCGGAGGGATGGAGAAAGGAGTGCAGACATCCGAAGAATCAGGTAGGTGGGCCAAATAAAACAATGCTAAATCCACAATGTCCAATCATGTGAAGTACCATGTGTCCACATAGTGCAACAGAAACACATGTCCAGGAGAACGTCCACATACATTGGCCTGATAGCGCACTTTAAAAGTCACTTTAAATACATAAATAATTAAAAATCCTAAAAACACCCTCTACACGTGCAGCATGCACACCCTAACTGCAGGCTGCAAAACAACTGCATCCTCAATCCACACAAAAATGAAACCACCTCCAAGGCCCTGACCCAAATCACCCTCAGGTACCACCCCGATGCATGTGATACATTGCCATTCCAATTTCCACAGACCCATAAATAACGCTCGCCCTCCTTTACTCCAACACAGGGTCCGATTCAAACGACGAGCTTCAGGACACCCCTACCAGCACACCTGCAAAGAGGGCCAAGACCAACGGCCAAAGACCCTCCACCTCAGCTGCACGGATCAAGACACGGCAGCAGCACAAATCAAGTGGCAGCACACAGGAGGGGACTTCAACAGGCACCCCAGCAGCCAGCATGCCCACAACAGCAGCACCACAGGTCCCCCCAATGGATGCCACAGAAGGCACTGCTTCTGGTGGCAGCAGCACCATAGGTGACACTGCATTAATGGCAGCATGCTCCGACACAGAAAACGGTGCTGTCGATGTAGGATCCATCCATGACCTGTCTCAATCCCCCTGTTTGTTTCATCCCGTACACCATGAGGATACCACGCAGGGGCACCCACAAGACGACGACTGGCCATCCCCCACAAGCCCTGTGGCAAGGCAACATGAGGTGATCAGCCCCTCTGTGACACCACCGCAAATGGGCATGGCCCAGCAGAGGCAACAGTCCCTCGACCAGGTGATCGTGCAACAGCAGCAACTGGCCACGCTCCTCAAGGAGCATGCTGATGAATGTGGGGGTACTAAGGCAGCCATAGAAACATCAACTGAGACACTTAGGTCAGAAATGGAGAGAAGTACAGAGACACTAAGGGCACAAATGGAGAGAAGCACCGAGAGCCTGAGGGGGGAACTGCATGCGACGTCCAAAGACGTATGTGCTGAACTTGCCGCTGTGCGCCGTGTGCTCACTGAGCTCTCACAAACCCTTAGGGACATGCATGGACGTGAGCAGGCAGAGACATCATCCGTTGCAAGTTCCGTCCAGGGCAGCCCCCAACGTAGATCTGGGAGGAACCTGCGCTCCACAGGCAGGGGTGCCCCTGATACCCGGAGAGGGGGCTTGCAATAGCGTCTGCCCACTGACAATGAGCATCTTTGGACACTGGTGTTCGGGGGGGAGGTAGGAGGGTGGAGGGGGTGTGTTGGGCTTTCTTGGGTGGCGGGTCGATGGGGTGTGTAACATAATTTCACATATGCTATAAACATTTCACAATCATCCAATGAGATGTGTGGACATTGATCTTTGTGTACGAGGCCTTTATAGGCGTACAGTCCATATTGTGCATGTTCCAGACACACACAGTGCCACAAGTCCCGTGTCCATGTATCAGCCACCAGGCGTGAGTGCTAGAAGCATGAATCTATGATAATCTGACGAATTTCACGGCCCTCCTGTGCCTCGCGGACTCCTTGAGGTGCTGCCACATCCCCAACGTCATCATGACCATCTTCAGGTGCCTGCAGTTCTGCGTCAGGGGGCATGGGCACATTTCTACGTACGCACATGTTGTGTAGCATGACACATGCCATGACCATCTTTGCAACCTTCTCATGGCGGTACAGGAGTGCCCCGCCAGACCTGCTGAGGCAGCGGAAACGAGCCTTCAGTAGGCCGAATGCCTGTTCTATGATTACACGGGTACGTGAGTGGGCATGGTTGTAGTCCTCCTCATGCTGGTTCTGTGGGTTCCGGAGTGGTGTAAGGAGCCATCTCTTCAGTGGATACCCGGCATCACCTGTATGTGGACAATAAAGGATGTTTGTGGAATGACATTGCTACGTACGCATCCCCCCTCCCCTTCCTGCCAGGTCATTGCCGCATCACATACCCCACATTATCATGCATGAAATGAGACTCACCGAGTAGCCAGGATCTGTTCCCTGCGTGTCGCTCCATGTAGCGTGGTATTGTAGAGTTCCTCAAGACCATAGAATCATGGGTTGATCCAGGAAATCGGGCACAACAATGTGTAATGATCCTGTTGGAGTCACACACCATTTGTACATTAAGAGAATGATATTGTTTTCGGTTGCGGTACTGGGCCTCCATGGCATGTGGGACAACCAATTCCACATGGGTGCAGTCGATGGCACCAATGCAACCCGGTATGCCGGCAAGTGCATGGAATCCCACTTTTGTGTTCGTAATTTCCTGCTCCGAGCGTGGTAGAGAGATGTAGTCGTCTGCGTGCTTCAGGAGGGCATCGAGCACTTGCGATAGTGTCCGTGACAACAGTGGCTGTGAAATGCCATGCAACTGTCCGACTGTGTGCTGGTAGGTGCCTGTGGCCAGGAAGTGTAGTACAGACACCACCTTCAGTAGGGGTGGGATGGTGGTTGGGCTATCTATCATGCTGGCAAGGTCAGCGTGTGTCATGTCCACAATGGCGGTTATGGTGTCCCGGTCCAAACGGTAGAGGGTGTGGATCTGCTCATCAGTGAGGTTGAACGGATGAGCTCGGAGGCGTGGGATTGCGGGCTGCCTGCGTGGTGGTAGTGGCTGTGCTGGTGGGCCTTGCTGGCCCTGCCTTGCCCTCCTCCTCCTCCTGCGTCTCCTCTGTGCGGCCGGTTGTTGTAGTAGTTGGTGTTCGTCTTCTTCTTGAAGTTGGAGTACTTGCAGTGCTATCAGGTCCCCCAGGGCCAACATCGCTAGTCCTGCCGGTAGCATTTTGGAGTGGGTGTGGTTGTGGGAGGGGGTTGGGTGTGCAATTTATGTGTTTTCAGGCAGTATAGCCTCCACCTGTGGTGATTCATTCCACCTGTGCAAGCTGCAATCCCCTTTGGGCGAGCACGTCCCGCACACAACGCTGCAATTCGACGCATGGCATCTTGCTATTGCAATCATGTATTTAATCCCGATGGCAGTGGAATATTGGTTCATATGTTCATTCTGCTATGGTCCCATTGTTTCACATACTATCTTTACAGTCGCGAACAAACTTGTGAAGGGTCAGTGGAATGTAGTACTCGATTAACGGTGGACCCTCATGCAGCACTGTACCGAGGTTCAACGACGGGCGGGGCGTCCCATTTGTGAGTGAAGGCAGTTGCCATTTGCACACACTGCCGCACTACATGGATGAATTTGTGATTTCAAGCGGTCACAGATGCCTTTTCGACGTGATGTTGCAAATGAGGAATTCGAAGGACAGCGCTTTCGGTTTTCAGCTAGCGGCGAGGAGACGCCCACAGGTCTGACTGCAGATATAAAGTTCTATTGTTTAATGTCCTTCGGACAGGGGCCATGGCGAGAATGCAATGATTGATATGAATAGTATGGGATGCGCAATAGCGTAGTGGACGATAAGGCAGGACGTTCCCAAATACATGTTACTTCACAACACTAGAATTCCGGGCTGGAGCACAGTGGATTTTGCAGACTGCATTACGCACAGACTCAATGGAAATTTCACATGTTATGTGAGTAAATAATCAGGCGTTTTCATACCGGGATGAGGGAATGATGTATGGATGCATGGACAGATGATTTAATTGGGAGTTTACCATGTACATGGCTTTTTGGAATCTATCCCCTTCCCCTGCGCTATGTGATGCAGAGCTGCCATAGTGGGACCATCGTCTATCTGCCCTTGTTGAACCCTCCCTGTCTCGACGCGCCTTCAAACACTTGTGTCTATGCACGTTACTAATCCCATCTAATGGATTTAACAGACGCATGCACACAAAGACTCGTTTGTAATAGTGTTTTCACCTCGATTTATATAGTTATGATTCGCAAGTGATTTTTGGGTGGGAATAATCCTTTTGAGTGGGCTAACATGCATATGGCTGTAGATTTAGTGTGATCATTGAAGTGAGTAATTCAAATTAAGTTCTGATGCCCATACCATTCTTTTTCATTTCATTTGGGTGACAGGTATCTCCTCCCCTTTTGCCGCTGCCATCTGTATGCCACTCCTGCAGATGGCTTTTACTCCCGACACCTGCTGCTTCGTGTTAATCAGTGGAGCACCATTACGATCTTATGGGACGATCGCCAATGGGCCACATGCCCTTACGCAGTGCTAGTGGCTAGGAGCAACATATCGACCTTTCAGCTGGACTAGTGCCTACCTAATGGGACGGCCCTGCGGTTCTAGGCGCTTCCATGTTGCCTTTTTGAACGTGAATGTAGCCCCTGTGTACCATGAAGGAACAGGGCGTCACACAAGAAGAAGCTGGTCATTTATTGCGGATGCAGCCCACAATAATGAAATATATTTTGGAGTTCATGACCTAATAGCTGTATGGGCTTGGTGATTTTGTTGTGCATTAAATTTCTATTATGATATTAACCGTGTAGCGTTATTCTTTGCAAGTAATGTAGCATATTCCTATTTGTGGAGCGATGTATTGTGAGAAGATCTGCATTGGGTTCCGGCTTCTGAGTATAGTTGCGTGGTACTGTACTTGGCGCGTTTGCCTACGAAGCCCAGTGAGGTCAGGGATAGGGGCTGCCATTATGACTGTTTTAATGATGTCATGCTCAGGGGCGGGGGATTAGCTTTTGTGTAACAGATGCCGGTCAGCCAGGTGGATTGGTGGAATGATGTGATTATCAGAATATGGCTGGTCACAGGTGCCTGTGTTTGCGTGCGTTTCTTGGAGGGAGACTGAGGTCATGTCCATTGGAATAGCTTCTGTATTCGTGCCATCTGTGCCCTGCAGCTCCCATTGGCCCCTCTTGAGATGGGCCTGGCTGCTCAGTCACTCTGCCAACTTGTGTGGTACATGCTTATGCTGATGGTTGGTTTGTTTACTGGCAAGAGTACAGGGCTGGTGCAGTCTCCCTCAGGTTACTGCTTTGAATGTTGCCTTACACTGGTGTCAAGCGATGGGGGCCTGTTGTTGTTTTGTCTCATATTTCAGTTCATATTGCTGTACTTGAACCTTCACATGCCTGTGCTGCATCAGTACGGCAATGGTGACATGGCAAATATGGATGGCCACTCACAAGGCACTTGGAGCCCCTACATTCATTTGTTCGTTGGCATGCATGGGTGACTTGTACATTTCACTGGTTGCATTGTGTGACTTCATTGCACCTACGAGGAGTTGTGCAATGTGGCCAGGGAGTGGTGTACAGGCACTCAGTAGGGCCATTTACGGTTGGTTCGCGTTGCCGTACTTCTCACCATGGCGGAATGGTACTTTCCGCCATGCTTGATGGCGTTAGGTAAATGTCCGCTAGGGTCAGAATTTGCGTACCGTTGCGCCATGGTGGTAATTACGGTTTCGCATGGCGCGCGTGCGCGTACTTGGTGCAGTTAGCGTTGGCGTTCACTACGGTGTCGCTAATGGCATCGTACTTTACGGTGACGGGTCATAATCGCACCGAGCGCTATTCGATGGCGGTATTGCATTTCCGCCATCGTTTTTCGATTTCCGCCAGGGTCGTAATGAGGGCCCATATTGGGTTTGCATATACATGTGAAACTTTATCCCACCCATGGGCCCCTGTGACATGGGGCGTGCCCTGGCGTGGATGACAGAGATCCTGGACTTGGACAGCGCGAGCAGGTGTTAATGTATGTTTATTTTTGTGGTTTGTTCGACTTGGCTATAGTTTCACTTAGCTTCATGATCTTGATTCTGTGGTTTATTCCATCCTTTTTTGTGTTTTATTGTATATTTTGATCTCATATTGTTTACAATGATGGTACGGATTGTATAACTCACGAGCCATTTGTTGTATGTTTATGGAAAATAAAAACACACTTTAAAAAAAAATCTCATCTAAGATTGCATGCTCCGTTTTCATACAAATTATTTATGTATAACCAAATACATTGATTACCCCAAATAGCAAACAAGACACATTTGAAGTATTCCGTTCTTGTGTTATCTATTGGTTTATATATCAGTTTATAACAATCAGACATCAAAGTTGCTCTTTCTCCCTGTCATTCCCGTCGGTTTGAGTTTGCTGTTACTGGAACTCCTTAAAATATATAAATCTCCCTCACTCTGTCTTCAAAAAGCTAGCAATGGCAGAAACCTCTAGATGTGAAGCGCCCCTCTAAAGTGCTAACAACATTTTGCTTAAGCAACGGGAAGGGTCAAGTGTGCTTACGATCTATGATCTTTGAGAATTGGGCAGAAAATAGGAAATAGCAGTCCTCTTCCTTGAAACTTAGACACATCAGGCATCTCTGTGATATCTTTAGAGTCTAGTTAAAAGTTAGAGTCAATTCCCGAGTCGAAATTTCAAGTACACATTTTAAGTAAGAAATCTGATCTAGGCACAGTTCGAAGCCCAAAAATTGTTTTAAAGAAAAATAGCATTCCATTACTAATTTTTCCAGAGCGTCATCATTGCCCCAGAAATAATCAATGACAGTGGGGCTCATTACAATACTGGCGGAAGCCATGCTGGTATAACAGGCATGGCTGCGGTCGGTATCATTTTTTTCGATGCCCGCAAATGGGAAATTACCAGGTCATTACGGCCCCGCCGGACCCAGTAATTGCCCCTTTGCGGGCGCCGAAAGAAAAATGCTCCCATTCCCATTTGAGCCCGATACGGCTCAATGGGAATGGGGAGGTCGGATGCAGCGGCACCATTCAGAATGGTGCCGGTGCATCCGACATGCTCTGCTTGCGGGAGCCGGTACGCCCGCCAGGCGGGCAGGAAGGCACCCGCAAGCCGAACTCGTAGTTTGCCGGTCCGGTAAAAACGGTACCGGCAAGCTTACTGGTACCGTTGTTACCGGACTGGCAAACTTGTAATGAGGCCCAGTGTTTTTTATCACCATTTTAACCAGGGTGACCCGACTGCCTTCTGTAATATGGCCAACATTGCATCCTATGAACAACAGTGGTACTATTAGTCCATAATCTTACCAATAAAATTAAGAACCTGATTCATGGAGTGTTTTCCATTGGGATTGCGCCATTATAAAAGGCATCTTTTACTCCACCTGTGGTGTCCCCCAGGGATCCAACCTCTCTCCCTGGCTTTTCAACCAGTATCTGGCACTCCTTGCCCACCGCATCGCCGCTCTCTGCCCCCACTTTCAGTGCTATGCGGACGATACCCAGCTCATTTTCAGGCTACCCTCGGCCTCCTCCTCTCCTTCCCTCATCTCCGACTGTCTGTCTGCTATCCAGGAATGGTGTGCCGCCAACGACCTCTGCCTTAACGCCAGTAAGACTGAGATTCTACTCATCGGCACACCCACTCCCTCCTTTCCTGCAGCTCTCTGGCCGGCCTCCCTTGGCCCCCTTCCTGCCCCTACCTGCAAAGCTAAAAACCTCGGGGTCATCTTCGACTCCACACTCTCCTTCTCTCCTCATATATCTGACGTCTCTAAGAAGTCACACTACCAGCTGCACCTCCTCAGAGGTATTCTTCCCTTCCTCTCCTTCCCCCAGAAGCTCACTGTCTCCCGAGCCCTGGTTCTCTCAAGGCTGGACTACTGTAACAGCCTCTATCTTAATCTGCCTGCCTCCACTCTCCGCCCTCTGCAACTTATCCAGAACAGAACTGCGAGACTTGTCCTTGGCCTCAAGCCCAGGGACCGTATCTCTCCAGGACTGAAATCTCTTCACTGGCTCCCAGTGGCTGCGAGGATTAAGTTCAAAACCCTCTGCATTGTCCACAAGGCCTTCTGGGGCCTGGGGCCTAAATACCTTCAACTCTCTCTTCCTAAATATCTGCCTTCACGAGCCCTTCGCTCATCCGTCTCCAACTCCCTCATGGTCAGCCGCTTCTCGAAGCAACGAGCTGGGGGTAGATCTCTCTCCGCAGCAGGGGCCTCCCTCTGGAACAGCCTTCCTGCCTCCCTGAAACTTGAGGAGAACCATCTCCGGTTCCGGAAGCACCTCAAAACCTTCCTCTTCGCTTCTGCCTTCTCTCTCCCTCTCCCTTGCTAAACCTGCTAAACTCCCCACTGAAGTCTGCACTAAACCTGCATCTGGGCCACTCTGTGACCTCGGTCCAGGGCCCAGCCACTCTCCACTTGCACTGCCTCCCTGGCTCCTCCTGCACTGTGGGACTGTCACTGCATCCCTACAGCCCCCTTCCCAGCACTTGCTCTGCACTTACCTCGCACTTGCCACCAGCTGGCACTTTTATTTATTATTTATTATTTATTATTTTATTACGCTACTTACCTTGTACTGCACTTCCCCCCCCACCTCCTCCCCCTGCACTTTCTCCTTTTCCCCTTACCTCTGCACTTGCACGATCTGAATGACACCTGGCCTAGTAGGATCGTTTGTCTGTCTTCCCCTTGTTTCCCTCCCTCCCTGCCTCGTCGCGCCTTGAAACACTTGTGTATAGGCGCGTTACAAATACCATATCATATCATATCATATCATATCTGTGAATCAGGCCCTTTATGTTTAAGTTTGTGCTCATATTCAATACCTGTCTGGCTAGATTTAATCCATAGAGGAATATTTGGTGTCCCTGATAGGACCGTTAAAAGCTTCTTTAAGAAAGTATTGTCGCCTGCCACTTGGCAATCTCTCACAACATGACCCCATTTTTCTGAAGCCTATAATATTGCTAATTAAATTGCTAGTCTGTGTCTATACACCTCCAGGAAGGTGCTTCTGCTCTCCCAAAAAACCTGTGGCAAAGACAAAAGTCACCCACATGACTTATGTTAAGCTCGCCTTTACAGAGCTGATGCTTCTGGTGTGCTCATTATTAAACTGTGTTCCTAAATAAACAAAGAGTTCTACACACTCAATCATGTCGCCTTTTAGATCAAAATATAATTTAGGTGACTTCTTCCTATACCATGCCATGGATTTAGTATTGAATATATTAACAATCAGATTTTCAGTAGCACACCACTGGGCAAACTAGTTGACCAATTGAGGTAGGCCCACTGCGATCTTTGATAAAAAAAAACACATCATCAGCGAACATTAAAATGCAAATGATTTCCTATGGGACGGTGCATCAGCTGGTAGTGCTAAAAGAGAGGCAGATAGATTATTGTAGAAGGTGAGAACAGAAAAGGAGCTCTGGCGATTTATAAGGGCAGGTTGAGTCCGATTAACCCCCTTTCCCTAAATAACTCAAGCCTAGCTACCTGTATAAAGAGATATAAATGAAGTCAGAAGACAAGGATGAACATCGTAGGAACTAATTGCATCCTGTAGCGGGGTATGATTAACAATACCAATTGCAGCTTTGGGAACAGCAAATAATAGATACAATCTCCCCTTTTGCACAGAATACTCCCATATGAATAAAGAGAGATAAAACCCCTGATCTATTGCTCTGACTGACTTTCGAGAATCTGCCTCTAAATGGCAGTAACTCACTGATCAAGTCTCTCTGCAAGAACTTCCAGAACACCAGTCCCAAATGATCAATTAAGAGATGGGCCTTTGATTTGCAAGATCTTTGTCATCAGCTTTTTTAAGTGTGTGGATGAGTTCAGAAAAACAGCATAATCGATGCTGGCGATTGTTCTTATCAAACAAGTTAAATAATGAAGTCAAAACACAGGATCAAGATCAATAGTTCTGCCTTAAAAGATCATATGGTCAACTCTCTGGGCTTGGAGCCTTCCCACTTTTTGACATTCTAAGGCATGGCTCACTTCGGGAGCTAATTAACAGAACTTTTTGGGTATCATTACTCTGGAGCCTGAACTGCTGAAGCTGCTGGGGGACATGTCACCATAAATATAATGCTTCCCTTGGTAATGCTATTAGCATGTAGATTCTGTAATTGCTGTTTCTGGGTCCATGATTCTTTAAGAAAACCCATAAATCACTATCTTCTCGAATGCTGCTGGTTCAATTCTCTCACAGACTCCTGCAACTAGGGATTGTCTCATTCCTTCTTGGGCCAAATTAGTGTTTCCAAGCTTTCATACTAACAGAGCTTTTTCTTCACTAGTAATTTGTACTATTGCCAGCAGTCCAAATGTTGCTTTCCTGCATTCATTATCATACCATGAGGCAGCAGTCTCAGCTTTCTTCCTAATAAATGCACATGGACAGGCAACAAATGTCTTATCATAACATTTCCTTCCCCAGATGCTGAGTGGGGTTTCACTAACTCCAAAGGCAGACAACACAGGGTTATGCTATTAAAGATTACTGGTAGAATGTTATCTGAATCCATTTTCCCCATTCTAAGGTTGCAATAGTTATTGCTCGCGACAATAGTCCTGTTCTCTTCCAGTTTCCTCTGCTTTCAGGGATCTGTCAAAACACCCATCAGCAGCATGACAGCGTCATGGTCACACTCCACTCAAGGGTGTACAGAAAGGTCTCTTAATGTCGGTTTGGCAGTAATATCCCCAATCAACTAATTTCTGTAAGTTTAATTTAAAATGGGGGGAGGAAGCACATTGAAGGTGTCTAAACCTTGAATAGCAATTCGAAAATTCCTGATGGTCGGTTTGGCAGTAATATACCCAATGAGTTTACCATTACAGGCCTTTATTTCTAATTATGGAATTCAATGTTACAGCAGTGCCCTGCTGTAATTAATCTGATGATTTAGGAATGTCAGGAATCCCCCATGCTAGTCTTCCTCATATGGAATTCCTATGAAACTGCACAGTGGTTTGACCCTGGAAATTAAATCTCCCAATATTCGTTTTCTCCTTTATGTATTATGGGCGTCCTTCATCAAATCAACTAATTTCTCTAAGTTTAATTTAAAATGTTGGGAGGAAGCACATTGAAGGTGTCTAAACATTGAATAACAATTCGAAAATTCCTGATGGTCGAACAA
Source organism: Ambystoma mexicanum (assembly GCF_040938575.1). Classification (NCBI taxonomy): domain Eukaryota; kingdom Metazoa; phylum Chordata; class Amphibia; order Caudata; family Ambystomatidae; genus Ambystoma; species Ambystoma mexicanum. The sequence continues at coordinate 565,731,067 of NC_090935.1, forward strand.
TTTGGAGAATCTGGGTATCTGAATTGTCAGTATAAATGGGGTTAATAGAAGCACTGAGTGCAATTTACTAGTTCAATGATTAAGTTAAACCAATAAAATCCAAATGGTGAGCATTAATTTCATTTGTTTTCGTACCAATGTGTACGACTATGCTCGAGATGGTTTCATCTGAATGTAACTGGCTACGAGATCTGAAATCTATCACAATCAGATGTTGTGTGGGGAAAAAAAAGTAAATGATTTCTTGTTGACTCTTGCAGTGCATATGAAAATGATTGAATAATTCATGCAAGACCTCTGAACATTTCTAAAACAAAGAATTTGAGATGTACTGCTTGACGTAATTTTGGCCACTGTTGACTGTAATTCCATAGTATAAGGTGTGTTATCATGATGAATAGGGCAAAAGTGTGAACTTGGAAGAAAAACCTTTTCTGCAAACATATAGATTGAGACACTATTTGAAAAATCAATGGTAGTTCAAATGTATATGGTAAGCCACAAGACATATCTCAAGAGATACCTATGACGTTAAATCTGTCTGAATTTCAGTGCCAGTCATGAGAAACGTCCATTCCTCTGTCTTCTATGGCACATTAAACAAGCAACCCTTCCCTGATACTACTGCCCTGCATGTGGACAAAGCAGAACAACATGAAGGTGATCTTAGTATGAGACCCCTGATTGCCCGAAAAGCACCAGACCGTAAAAACCATTTGTACACAGAAGTGCAATGATCCGCAATCACAAGAGCGATCTAAATGTGACTTGCAAAATACCACAGTACAACAATTATGGAAGCAAACAAACAGGAAGAGTTGCAATGTGACTTACTACATAGTTATACTGCATACTTATAGCTGGACAGGAAGGGCATGTTCAGAGGCTATGATGGCTTGGAATCCTTATCAGCCATCCACATAAGGGAAACGTTGCAACTGTAAACAAGTCTGCAAAGTTAGAAGTCTGATCTAAGCTGCCACTGCATGGGCTGGTGCCACTCCAAGCCCCATTGGGTCATACTACAGACCAATGAATGCCACAACAGAGGGCATCTTTTCAACTATGATACATACAAATCCACCAAACATCACCACCATGAAATCCCCAACACAGATGCCTGACAAGATGAGTCTGGCGATGGTTCTCTACCTTTCTTCAAATATCTGGAATTCTAGAGTATGTATTACCTGTATACCTCTAGTAGGTATGCTACATCAATGAGTAGATGTCTGTTTGCATAACTATGCTGCAGGTGAGTATGGACTTTTTAAGAAGCTGTCTCTTATATTGTGAGTTCTGAGATTATATTGCAATTGACAACTGTGTTTTTGGTGCTTTGAAACACAATTTATTTGATGTATAAGCCCCTTTCAAATGCACACCAAATAAAATAAATCAATGGGGGTTTTCAAGGTAAAAGTAAATTTCAAGAGGTATACACAATTGCTAAAATAGGGACTCTTGAGATGTATGGCCATGGCATGTATTTTGATCTAAGTTGAAAGTCAACAATTTGAATGTCTGGTTGATTATTACTTGCAAACTTAAATAGGCACATGCCTGTGGCAGGTCCTTGACCGTTAACCCTATCAGATCATTAGGCTTCATGAGGAATGCATCTGTTGCATTTAGCTGCATTCAAAAAATGGTTCCTTTGTTCGACAGAATGTCTTTCTCAGCAGATGTTTGCTGCTGCTAAAATGTGTTAAACTCACACAAACACACTTCAGATAGAATTTCTAACATGGAGTCACTTTATAACATGCAAGGCAAAATTACCTTACTAATTTCAATTTTAGCTATAACTTCAGATCCCCTGGTTTGATTAAAAAAACAGATACAGATTTAGATTCAGCAGAATAAACAGTGCACAAATGCATGCACAAATGACATTAAAATGAATGACTTATTAATTCACATAGTTTAATAACTCCATTATGCAGGAAATAACAGGAATGCAAATAGTATCTTATGATATTGGGATTCAGAATCTCCAGATTACAACTATTCTTAAAAAATGTAATATGTCCTTTTCAATACAATCACATTTCCATACAGAGATATACAAGAAAAATTCCAATTCCAGTCCAATGTTTATTAATCACTCCTCAGGAGAGGTCTAATTTATAGCTGACATAGTGCCATATGGTAGAGAGAATGCAATGAGCTAATGGAAGCATGGAAGCAGGCCCTGTGGCTGTGAAGAGAACCTATCACATGCTCTGTAAAAACAATACATGTTTTGTCAAAAGTTGAGTTTGATGGGTATTTAAACTCAAACACATAGGAAGAATGGACAGTTTGGGAGAAAAGAAAAGCAAAATAACCATCCAAATGTAGCTGATTTGGATTTCATCTGGAAGTAGCTGGTGGAAATTCTTATTTAGAGGGCATTTTCCAAGTGTGAGTGAATGCAGAGGCTGTGTCCCAAAACAGGACAAAATTACTGTAGATGGATTCTGGGAGAAGGTGCACAGATTGCAATTAAAAGCTTAACTGCTGGAGTTGTCCGAAGACAGTCAGTGTGCCTACCTATCCTGGGTATTTGAAAGAGGATCCCTCTCCTGTAAGTTAGCATGTCCATTTTGAAGAGAGAAGGGGAGGACATCAGGTTTTCCATGGCAGTGCGGTGCATAGTCAGTGTGAGCAGGTTAGTGTTTCTATATACATAATGTGTATGTATATATATATATGAATATGTATGTATGTATATATGTGTTAGTATGTTGGTGTGTTTGTTGTTATGTTTGCGTACATTCAAGGAGTTGTTTGAATGATGTATGCATGTGTGGGTGAAAGTGTTTTATGTGAGCGTAGGAAAAATTGGGTTAAAGGCCACACAGTTTGCAATTGATTTTGTACGGTAGAAAATTAAAAAAAGATGCAAATCACCAACAGTGCACAGGGGCCTTTTCCAACACATTTTCAATATGCCTTTGCCCACAACATGTGCCATCATATATAAAATGGCATGCTGGTTGTGCCCATACATGTACATGAAGGATGCACCAATATATGCCAACATTATCATATTAAGACTCCCTGCTGAAGCCACAGAAACAAATATATCCAGACTGGTCATACAGCTTCCACGACATCTCTGGGAATCTGCTACAATTCTGAGCATTTCCTGTCTTATATACACTCTAGGAAGGTGAGGTAATAGCTTGAACAGAAGTACAACCTCGTTCTTACCTATGATTCGTTGGGATTGAGGTAATCATGAGTTAGGAAAAACTCAACCATTTTGTATGCTCAAACATCCATTTTAGAGTGCCTGACTTTGTCCTAAACCCAAAATGGCTGACCAATTATGAAATGCCTAACCAACCTATTTTTACCCATACCTTCAGGTCTGCTTAGTTTTAAACCTGTATTCTTTGATAATGCATCATAACATGTACTACCTGACACATTCTCTACTACACATGACAGTGTGACCCCACAATAGATCATCCTTCAAAGCGCTTTCCTGTAAGGCACTACAATTCTGATTTCTACAACATTTAGAGTCATTGACCACCCAACAAGTTATCTACATTTGTTTTGAGGGGGAGTGAGTCTATCTCAACTACATTCAGTTTGAGGGGGAGGGTGTGCACGTCCCTATACAACACTTTCACCCAAGCATCCATACATCATTTAAACAACTCCTTGCATCCACGCAAACATAAAAACAAATACACCTACATACACTCACACTTACATACATACAAATATACATACAAATCTACAGACCTGCACAGTATATAAAAAACACGGACCTGCTCACCCTCACTGCACGCCACACTGCCATGGAAGAATGGAGGCCCTCCCCTTCTCTTCTCAACATGGACATGCTGACTGACAGGAGAGGACTCCTATCCTGTCAGTTTGTCTACTATATTAGAGTAATAATGAAAGGCAGCGTTGCCAGACTTCTGATGCCCCACCATCTCCATTAATTATGCACTATTTTATACAAATAAACAACAAAATGCATAGCAGGTAGTGGCGCCCCTGCTCAGGCTCAGGCAGCAGAGTTCCCCTTTCAAATAAAGCACACAGTAGACAGTGTCACCTGCAACTCAGGCAGGGTGTGGCAGCCCCCACCCATAGTGGCAAGTCTCCACTACTGGCTGCACCAAACATCCAGTCTAGCCAGGTAATAAAACCTATCATGCCTGCATTATAAACATGCCCAGTAAAAAAATGTCAGTAAGAAATGGCTAGAGTCGCTACACCAAAATGCCAGTCTATCCATGTAATAAGGTTTATCATGCGTGCCTTATCAATACAAAATGTCATTCCAAAGTAAGAAATTGCTAGACTGGCTGTACCAACATGATAGTCTTGTCCACATAACAACACTTATCATGCTTGCTTTATCAAAGGTGCCACATAGAAACTGTAATGACACAGTAAGACTGGTTGCACCAACATTCATGTCTAACTATGTGATAAAACATATAATGCTTGTTCTATCAAAGATGCCCAGTAAAAAAAAGATGCAACACTGCATACATTTTACTGGGCATCTTGGACTTTGTCATCATATCCTCACACACGCCACCAAGTCAGCGGGCCGACACAAACACACACATGCACACCACACATCCATTCAACATTCACTTGTGCATTCACTCGTGTACCCCTACACCATACACTTGCTCATTCCTATACCCACCCAGCACCCATACACTCACTCATTCATTCAGATACGAATACACGCATACATAATACAGATATTTCTTACCTTCCTCCCTGGTCCAGACTCTGCTCCTCATCGCGCCCCAACCTCCATGGAAGCATATAGACCACCTGGCTCCCCGGTAACATCATCACCAACCAGTCAAAGAGCTCTTCCTGGATCCTGTACATGTGTGCAAGTGCTGAAGTGGTACCATTTAAAAAAAGAAACCACATTTGAGCGAGCCCAAGAGCGGCCCCTCAGCTGCAAAAAGTGGGTTGCTGCCCCCTTGCCAATCATGGACAAGCCACCACTTCACAATGCAGCACAAATGCTGCCACCACCCACGTCACTTACAATACCCTCCACATTTCCGACATATTTCACCCCTGTCTTCTCATCATACTCAACCTCTCTTCTGCCTTCAATATAATTTAACATGACACCCTCCTCAAGATCCTCACCAACCACATGGGCTTTGATGGAACAGTCCTGTAGTGGTTTACGACTTACCCCTCAAACAGATACAAACTCATCAGAAGTGCCTGCTGAGTTTCAAAAGGCTCCATCATTTCTGCTGTCCTCTCACCTTCCTCATGAAACCTCTGGGGAACTCCTTACCAATACCAATGTAAATCTACACCAATAAGCAGATGATATGCATATGTACCGAAAGATCCTTTGCATCAGCACTACCAAATATTGGTATTTTTTAAAAAAAGCCACCCCACTGCAGAGTAACTAGTTTGCTTAATATATGGGTGTTGGTTTGTTGCTGATAACAAGATGCCTTTTTATGCCACGTGTGACCTACACGTATTTCAGAGTTGAGAGTTACAATTCTCTATTCCTTAACACATTTACATATACTCAATATGAATCCTCTGGATTTGAGACACATTCAATAGACGCTACTCCCCTTCTTTATTGATGCTTAAATGTTGCTTTGGTGTTCACGAAGTTACATACATTATACGTTATAAACGATTTTTAACTGTAGTATGTTTTCTCCCTCGTATGTTACCAATCTGTTTTTTTCCCCAATTACTCTAAAAGGACTTGGTTGCAATTAAGCCCTTCATGAAACACCAATTAAATCAGCAACATCCATCATCTGAAGCAATGTCACTGCTTGAAGCTCAACCTTACAAAGACTCAATTTATTCTCTGAGGAAACCCCACCATGCATGCCCAAGTCCGGAATTGGACAACAGATTCACAGCTCAACTCTTACTCATTGGAAAGTCTCTTGGCTCAACGATTCACTGTGTTCTCTCATTCAAAACATACATTACCAAGAAGACGCACACAGCATGGTACCATATCGCGCTCATCCACAAAGTTAAGCTCTTCATCTCTCTGCCTCGAGCTCTAGAACTATCATCCAAGCGCTTTCATCTTCCACCTGGATAGTGGAGAAACCATCCTCACAGGAGTGCAAGATGTCACCTTGTCCCTTTGAAAGTAGTATAACACGTTGCAGAATCACCCAGAAAATCCGCAAAAGGACTGGATCCCAATTGAAATGTGTGGTGGGACAAACAAAATGTTTCTATAACGTCAAACTCAATATAAAATTATCTTTATTAAAAAAAATGCAAATATTAATACAGAATTCTGTGTATAAAAACCATGACAACAATTTCATCCGTCATGTATTTTTAAAACTACCATTCGTACTTAATCAAACACTCCTCATACCCACAACAAGTCATGATACAAAAGTTAATAAACATTAAACCAAAGAAAGATATACATGTAAACGCTTTTTAATGTATGCAGGCACTCTACGGTATGAAAGAAAACCCATCATAACATATCATGTTTCTTTCTGTTCATATAGCTTTCAAGTGCTAAACATTCATCAGGGATTGACAAACATCGAAAGAATGTTATATTAAAAGAAGATATCAGTGGTAGAAAAAATGCCCCATCCTCTGCTTTCAGGTAGGAAGAGGCATCTAAGTTAATGATGTGCACGGTGCAAACTGCCTTACAATGTTGCATTCAGTGCACGGCCATCATTAGTAATTTGCTGTATCCATTCCTACAGGTAATGAACCGTCAGAATATGGCCACGTCCCTGTCACGCTCCGCTGTCGTCGCTATCTAAAACGCCATGTGTTCTGCCGCTGTTGACATAATTAGAAGCCAGAGTGCGTCACTGTCAGAGCACTGATAAGATTCAACCACTTTAACCATATCATCAAGGAGCTGCACTTGCTACCCATTCAGGCATGCATCGGAAACACCACTCTAGCTGGCCGAGGAGCACACCACCTCTAGAGTGCAATGCACCACCAGAAGCCATGGCATTGCCAGACTGGAAACAAAGAACTGCAAGAGTGAAAAATAGCGAACAGGCATTTTCCTACTTTGCACCTGGTCTCTTCCCCCATCCACCTCTGCTACATTAACATTCTACTTGTAACCCCCTGGGTGTGTGCCCTATAGACAGTGCTCCGTAGTGTTCCATCTAAGTTCAAACATAATAAATCCAACATACGCATACAAACCCTCTGCCTCTGTCATGGTTACCATTATATGTTCCCCAGCCTACATCCCATGTGCCTTCCAGCTCCCTCTTTGAAGTCTATATAGATAATGCCATCCTCAGGCTGGACGGCTTCAAAGAGTTAGGAGCTGATATGAGCAGTCCTCTGACCTTAGCGTGTGTGGCATGCAGTGGGCCAATGCACAAGGGATGGAAAAACAGTATAATGGCCCAATTATATGGGCTCTTTCATTACCTTGGCGGTATCACAGCCATAATAATGCCATGATACCACCAATGCAAATAGCGGTACCGCGTCTGGGTCCGGCACAATTAGTGTTGGATCACAAGTAGTAGTAAGGCTGTAATTCCCCAATTTTTGAAGAGTCCATACGCGGTAATAGCGCTGGCTGAGTTACCTCCGAAAACAGTTGAAAATGGGCAGAAAGGTGGATTTTTACCTCAAGCAAAAAGCCCAACTCGAGATTGGGTGGACCCTTAAATGCAGCGGAAATAGCGTTACCACTGCATTTATGGGCTACCACCCAACTCGTGATGAGGTATGTGTACTACATTCTAAACAGCACTTCTGCTTGATATACTCATAAAATAATTAACTAAAATGAAAATCATGTTATTTGCCTCTTGTGGAAGAGAAAACTCCCACTCCCCTTTCGATAAAAGGTTCTGTTTTCCTAAAAAGGGGCCATGAGAAAGCACGCAGTGGTCTAAAATGTATTTCTTTTAACGTAATAGTGTGAACAATTCAGTGCTAGCACCTGGTTCCAAGTATCTATCTGGGCGGATTTTGAGAGTGGTGTAAATGAAAAACTCTGTTTCCACTGGTGGAATAAGACCACATTTAAAGTTCAGACTTTCTCAAGTTCCACCTACATGAAATCTGTGGGACTGTCCGCCAGTGTTAGTTCTGGACAATATCTGCCCTTTCCCCAAACATGGCAAAGGGGACTGGAGGATTGGCTGCCAGCAGATGGCCACTGGTGAACATTCCCCCAGCGTTCCTGCAAGGGGCGAAAGCCAGAAAGTCTACACTTTAAATTGGATCTTTTGCCACAGGTGGAAACGTGATGGATTTCTTTTGCAAGGATAATGATTTGCTGTTTAGACCTTTTCACAAAGTGCTGTATCTAGAACATATTTACATACAATTATCATCCAACCGAAGTTGGTACTCATTTATCAACGTCAGAAGTCTGAGTTAGCTTTGCCAGGATTCAAACCTGCTACCTGCAGATCACACGCTGACCGAAGCAGCGCTCAACCCGCAGAGCTATCTTACCAGCAGGGCCTCTTCGCGAGTTGGGCGGTATCCTGGCGGTATTACTGCCAGGATACCGCCGGGTCTATTAGCATTACTGCTAAACCCCCGGCACTATTAGCGCCGGATCACGGATTTGGCGGAACAGTAATTCCCCATTCCCCATTGTGCCCTTTCAGGAATTCCCTATTTCCCATTGGGCCCAATGAAGAATGTTCGCCGCTACTACCATTGGCGGTATTGCCACATGGTAATAGTGCCAAAAATCGGCAAATTCATGGCAGATTTACCCCCAGCTCCAGCCAAACCTGTGATTTGGCAGACCCTTAAAAGACCCTTAAATGCAACGGTAATAGCGTTACCACCGCATTTATGGGTTACCGCCAAACTCGTGATGAGGCAGACACTATAAAGCAGTCCCTTTGCCTTTCTCCTAATTTACCTCTGCAAACCATGTTGCAAATGAGTCAGTATCCTCCAGGGGTAAATAATCTGTGATCTGCTTTGTGTCATATGTGTGTGGATAGGGTACAAGGCTGCAGCGCAGGCCTCTCTTGCTCTCACACTTGGCTCAGGGCCCCCGCCTGTTTCAACCTTGCTTTGTTTTCTTTCATCCATTCAGGCTGAAATTCCAGATACAGGAAGAGGCAGACTTTACTTTTTGCTCAAGAAAAATGCACCTTCACACCCTTCTCAACTCGCACGAAGAAACTTCAACATTTAAAACGTTTTTGAAAGTAAGTTTGCAATTCTTTACTGAAAACCATAGAATGACGCAAGCAATCAATCGTGCATTCACTGGATTTGCTGCTGCAGAAATGCAAACAGAAGCTACTGTATGCTGCTGGGAAGCAAGAGCTGCGCTCCCGGGCACGCTCTTTTTTCTTGTGTTGGTATTATACATAAATAGTTGAACGGCAGATCTATCTTGCATACACTCCAAGCTAATCTACTCGGGGTGAGTTGGAGGTGAGCCAACATTTCCAGCCCAGCCTCTGAAGACCCGCGCTTTTTCCCTGCTCAGCTCCTTTCGCATTCATTCCCCGAGCTGTAGCAGACTTTCAAGGCCCAGCATGAAACCAGCACTTAAAAGGATTCGACTTCTATCGATGTTCCCACATCAAAATCCCTTCTTTATTAACATCTGCCTCAAAAACCTTTCATATTGATTGGTAAAATAACCCTTTTGCGGTTGAAGCATCGTTGAAAGGAGCGCGTTGTGTTTGTATCCTTTCCCGCGTGTTTTGATGAATACGCGACATTCCTCGACAGCCTCAGAATAGTCCAGTGTCTGGGTAAAGAGGCTGCTAACAGAGCAGTCTCAGTGCCAGACCCTGACACATGGCAGCTGTGCTTCATTCCGTTTCAGAGGCCAGGCCTGGGCACCAGAAACATTAAACCAGTGCAGAGCCAATTCCCAGAGCTGACAAACCCATTGCAAAGATGCAAAGAGGCAGGTGTGGGGTGCAGAATCGCGAGATCACGGCAGTCGCCTTGACCTCGCCAGTCGGGACTCAGTGCGCATGTGCAAGAGCGCAAACAAGCGTTTTAGGAGCCACCGGGAGTAAAGGCTGCAGCTCCCCGGCACCTTTCCTGTAGCAGGCTTGCGGCCTGCCATCATAGAAAGACACTGGGCCTCATTCCCAGTATGGAGGTAGTCATGGCGCTATTTGCGCCATGAATACCTCCCATACCGGTACCGACTCCGACCTGGTTCAATGGGGACTTACCGGTGTAGTCCGACCTTTGCGGGACCGGTAAATCCCCATTGAAAAAGGCAATGCCCATTCCCATTTGAGCCTGCATAGGGCTCAATGGCAATGGGGAGGGAGCTAATAACGGTACCGCAATTTGCGGTACCGTTATTTTCTCCCTGGTCCCTTTGCGGCTCCCGCTAAGGGACTTTGGAATAGGGCTCAAAGGGTTTACTGGCACCATTGTCCTTACCGGTGCCGGTAATCCCTTTACGCCCAACTCGGAATGAGGCCCAGTTTGAGAGGTCCAACATTGAAGAAACTGTGGTACTTCTCATTAAGACTCTTGTCAACTAGTTACAGGATTAGATGTCCTATTGTGTGAGAAACACCATTAAACCTTTAATCCATACCCAGTGCCTGTTGTTACTGCGCCACTACATATTGGGCAATGAGGACCAGGGAAGGAAGTCCTTCACACCAACATGCAAGGAGCTGCGCCCCTCCATAATTTCTCCAGTCTGCAGGTAGGCATTGGCTGCAGTGGGAGCCATTGTTTAATACGTACCTGGAGGCCACGGGTGGCTTGGACTATGCTGCGGGGGCGGAAAAAGGCGTTGTTACTCAATGCCATGGGTGTGGAAGGGCAAAGAATATTCACATGCCTCAAACCTGAACCAGTGGAGGAAGATGATGAAGATGTGTTCAAGGAGGCTGTTCACTGCATCGTAAAGAGGTTTTTGAACAATGAGAACATTGTATTGCATCAGTTGAAGTTCTACATCAGGAAGCAGGAGAATGGAGAACCAGTAAGATGATTTTATCACCCGCATGAGAGCGGTGGCGGCCCAGTGTGGGTTTGGAGAAAATGCTAAGAACAAGATCTGTGATATGCTGGTTGTGCATCCCAACTGCAGGAAAGTTCAGGATACATTCATTGAGGAGAAAGAGGTAAACTTGGACAAAGCTATTCAGATTGCCATGCGGTGGAGGAAAGCTTATGCAGGCGGAAGGAAATGGCGGAAACTGTGCCAACCTCCGATGTATCTGCGATGCAATGGAAGGGACAGAGGGATAAGCTCGGGAGGGACGTACCTGAAGACAATGGTGCGAAAAGGAGGGAGCCCCTGAAGTGTCAGAGGTGTACCAGCACAAAGCATTTCGCCAATGACAGGGACTGCCCTGCAAGGAACAAAGAATGCTCAAACTGCAGCGGTCGGTTTGCAATTGCCTGCAATTCGAGAGGAAGGAAAAATGACGCAAACAATCAATCAATCATGATGTACATCGAAGAAGATAGATGCACAAGTGAGGATGATAAAAGTGTTGATGATAGGCGACGGTCATCATGGAGAACAGTTCAAAGGCAAGGAGAGAGAAACCACATTGCATAATAAAAGTGGATGGAAATGAGACCCTAGTAATGGTCGACTCGGGCTCTGACTTTACAATCTTGCCCATTCAAGTATACAAAAACATGGTAGGATGTTGGGAGGGAGAAATTAGAAGTACCAAACACAGACCAACTGTTTTCAGAGGAGCATCTGTCAATCTGCTGGGCAACATTAAGGCAAATGTAGAGTTTAAAGACAGACAGACCACGACCAGAATCTACTTCTCGGAAGAGGGCCCGGCCGTGTTAGAGTGGGACGATCAACACTTGTTAAAACAAGACTAGATCCCAGCACCAAGGATGAAGTGCTTTTGGTGAATACAGGAGGAGCGTCAGTGTCGAAGGAAGACTATCCTCCCCTATTTTCGGAGGAACCAGGGAAAATACAAAACAAGGAAGGTACCATCGAGACAGTGGAGTCCTCCGAGTGGTTGAGTCCAGTGGTACTTATCAAAAAGCAGCAGACAAACAAAATAAGAGTGTGTATTGACCTGCGCAGCTATACATGGCAGTGATAACAGACAGATACTGCATACCCAGCATTAACACACTCATTCTTATAAAAGCTAGATATGCATGATATGTACCACCATATAAGCCTTCATAAGGAGTCAAGACCGCTTACAGCGTTCATCACACCCTTTGGCACTTATCAATACACTTGCATGCCATTCGGGTTGTCATCTGCCACCTCATCATTCCAAATAATGATGGATTCCCTGTTGCGCAAGGTGGGAAATGTGTTGTACTTTCAGGACGACATTCTCATCTATGCAAAAGATGTTGCAACGCATGACAGAGTATTGAGGACAGTACTTGAGAAGTTACAAGAAGCAGGAGTGCATCTGAGGGATGAAAACTGTGCAATAAAAGCCAAAGAAGTGGAATTTCTGGGGTAACAGATCTCGAGGAATGGTGTCAGTCCCAAGAAGAACCTCTTGCAAGCCGTAGTCAAGGCCACAGCCCATAAGTCAAAGGAAGAGCTGTAATCCTTTTTGGGACTCGCAGAGTACTATGCAACATTTTTACCAAGGTTCTCAGAGACTACGGCCCTGTTGAGAGACTTACTGAGGAATGGGGGAGATTATCATTAGTGCCAAGAACAAAAGGCTGCTTTCGAAGAGGTCAAATTGAGAATAGTCAATGCCCCATGCTGGAAGCCATTCAATCCAGCATGAGAGACGTACATCACCATGGATGCAAGTGCCTGTGGGCTGGGAGCCACTCTCACACAGAAGAAAGGTGACATTGAACAAATAGTTGTGTTTGTGTCCAAAGCTAGAGGCAGAAAATTATTACTGCATGGTAGATAAAGAGATGCTCGCCTGCTCCTGGGCAATGGAGTATTTCAGAACGTATGTAAGGGGCACACAATTTTGTTGGGTCACTGACCACAAACACTTAGTCCACATAGTGAGTCCAGGAGGCACAAAGTCTTTGACACTGAAACTGATGCAGATAGCAGCCAAACTGCAAGAATACACCTATGAAATCACACACATAACGAGGTGGAAGAATACACAAGCCTACTGCATGAAGCTGTTGCTAGGGCAGGGTAATGCTGCCACCACATTTCTCCAAGATGAATGTGTAGTAGTTTAGTTTAGTTTAGTTTAGTTTATTTATTTGTACCGCGCACCGAACCCTGGGGTAGCTGGGCGCCGGAGACTTAGAAACAGTTACAGCATGGCAAAAATATACAATACAGACTGTGATAAAACAACAACGGTGTAGCAGACCGGGTTACAGGTGGTCAACAGAGGCATGCAGAGAGGAGGTGCATTAAGCAGCGTTTTTGTTGGAAAGCCATGTTTTTGTTTTGGCTCTAAAAGTCCAAAATGAGGGTTCTGCTCTAAGGTATGGTGGCATAGCGTTCCATAGTTTGGCAGCTAGGACCGGGAAGCTGGCGCCACCTGCTTTTTTTAGGGAGAATTTGGGAACGGAAAGGCAATGTGCGTATGGTGTTCTAGTTGGTCTAGTTGAGGTGTGGTTGTGGAACTTGTCTGCCAGGTATTTGGGTGCGTCATTAGAGCGGCATTTATGGACGATGACGAGGGATCTGAGGGTGATTCTGTCTCGTACTGGGAGCCAGTGAGCATCTTGTCTGAAGCTGGAGATGTGGGCGTTTCGTGGGATACTGAGGGCGGCTCTGATGGCATTATTTTGAAGTACCTGTAGTTTGTTCAGGTTGTGTTCTGATGAGCCAAGAAAGAGGGTATTGCAGTAATCAATTTTTGAGAGCACTAACGCTCTGGCTAGTGTAATGCAGCTGGAAGGTGATAGGAAAGGTTTGCAGGCGTTGATGAGCTTATTGGTGTAAGCTGTTGAAGAGGCAGTTGCCTAGTAGAATCTGTGGGTGACCTAAGAAGCCAGAAATTCCTGCAAAAGAGAGAAAACCTCTGGAATGAGGAACTAAGAAAAGATGTGTCCTTGAATAAAGTGGCCCTGTGGGCCCAGAAAGGGTGGCCAAGTGCAAGAACCAGTCCTGAAGGATTGAGGTCGTACTGTAAAGTAAATGAAGATATTTTCAATGCTAACCGGTTGCTGATGAGAGGGGATTAAGGTATATCACCTTCTAGAATGCAGAAACTAATTTTATGCAGGGCACACTCGAGACATCTGGGCAGCAACATGACCAGGCATAGAGTGGAAGAGGTATTCTGGTGGCAGTGCTTGGATCGCGACATCAAAGTAATGATTGAAAGATGCCACGAGTGTATGAACAGTGGCAAACGGCAGCAAGCACCCTCGATCCCCACTGAGATTCCAACAGGAGTATGGCACTAAGTAGGCATTGATTTTATTGGTCCGTTCAACACCATGAAGCCCCACCACAGGTGCAGGGTAGGCATAGTATACTATCTGTCGAAATGGGTGGAGGCTAAATTTGTACCCAACATAACCACAACTACTGTTAAGTTTTGAATGCAGTCATTCAGAGGCAAGGCTTGCCAAAAGAAATAGTGATGGACAATGGCGTCCAGCCGGTGTCAAGAGAGATGGAAGAGTTTCTACAGAAGCACATCAGGAAAATCAGAGCCAGCCTCTATTGCCCTCAGGCTAATGAACTAGTGGAGATGACCAATAGGTTTAAAAAAGGATCCTTCCACTCGCTGCAGCTTCAGGGATGGATCCCTACAAAACATCCAAGGAGGCGGTAGCGTCTCACAGCCTGAACCTGAACGCGATCACAAATATGTCACCCCTTCCAACTGATGAGAGGGAGGAAACCTGCTTCCACCCTAGTACCCCGTGGCTATTTAGAGTAAGGCAGGATGATGCCGTAAACATGAAGGATGTGGTCTGGAGAATACAAATAAACAAAGACCGAATGAAATTTCACAGTGACACACGAAGGACAGCCCTAAGAACGGAAGTCGAAGAGTGAGACATAGTGAAAATAAAACTGCCACACAAGTATCAAGTAACGTGATCCAAGTACGGTCAACCTGTAGAGGTTGCAAGAAAAGGAACAAATGCCATCTACATCCAAGATTGAAAGAGGTGGAATCTAGAGAAGGTCATTGTGTTCAAGAGACGCACACCTGAAAGGAGAGAACAATCTGGAGAGGAACCAAGAGAAGGAGACAAAGAACCATACAGGGAGCAAGAGACAGTAGAAACAGAGAACAGCGTGGAGGAGAGTCAAGAAGAGGGTGGCAGCAGAAACACCATGCAAGGAGAAAGAGTGCAGCACAGTCAGAGAGGCATGTTGCCACAGGTCCAAGAAGGAGCAAGAGAAGCCGAGATCACAACTGCAAGATCATTGGCCGCTGAGAGTCGTCCTTAGTGACAGAAGAGAAGACCCACCAGGTACTGGGACTTTGTGATGGAGTAGGACAAAGCTGCTTGACAAAAGGAGGTATATGGGGAGCAGCCGTCGTGACCTCACAAGACGAGACACCGCATGCATGTGCAAGAGAGCTAACAAGCGTTTTAGTAGCCACATGGAGTAAAGGCAGCAGCTGCACAGTGCTCCTCCTGTAGAAGGCTTGCCGCCTGCCATCATTGAAAGACACTGACTTGAGAGTTGCAGCAGTGGAGCAACCATAGTGCTTCTCATTAAGACTCTTGTCACCTAAGTACAGGATTATATTTCCCCATTGTGTGAGAAACACCATTAAACCTGTAAACCATACCCAGTGGCTGTTGTTACCGAGCCACTATAGCAGGCTTCTCCTCTTTGAAGAGAAAGACTTCTGCTGTGCTGCTGAGGGTCACTGCAGAGTCGGAGAACCCAGGATCCAGGCAAACCAGTATTAACAGCCCCATGATGATAGTGGTACCTGAGGTGGCATTGGGATTCACATGACTTAATTCTTGATTTAGGTCTAGCTATAGAAAATGTACCATGGTTTCTCAAGGCGCAGTCTCGTGGCTCGTTTACGGTGTAGGAATGAAAGTATGTATTTTATAAAACGTACACATGTAAATTGGAAGTTAATAGAAATGGTGAGATTCCTTTTTTAGATGCACAAGTAGGGACCAGCACTAAATAACGAATATAAGGTCTGTCAACATGATTTACTTGATGTTTTTAAAAGAAGTCTATATCCAGGGATAGTATTGAAGTGTGTCGAAGGTTCGACCCAAAACCCGGCACGATAAAAACTCAAGAAGAGACTGAATGCATGTTGCTGGAAGAGTGAGTCTAAAACATGCAAACGACCAGCGGGAAGAGGAGTTGCAGCTTTTATATACAAAATCAAATAATTCCCATAATTACACATTACAGTTACAACGTCATCCCACATTCCCCATTGGCTAAACTCTATACAAAGAACCTAAACATGGCCTTATATTCTATAACACCATTGGATAAATTTACTAAACACAATCCCCTTTTCACGTGTTCTCACTATGTAGTGTGCCATGACCTCCTGAAATATAATTGGTCTGTTATCCCAAACAATTTTCAATAGTTGACTCACTCCATTTGTCAGGGAAATTCTAAATGTGCCCTACTGCTTCCCCCTTTCCTGACCTCGGTCATCCAAACACTTATTAAGGGAAAGCAACTCAACCACTGCAAACCAGAAACTCTGCCATCTGAGGTTCTAACTATGATAAGCCTGCAATCTTCAAGAAGGCTTTATGTAAAGATGGCAAAACTTGATACCACAGTACTCTAACTTAATATTTATCCTAAGTGCCCATGTGTCCCGTTCACAAGTTTACTGCAACCCCCCCTACAGCCATCGCCTCTATCGGAAAAGAAAAAAAACCTTCCATTGTCTTTAGAGCCAAAACAACATAGTTCTCTCGCTTATGAAAACAGAGCTTCTCGCAAATCAATTCTATGTGCTATAAAGTTGTACCCCACACAATGACATTGTGATTACATTGTTGCTCATTATGTTGATACATGATGCAAACTAAAATGTATTCAAAACTAGAAAATAACATATACACTGAATCCCCAAACTACACAGAACAAGCACTAATTAAGCCACACTGTGGACTAATACATCTTACGTAGCGTAAACCTCTTACCCCCCGCCGGGATGCGGTTCATACATCCCAACACGTGGAAAAGTAATTTATAGACTTCTTGCATAGGTGTACACCCGGTAGCACCCTCCAATAAGTTACTGTGAGTAATACTGCAGAATAATAATTTTAAGAGGTCCAAAACCGATTTCCATTTGACCATGTGTGCCTGGGGCAAAACCGAAGTTTGCCTCCTATGCTCCACAGTTAATAACACCTTACAGAATAGATTAGGTATCAGAATTGGTTGGACCATAGCATCGCAGAGGATCAATGTTTTGACTTGACCAGCGCTGAAATAGAAGTACTGCTTACCAAAGTGTCAGTACTGGGCGAAAGCAAAACAATGGAAGCGCCAATCACTATTCCTGATTGGGAAGAACTTCTTCAGCTAAAGGAAAATCGATGGATTAAAACCAAACTTCATGACCCTACAAGGTTATTGTATTTAAGAAGAAAAGGAATACCACAGGGTCTGATCGTTCAAAATGAAGAGGCAACAATGAAAAGAAAGTGTTTGAATTGGTGCATAGATTGAGTTTTGTGTTGAAAATAATAAGGATGGTCTTAACGAGGATCTGAAATGTGTCAACTAATAAAGGAGTTATAATACACACATTAAACAACTTCTGACTCTGTATAGGGGCTTAGACAAGCTAATTCCACATCTAAGCATATAGATGCCAAAGGTAGAAGCTTTCCAGTCTAATATGTGAGCGATCAGTTATTCCACCGTTGATTGGCCCACTCAGTTGTAGAATCAGAGAAGTAGCAATGCTGCAACAACACTCAAGCATCTGGTGCCACACTGATAGGACACCGAATCATCCAGCTGTGGACTTATTCACAGGTAACAAGCCTATAACTCACCTTCTGCGACAAAACTTGCACATAGAAGTACGATGCACAACCCACAATCTCCTTTCATTCTTTTGCAAGAATAGAATGTTTACCTTGAATCCAGGGTACTCATCCAATGTACATGAGCAAATAAGACTGCAAAGGAGCTCATAGTCATAATTGTTTAAGGTTGGTTAGAACGGCTTGCCATATAGATAACCATTTGAAATTTCAAGAGGTTGTCTAAATACATACATTTGTCTTTCAGATGCAGACAGCAAAATAACATATGCCCTACTGATATTGATACAGACTAGTGTCACAATAGCCTCAAGAACACAGTAACTTCTAAATGAGGTCCAAGGGTCTTTATTTTGATTTCCAATAGTCCTAGTAGCCAACCCTCTTGATATAAACTAAGCATGGGGAGTCCCATCTTAACCAGGCTTCCCTCGACCCCGGATTAGACCTTGGGATCAGTAAGCCATACTATCTACAATCTACCAATCTACTTAGCTTTAAATGACGGCCTAAAGGAAAATGCCTTATAGTTCTACTCTCACTCAGTGAAAAATCCAGGGTTCTTATCCAACAATTTCCCCAAGATGTGGTTTAAGAGTCATGCCTAACAGACATCCGTGTCTGCTCTCTGGTTTGCCTGGGTTCTGATTTTTCTCTCCCTATCTCTTTCTCTGACACTCGTCCTTTCTCCTCCTACACTCCTCCCTTCTTCTCTGCTCGCCATCTTTCCTCTCTCTCCCTTGGTCATCCTCCTCTGTCTATCTGATGGTCCTCGCCCTAAGTTCTACCTCCACCCTATCAGCTCACTTCCTACTACACCATCCTCCGCTTACTCCTCCTTCCACTCCATTACTACTTCCACCTCCTCTCCACTACTAATGCCACCTCATCACCACTACTGCTCCCCCCCTCACACTACTACTTCTACTGTTCCCTCCACACTACTACCACTCCGTCCTCCACACTACTACCACTTCTCTATCCACACTACCAATCCACACTACTACCCCTTATCCCTACACACTACTACTCAGTCACCCTCCCTTAACTCCCTCAGTCACCATTTCGCTCACTACCTACCTTCCTACGACCACGCACATTCACAACATCTGACCAAATCCACATGGCAGCCTGTAATATCAGAATAAAAGCCTGAAAATAATGGTCTTATATACTGGCTAGTTGTCACATTAAAATGGCCTGTAATAGGTTTTAAAGTTACAATTCCTGATCCCTCAGCCAGCACAGGGGTCAATTCCAACTGCAACTGCAGCACTTAATTAAAGCAATGGAAATCTTTTGAAATTCCATGCTTGTAAAATAGTTTTCTTTGACACTTTACAGCCATTAATTAACTGGTAATGGTTTAGGGTGCAAGGTTTAATGTGCACACTGCCGGAGTCTAACCCATGTGAGCAACAATCTGCATGTTATTACTTATTTTAAACCACAAAAGTAAACAGAGAATATGATGTATTTTATTAAACTACTGAAACTATTATTATGTAACACATAAGCTGCATACTAGCATTTTAAAATCAAATCCAAATACACTGCACATTTATTGCATGGAACAGCAAATGGCAGATCTGTTCCATGAGATTAAGCAAGATGCAAGGTTTTAAAGGGGTTGATAGTATGCAGCCATGTATTATACAGAGAAACATACCCCCTTAACATTCTTTATGAGGTTATTGCAAGTCACTTCAGAGTTCCAGGACCTTACAAAGGAATTCGGCCTTGGCCTTCGCTCTTGTATTTGTTCACAGAACTGTTCAGTGATTTGCATACTGTAGGGAGTACTTTATGCTACATATCCATTACAGGCTGAACAATAAAGAAAGACAATAAGGCAGATTGTGATTAAAATGATTACAAAAAAACAACCACATGCAAGCACAAAATAATATGCAACTATGGCCTTATAGATTGAGAGGTCAGTTTTACACATTAATGTCTTATCACAAAGTTATGACCTGAGATGAAGCCGAAGGCTCTAAATTGGTGAAGAGTTATTATCCCAAATGTTAATGACCCCTTCCTGAGGTTTATAGGCTTACTAGCACATAGTAGTAGTTGCAATACATGTTTTGGTGATGAATACAAACATTTCTCTTTACTGGTGATTAAAGTAAATAGACATACTGAGATAGTACATTAAATGTGGGTTTATTTTGTAATATTTGAATAATAAATTTATCTTCATAAGTTAATCATTTTAATTGCAAATTTGGTTGAACTGAAAAAGTTTTAACATGAGCATGCCTTAGGTGTCATGTCAAAGTAAACCGTTTCTCTTTAGGAAACTGAACATGTTTCTCAATTTTTATGTTTTCCCTCTTGTGTTTTAAATTGCATGTTGTTCCAAAAAAAGTCCTCCTAGAGAGGAAGTCTCTTTTTGAAAGAAAGCTTGACTGACAATTCCATTGTTGTTTCGGTGACTGCTTTTGAAGACAGAATTTTCAGAATTATGTCAATAGTAGTTATTGACTGCACTCCAAACTTTCTGGTTGGCTGATATGGGGCCAATTATGATCTCCAAGTTCTAATAGCAATACATCAATGCACTGATCTGTGGCAGAATTACCTTTGTTTAGTGATAAGTGAGTTTTACAAGCACGAGGGTTGCATACCTATATGTTCAGCTGTATCATGCTATAAAATAATATAGTGGACTCTGAGCAGGAAGGATGGGCCCTTAACACTCCGACATGTCTCGGTTTTCCACATTAACATGTGAACCTGTGCATGACATCTAGTGAATTCTCCAGCAAGCACTGTCAGGTAGCTTAAACCCCACTGTTCCTCGCTGTTAAATGTACTACAAAAGCAACCCATAACAAAAACTTCAGTCCTCCTTCAAAACTCCCTAATTAAATTTAGGGTACCCTACCACCTTTTCCCAGCTGCTAATGAACAATAACATTAAACACACACATACTACAACGTAAATATTCTTTCTCCAACAGATACAAAGTACTGTCAATCTACAAAGTGTGCCAACAGCCGTTCAGATGTTTACGACAATTTCTAAAATACCTTCTTGATAAAGACAAGTATAGATTCAAAACTCTAAAAACATGATCTCCTGTCCAGTGCACATCCATACTGGATTACGGGAACATTCTTTAGGCTGCATTTCAGGTTCATCCTGTAAAAGGCTCTACACATAAAAATGTAGGAAACACCCCATTCAACAATACATACACTTGCACATAACGTGTACACTGCTAAAAGTCAATTTCTTGAATTACAAAAACTAAATGAAATTCTACTAACTGACACAACACAAGAGGTCCTATGCCAAATAAACAACATACAAAATAATTATTTTGCCACTGAAGTAGAACAAGAAAACACAAATAACTCAGAAAGTGGAGACCAACAGTTCCAAACCTGTACCTTTTCTTGCAACACACACACAAAATAAATGGTACAGTTCAAGCAATGTCTGCTGAAATCCCTAGACAAAATATGTGTGTTGCTGCTGCAGAACATTTTATGAGCTAAGTACAAACACATTACACGTTTGCCACAAACTTGAAGACACTGAACAATCACAACTATTTTAATTTGCCTTTTATCAAACAGCAGGACAAAAAAACAACATAACAGATCTGTTATTCTGTTGCACATATTGCAATAGTATCCTTGGTGATAACCAGATGCCATCTCGAGATAATAACTTAGAAATATTTCCACTTCCAGATGCTCTCCAATAACTCAATCTATAGGAGAGTATTATAATTCAAACAATGCACCCATTCCAATTGCAACCCAATACTAATCAAATTGCTTCCATCAGAATTACTTAAAGGCATTTATTGCAAGGTAGTATACTTATCATTACATTAAAAACAATCTGGAGCTCCATGAGTAGGGTGACCAGTCAATTAATCTTTAATTGCACTAGTGAATTGTGTAGCAACAAAAGAAACACTTTCATAAACTTAAACAAAGTAAAAGAAATGCTAGTGTATGCTAAAGGGCCCAATGAAAACTACAAAGTCATAAACATAGAGAACAATATAAAAGAAGCAGTCAAAATATATGTCATTCGAAGCGAGAGAGAAGGAGGAGGAATACATTTCAATGTGGGGGCCATGCAATGCCTTATATGGCTATATATCTAAGCTATGGATGATATTGAAGAGTGGAAATTGTTATTTTTCTTTTTTTTCTCTTTTTTTATTTTTTATTTTTTTCTTTTTTTTATCTTTCCCTCTTTTCTTTCTAATTTTTCTTATCTTTCTTCTTTGCTCTCTTTCTTAGTGTATTGGTTTGGTGTTGGTCTACGTGGAGTCTTGTGTCTATGTATGTCTTCTGATAGGAGGGGTGGTTATATTTTTTTGAGACTCTTGTTGTTTACATACACTGAAAGTGATAGTGTGGCTATGGGGGATTTTGGATTGTAATGTTTGCTTTGCATTGTATACTTATTGGAATGTAGTTGAACGATGTGTTTATGCTTCTGCTAAAATCTAAAAAAAACTTGTATTATATTGATGTGATTTGTATTTGTTGACATGCTATATATATATATATATATATATATATATATATATATATATATATATATATATATATATATATATATATATATATATATATAACGACACACCACAAACTGGTCACTTTGAATGTGTTGATCCTAACAATACAGATAACATGCTTGACCACTACATAATCCACCTACTACATGCAAGAAACATCATGGAAGTTACTTTGGAAACATACCTAATGCCTCAAGACAAAGGGTTTCCAATGAGTGTATGGAAAAATAGTTTAGAACCACACTGTTTTCCCTTTCTCTTCTCTAGAAGAAGAGGAGGAAGACATGATTACATCATAAAAATCAGCGCATCAGAGTTTCATTCTCTCAGAATGTACTCTAAAGATCCAAAATACCGTCAAAACATAGAATCCATATCCATCTTTTTTTAAAATTGAACTAGCAACTCTATGCCCAGAGTTGCGCATACACTAAAAACTGGGGAACCTATTGTATCAATATGTCAGCTAGTGAACTACTTTAAAACATAAAAGACAATGATTGTTGAAATTAAATATCACACATATCTTGACAAAAATGGTTTCCTACAATTAGTTGTGCAGAATATGCATGAGATGGTTTACATGTCCTCCTACACAGTAAATATCAAAATAAAGAATGGATGGATTTAAAAAGCAGAGGAGAACTCTCTTCTCTAGATCCAGTAAATGTTTTCCTCCACCACCCTTTTATTGCCATGTAGCACTTCATCCGCAACAAAAACTGTCTACCTCTTGGAGAAGTAGAACACAATCTTTGGAGAAACAAATACCAATCTAGGGGAACTCCATATGATCACATGCTTTTGTGGGTAAATATGTTCCCAAATTAGGCCATGATAGTGATGACACTGTTTGAAAATATATTTAAAAATACATTACCTTTAACATCCCCACATAAAACATACATAATGTGTTTCCCGAGACATAGGTGTAGCAAATGTTGCCAACTTCGATATAAAAACAAAGGCAATACTACACCAAATGTTATTTTGGATTCCCTACACCAGTTTGCACCAAAGGCCAGATAAATAGTTTCATGTCTGCTGTTAGACATATCACAGGCACTTCTCTAAAAAAAACACATATAATGTTAAAAGAGATGAAGCCTTCAAGAATATAAATTATTACAATTCCATCATTGCATCCACGTGGAATGCTAACATAGATATGTAATACATTACAAACAATTTCACTGCATTTGCAAGACATGCCACAGAGTATCTCGCCAATGCTGAGAAAACTGAGATAAAGATCTCTGGGATGACATTTCATCTGAAAATCCCTTTCTTAATAACTGCACAGATGCACTATCAAAATGCCCTCATATAGAGAATGTGGATAGTGTGAAGCTTTCGATCATTTAACAGACATAGCCTTGTACAGAAAATCCTGAAAATCTGAATAAATCTCTGGCTAAATCTTCACCAGTCTCATGTTAACATCTTAAAAAGTAATCTCATTCACACATATCATCCAAACAGAAGTCCTTCTTTAGAAAGCATCTGTTTATATGAAATGGCACAATGCTATGCATATTAAAAACAAAATACCAAATGAAGCAGCTCGCAGGTGTGCAGTCTTAAATTGTGAAGGAACTCTGGTAAGACTGAAAACCCAATCTAATTAACCATGTAAAATGTTCCCTCAGATCTGAAAACCACAACTATTCTACTAAAATTATTAGATGTGCATGATACATTTCAAGCAACTGAAAGCAGCCTAAAAAAGAACACAAGTAAGCAATAGATAGAACTTTTAGTAGATGAGCATCATTAAGAGGAACAGATAGAAACAGAAATTGGCAAGGAAACCCCCGAAGGGAGTGAACTATTTCTTGCAGATAGCCACGAGCACTCTGAGAACTTATTCAAAATGAAGCAGAAATAGTTATCATCAAACTAGAAAATGCCATGGTACAATCCAAGCAATCTGAAAATGCTGTATCATTGCTCATATCACATTTAAATGGTGAAAACTCATCCTTTACCTGGAAGTCACTGATGAAATAGAACATGGATTACAACATGACACATGAAAACAAAATATGTAATTGCAATAATTACAAACCTCTGCTCTTCTATATTTGTGCTGAAGCTGTTTCTGGCAAAACCTTAATAGTTAAAACAATGTGTACATTTTTGCAAAGAAAAAAACAGACAGCAACCTTTCAGGTGTTGTTACAGCCCCCACGGGTCTAGATGCGTACAGCCTATGTGGTGTAACTGTACACTGACTACTAATAATCCCAGTTGAGCATCACAACAAATTACAGAATTAAACATTGGGTCTCATTACGCGGTCAGCAGTAACCCGCTGGTGCTACCGACCTCGTAACACTGTTGCCGCGACCTGATACCCCGTTGCCCCCAGGATATTACAAGTCCTGCGGCCTGGGATGTCAGGTGGTGGGAACTGTAAGACCCCATTCCTATAAAGACCATAGGACTCCACAGGAATTGGGCCATGGAAGCACCAGCACTGTTGCTAATGGTGCGGGTGCTTCTGTGAAAACCATGCCTGCGGAGGCCGGTACTCCAGGCAGGTCAGACCTGCTGGGAGCACCAGTGCCTGCAGGCGTGCTCGTAGTTTGGCAGTCCAGAAAGGGTGCTGGTTCGTTGCTACCAACACCCTTATTTTCAGACTGCCAGACTTGTAATGTGGCCCATTGTCTGCAGAGGCTGCATTTGAAGTAGGCATAATTCTATGACAAATTAAAATTTGCCTAATAGAAAATATAAGCATTGTTTCTTACTTAATAGTAGACTAATTCACCTTACAATGCAAAAAGTTTCCTTAATACTGGAAATAAAGAACTGATTGGAGTAAATCTATCACTGTATGTGGTGCTCAGAAGGATTATTCTACTTTCACATTTCAGGTGAAAGATTTTTTTTTTCTCAAGCCTTTGTAAACCCACAATAACTTTGTTGGTGTTTGCTAAACATGTCCCAATGCTCCAATCACATGACCACCAAACTATATGAAACTGTATATCCCTATTAAGGGTGAAACCAGGTATGAAGTTGGCTATAGTCTTGAAAAATGCCTGTTTTGCATTTATTAAGAATTTTATAAAGTACCACTGACCTGTAAGATATGGGCAATTTGTGATGTTGTGGCATGTGTGACTTGGCTCAAATTGATTATTTACAAAGGTCACTTTCTCTGTAGGCATGGAATGGCTTATTCACCACATGAACATGGTAATGGGACATTGGTCTCTGTGAGGTAGACCCACTATATTATAGAATGGCGGTTGTTGGTCTATGGATTAGGTGATATCTACTCTAGTTTCCATTGATGCATCGACAATGGAATGAAAGATGTCATAGGTGCTGTCAAATATGATGACATTAGTGATGTCATGAGTGTGCTTGTGGGCTTTGCAACAGGGTGGCTAATAGTTAAGGCGGCAAAGCTGTCAACACGTGATGAATTTTCAGGGTTTTGGTTGCATTAAACAGGCACCTTAACATCGCTTCAACTAACATTTTTTTGTAGAATGAATGAAATACATACATTTCCAGTGTCTAGATTGAAGCAGTGTAACTCAGTTTGGTGTGTTAGGTTTGATTTAAAGGAACATTGAGCAAACATGCATGTCGTCATCAATGTATTTTCTAAGATGAGAGAGCATGCACTTTGCTATCTATGCATTTTCTAAGATGAAGAAAGTACAATCATTGGTGAAATAAATATGAAGCTTTGGCATTTCCACCATAGTGTGATTTCAAGGAAAGCTGAAGTTGTTCAGGTGTCCAATAGGCACAATTCACAGAACCATGATGTATTCCAGTAACCACATTAGTGTACCGAGTGCCAAGATATCAGAGTTTACTTTATCTGTAGAACTGCTTGTTCCTCAACTAAAGCTCCCTCTGGTTCAGGTTGCATCATTGACCTTCATTCCTTTTTGTTCTCAATTCAAACAGATTACATCGTAAAATGCAGAAAATTCAAAGAACACTGGGCTGGGCTGCAATAAAAGTGTGGTTTAACGTAGTTAAACACACTTTAGATAAAAGCCTGATCCCTGCAATTCTTTGTGTATAACACGGGCTCCGCGCAAGTCCTGATATGATTTGACAGAAAAAAAGGTCTTACCCAGGACTTGCACAAGACAGAAAAATGACAACAAATTATCAATAAAAGCCTTCATCAGCTACAATGCTACAAAAGCACTTCATACTCTCCACCTATCTACTTTCTCCATTCATGAAGAGGCAGTATATCAACAACAGCCTCCTACATTCTGGAGATCTTATTTAATAGGTTCCGCCTCGTTGCCGTACATGCATTCCTATGTTGACATATAAAGCTAATGAAGGTTTAATAATCAAAGATCCTTAGACGTCTTGGATAGGTTCCATTAGTCAGCTTTATTTCATATTACACAAAGTCCCTTTAAGATGGTAATTATGAACCACTGGGTCCAAATGACAACCAGTGGAACCTTCACTACAAGCATTCCTACACTAACAACTAAATCATCTCTCAGGCACACCATCATTCTCTCATGCATTCCCAAGCACCTGCATTCACACTAATCACATTATAACACATCTCCCGTCTTAACACACACAGATCCACAGGAGGGATACATACAGACAACACTCATTCGAGGCACCTGTTTTTGTGAGAGGTGCAACTCAAAGAAAAGGTGGAGGGCCTCCCCCCTAACAGATTGGCTGTGCCTCCAACAGCAACCACTCACTCTCATGGAAGGCCTCCCGCCCTTTCTGGGCATACTCTACACCGTGAATGGGAAGGTGCCCGCCCTCCTTATTCACCTACACATCTGACCCATTCCTCATCTCATCAAACTCTGCCACGTGCGAAACATGTGAACCAAAAATACCCATAACCAAACCGCACACCGGAAGAGAGCTCCCACTACATTCCATACATACACATGTGATGGTGTGGTGTCGCCACAAACCTGTAACCACCCCTCACACCAGGGAGGTGCCAAACCTTACCATACATACCTGACAGCAAGACATTTTAAAATGTTCCACTGTCCTGGACGTACATCAATGAAAACATCTTTTAACCTGAAATTTTCTAAACAGGTCAGCCTACCCAAACTCTTTACTCTCAACTTTGTTACAAAAGACTAGTTCATCTTTTAAATGCGATGAACACAATCTAACAGCTCTAAACCTGTAAATTCTAAAAAATGCATCAGTCCCTTGCATTTTCTCATAACACCAAACATTTTCCAAATATACCTTCCTTTCATCAGAAACACTACATTTGACAGTATGTTTGTTAATCCTCCAAGTCCATGTTGCAGCTAGCAACCTAAAAGTCCATGAACCTCATTATGACCCTGCCGTTCCGGAAACAAGGGTGCTGGTAAGCTTACCGACACAGTTGTTTCTGGATGGCCATATTAAAAGTCTACCTGCCGTAGCCAACTGTGCCTGTCAGGTCTGACCCTGCTGGGCACAGCAGCCATGGTAGGCAGACCGGTCTCGGAAGCCGGTGCTTCCGTGGCCCCAGTCCTATGAGACTCTATGCGAATGGGGACTTACATTTTACTGGCGCCGGACTTTCCAGGCTGCCGCAGTTGTAATCTCCCGGTGGCACCATGGAGTCAGGCGCCAGTAAATATTTATGGGTCTGGCGGAAACGCGCCAGTAGTACCGGCACAGTTACAACCGGACCAGTAATGAGGCCGCATGTTGCAATCTATAAGTCCATGTTGCAGCCAGCAACCTATAGCTACAATTCCTCAAACCTGTTATGCTATAGCCCCAAATCATGATCATAACTTGTAGAATGTCAAGTTTTCACACCACTGCAGCATCCTCACTTACTGTGCCAACTGCTACCAGACGCACAATACTACCTGTACATGTCACCAGTAAACATATTACCCATACTCAACTACATCATTGAAAGAGCTAAACCACACATACATTGAAAGTACACATCCCTCTAACTACCCATAAAAGTTTAGACCTTTTTACATCAGCAACTGAAGAAAAGGACATAAGCCATGCGATCCTCACAGCTTAGCAACACACCAAAAAAGTATAGCAGGTAAGATCTCCTCAGGCTGTCCCGTCTTTCTGCTAGATGCTATGACTTTTCATTCCTCAGACAAAATTCCTGAGCATCTGCAAGTAGTACCTTAAGTTATTTATGAACCACAGGCGTCCTCTGAACCACAGCTTAACCTTGTGGGTTGGACCACCTCATGAAATCTGGCGAACACCGGCGAGCGTTGTATAACCTAATACCACACTATCCCATTCTTCAACCATCAGATTCTAGACAAAATAGCTTGCACTGTACCACATTGCATTCATCAATGCCTCTACATTTCCTGTCCTTATGTTCTGCGGGGGAAATAGCTGGCACTGTTGCCTCAAATGCCATCACGCCAATGGAACAAACACATTCCTTTGCTCTAGCCTCTGAGGACAGCACAACATTATTCTCACTCCCTCACATCTGGAACCTGGATAAAGGAGCATTTTACCTCTGCCATACACCAGACCTGGCATTATGACGTCATCATTCACTACCTCTTCACAGCAGACATTTGAGCTCTTCTGGAGTTCCTCTAGGGTACCCACTGCACCTGTCGTGTCAAGACTCCGATCGGCTGGCCGCACTCCTAGCACGCCGACAACAACAGAGCTCCTTCTTGTAACCGTCCCTCACTGCTGCTGTGTTGCCGGTAAGTGATGACAGTGGGTGCAGCTCCTTATCTCTCCAGCATGCCCGTAAAATCACTCCCAGCAGCGTCTTCATGTGCCTTAGTCCCTCCAGCTGGGCCTCATTCCTCACTGCGAACGAAGGGCGTGCCAACATATTTTATATGGTGTGGGATGTTTTAACCCACTAGTCCAGGCCGTGCAACATTACTGTGCGCTGTGTGCATCAGGAACATCAGAATGGCCGCCAGAAAGCATTATGCATGCCGAAATCACCCAGAAGTGCGCAGGAAAAACGTGAAAAATAGTCAGCCAATACACTTTTGCCTATGTCAGCGGTAACACAGGAGACCACTGCCAAAACCCACCATTGGGCTACCCACAGAGCAGCCTGAAACTACTTGAAAAAGCAATGCTGATTGCAAAAGAAACACAGAGCTGCTTGGAAATCTGTTTTTCTTGGTTGTCAAATTTGCAAAAATCATGGTTCACAAACCACACAAAAGATCCAACCTCCTTGTTGGGTGTTAAATATCATTCTACTTCAAGAATCCCCATAAATAGAATGTCAGAAGAAGTACATTTATCAGAAGAAAATCCACATGTAAGCTTCTTGCTTGGGAAAATATGTTGAAAATAGGCGCAATTCCGTTACTTGCCTCTGTCAGAAGCTGGTGATCGCTAAACCTGTCATGTTAAACTTGTTTCTCAAAATCTAAGTGTGGGGAAAGAAGAGACTTCCATCAAATGCAATATAGGTTGCCACTATAAATTTTCATTTTGAAAAGGACTGTAATTGAAGATATGTTTGCTTATTTTAAATTTGTAACTTTAATTTTAACAAGGAACAATGTCACAATTTACTATAAAGGTAACCTGATTCAGCTAACACTTCAAAGAGGTTTTCCCCCACTGATAACACACAACCCTTTTCCTTCGCACCAAAAGGAGAGGATATATCTTTTGGATGCTAATGAGAAGAGGAGGAGACTTGCTCTGCTGCTCTGGTAAAGAGACAATGGGCTTCTTGAACTGAAAGAAAATGCTAATTCGGGTGTGAACAGAAACCAACTGCCCGGGAAGACAAGCTAATGTAACTCTCTGGCCCAGCCAAGACCTTGGAGGCAGAGACAAACCGTTTGTGGATTTAGAAAGCACAGAAAATATGTTTGAGAAAAAGACTTATAGCAAATTGTACTGAACTGATAAAAATATGGAATTTACCGGTAATTAAAATGAAAAGTTTGCTCACAGTTTAAAACTAATCTGGAATCTGTGCGATATTCAGAGACTGAACCACGGAAATGTTCATATTCTAGCTATTGTGATTATGTTAGGAATATGAGAATTTACAGGGATATGCCCAGATGGTATGTGCATGTATGTAAAATAATTGGTACAGAACTGACACTGAGTAACCACCCAGAAGCGCGAAAAACTGTCATTTGTGAACCAAAACTCGTAGGAAGATGAGGCTTTGACAGAAACATACCTTAGTTAATCTGTAATGTAAATATGTATTATTAACAAGTTGGGGATATTGGAAATATGTTTTTGTAGGAAAAAATAGATTTTCTGGGTAGAAACAAAGGGGATGGTTTTTTCTCTGGACCATAACCACAGTGCCAGTCTGACACATGATGACACATCATGACACACTGTTTACTTCTCAAATCAGGGGAGAGGGAATTCTCTGACCTATCAGATTCTTAGAGGGTTGGGCATAGTATAATCAGCCTCCCCACCCCTTTGGAAAATGGATAAATAGGGACTGTTGAGGACCCAGAAAGACACACACATTCACCCATCACTGATCTACCGGCGAAGCGCTATGCAGGAAGAACCCATATCCAGACTCCAGAACCCAGATCCAGACTCCAGAACTCTGAAGCAAAAGGCCCAACCCAAAAAGCTGAACCCTTCTCAGCGGGCCTTTAAAATCTTGCAACCTGATTTTAACCCCTAAACTTCCACAGGGCCTTACCAATTCAACAGCCTGGCTGTGCTGTTTTGGCTGCTTCTGGCCAAGGACCCTTGATAGAACCCAAGATCCAGATCAGTCCAGCAGAGCTGTAACCCAGACCCACCCGTCAGATCCAGTCCAAGAGGCCGTGCAGACCAGAGTGCCTTGCTGAGAGCAGAACCAAGCGCCTGAGACCTGTCCAGTGGCTAGCGAATTCAAGCCAAACCTTTGACCAGATTTTTGACGGGCCCATTCCAAACCATATTTGTGAGTATTTAGTGTAGAACTGTCCATAACCAACCTCTTAGTATTAAGTAATCCTATCCAACCCATTCCAACATAACCAGAACTGCATTGTAGAATCTCTTTTGTCCATCCTGAAAACTTTCTCCCATCCACATAATCCTGTGATAATTGTAGTGATAATCATCTGTGCGTTGATATTTTTCTGAAGAAAGTCAAGTGTCCTGGCAGACAAAAGTCGGAGCGGAGGTGCCGCTGCTCTGGTGGCTGGCTGTTGGGTATTTTGCATCTTCGTAGCCCCTTAGTATAATTGTAAAATCTTGACCCTTTTTGAGAAAAATCTACCTTTACTAAAACCTCTGTAACTTTTGAACCATAAATTTAAATGTCATTTTGAAGCTAACATCCTCAGTTTTCAAACGAGCTAAGAACCTCATTCCTATTCCTTATAGTTTTTCTGTAATCGCATTTCTCGCACGCTGAAAAGTCTGCCGCAATTTGCATTTGGCTCAATTTCACTCCATATAAAAATAGCCATTTCTTGCATTCAACCTCTGAATTTAGTTTTCAATCTGCTCATCATTCAACAATCATTGCTAGTGTCTACCTGAACCAATCCAAAGCAACTCTCACTAGTTCTGAATCCTATTTAGCGAATTAAAGTAATTTCTAGCATTTTTCCCATTTATTTCAAATCACATTTAAAAGCAATTGACCTGTTTTAAAATCATTCATGTTCTCCCTAAACTTGCTGGGGGGAATCGGGATTGAAACTGCAATTGTTATTCCTGAAAACCTGTGTGCCCTCATTCCATCTCTTCATATTGCATATTGGGGGAGTGAGTAGTATCAGGTGGAAAGAGTGATTACATTGTCTGTGATTGAATTCATATCAAGTTTCATTTCTGTGTTGCATTAATTTCATATCATTGCATTTCATTGAACCCACACAAAGTCATTCTCTGCTACCTTATTCTTCCTATTCCTACTCCTAATTGATTAAAGAGATTGTTGATTATTGTAATATTACCCATTGCTGATCATTGTATAAATATTCAAAAGTGTGATATTCAGATATTGTTCATATTCATGAAAGTGTTATATCTATATTGTGCAATTCTTCAAAGAAATCTTTTAAATTTGCAAAACAAACCTACTTCTTGGTTCAGTGTAACCGGGGGGATTCAAAGAGAGGGGTGTTATATAAGGGTACATCATCCAGAAATAAAAGAACTTTTGACATAAAAATATATAAATAAGAGTTTCCATTGGGCATCCCATACTAGGCATTGACTTAGGTGGAGTGCTGGGTTGAAACCACTTAAACACTGGGGGCTCATCCAGGATTTCTGGATTAGGTCTACCACTTGTGCAGCTTAATACAGTGTGCTAACTGACAGGATACATAAATCCTGTTGGGCTCCCACGCTGTGTTACACTGTAAAAGCCCCCTCAACAGGGAATGCTCTAAGGAAACGGTCTGTTTGGCAAATGTAAAATAAACTTCTGTAAGTCAAGAAGGAAATTAATATTTCCCGAATGGCGTCATTGGTAGACATCAATATGGCTAGAGAACACCTTTTGCATAAGTTATTTGTGAGAGATGAATGGACAGAGCAGGATCAGAACGTGTGGTTGTAGGCAATCACACAACAGATCACTGCAAAAGGGTTAGATATATGGCAAGATCAAGCTCCCTTACATGTGGCCCTGAGTGAACTATATATGGGTACTTAGGCCAAGGATGAGCAAAGTAAGATTGCCAAGATAGCGGCATATCTATATTTATCTATGGGAGCCATACAGGATAAATATGCTGAAGGCAAGATCTGGCAAGAAGGCAACTGATGGCATTAGAAAAGGCCCAATTTGATCTGGACTCTTCTGAGCAGAGGCTGCAGAGGAGCCAGGAGTCAGAAAATGAAAGCAGGCAGTATATAGTTAAAATAAAAGAGGACTTGGGTATCCTGCAGCAGGAAAAGGCAGAACAGGAAACCAGAATTCTGGCCTTGCAGAAGAAGTACCAAGCAAGTGTGGACTCGCTACTGCAGAGCCAGAAAAAGCTAGAGCAACAACTGGACTTCAACAGGGCATGCGCAGAGCAGGTAGTCACCCTGCAAAGCCACCTAGATAGAGAGAAGGAAGAGAGGAACACATTCATTCTGAAAGACCTGGACACCCAGGCAGATTTGATGAAGAGCATGCTTCAAAGACAGAGGGAAGACCTGGCGGCACAGAGGCAGGCTCTTGCTCAGGAAAGGGACACCTTAGGCCAGTAATTCTGTCACTTAAAAGGGAAACTGGAAGAAAATCACCTGGCCCTCCAGGGATTGGGTGACCTCCAAAAAGAGCATGATAGATTGTTAGAGCACACCAGGATGGTGGAAGATGCTCTGGCAAGGAAGAAGCAGGCCTGTATGGACAGGACTCAGGAGGTAACCCTCCTGCAGCAAAGACTGGCCCAGTACTCAAAAACAACCCAGGAAGCACAGAGAGAAAATTAGGCTCTCTGTGAGAATAATGACAAGCTCCACAGGCAGGTAGCCATGCAAGAGAGACTGATAGAGACTAGTAAGGCCTTGATTGAGGAACAGAAAGCTCAGGTTCTTGCATGGCAACAGGGAGCAGGGGCTGATAGAGATGAGGTTCGCTGGGAAAGGGAAACACATGAGCATCACCTGAAGAAACCTAGTACCAGAGGCCTTCATCTCTCCCAGTCCCTGGACTCTGCCACCCCCATGTCCACTGGCGCACATGAGCCCAGGGCCACAGGGATAGCAGATTTCAATCCAGTCAGAAGTATGGGGCTCATAGACCAGTACCTCCCAGGAATGGATGGGCGGGCATCTGGGTATGGGTACCCAAGTACTGTGAAGTTTAGTGGGGAACTCCATGAGGGTAGGCCCACTAAGGGCATCCTGAAAACCTCTGCCCAGCTAGGACAGTTGTGGGGGTACCCCTCAAAACCTGGGAGCAAGGAGGAATCAGAAGACTCCTCTGAGCGCCCCAGGACACAGGACACTAGGTCCCCACATTCTGCCAGCCATTCCCATGCTCGCAGAATCCGGGAAAACCTAGAAGACCAGACGGGCACCTCTGGGAGCAGTGCCTCTGAGTCAGAGGAGGATTTGATCAGGGTTACCCGAACCAAGAAGGCAAATAAGGCAAAAAGGGTCTTGCTTAAGGACCCCTTAAAACAAATCAAGGCGATAAGGAGTGTCATCACGCCTTGTCATAAGAACGCCAAATATTCTGTTTAGGAGCACTTAGAGCTCTTTGAGCGGATGATGGAAACTTTCCATTTGAAAGACAGCAGTAGCTGTATTCAGTATGTGAAATGGACCTTCTCACCAGAATACTCAGTTTCTTTGAGGGGCTGGAGGACCAAAATCTTTCTAGATGGTCCACATATAGGGCGGCCATCTTGAAGCATTTTTCTGTTCACAGAAATCCCCAAGATGCTCGCAAGGCAGCCTACAACTTGCAATGTGGGGAGGATCAGGCCCCCCAAGAATTTGTGCAGGAATTAAAGCGTGCCTTTGCACAGACTACGAGAAGGGTGCACACAGACAACAAAGAATTTGTCACTACTTTTTTCCAAGCACTACCAAAGTACATCATGACCCAGCTAGTGACAGATTTTCATGAGAAAATATGACTATACTGGGACATTGAACAGGCCACCCGAATCTATGAGGTGCAAAAGCCCATAGAAAACAAAAATAATGTTAAAAGCCCCAAACCAACCAACACCCCTGCTGCTGCTAAGGTGGCAGAGGTGAAGGTTGCCCCCAGTTTGGATTTGGAGATGGGGGGGCCTAAAAACCCGCCTGCACAGCAGAATAATCCCAAGCCCAGTAGGCCCTCGGGCCAGTCACAGACAGGGAGCCAAGGAGGTAGTCACACAAATGGGATCCCTCACTCCCCTGACTATATAAGTCCCCGCTACAAGGGGAATAGACCCATCCTGGGTTATGTGTGGACTCCTCCAGCCCAAGGGGGGGGGATCCAACCAAGCAGCACCTAACCCAGGGAACTTCCCTTCTCACTTACCCCAGGAGGGCAGAAATTCCCCAAATCCTGGGCAGAACCTTTTCCCCAGGTACCCACAAAACTTCCAACCCCAAAATCATCCATCCTTCTTTCCCCAATTTCCCGAGCCCAGACAACCTAATCTAAGAGAGGGGAGGCCAAGGATGGAGGGGTACCCAAATCTTCCAAACCCAGGGTATTATCAGAGAAGCGATAGCTGCCCTACCCGGGATCAGCCCAGGGGAGAAATGAGAACCCTGTATCAGCCTGAGCGGGTATCACAGTTAGAGCGCCAGGTCCAAAACATGGCACAGGATCTGGGTTGCATGCTGAGGGCTCAGTAGAACCCTCAGATGAGCATGCCGGCGCAGAATGCCCCAAACCCTGGGCCTGGTGCTCCAGAACAATGATGGGGGCAGCACCGCGACAACCACCAGTTTCCAGGGAGGAATCACAAGGGGAAGGGGGGTGTAAAGCCTTGGAGGAAGATTCCTTCCCCACTTGTAAAAAGCCACTGGAAACGCAGGAACCGGAACCAAATTCTCCCGCCCCTGAAAGTCTGCCACCTAAGGAGCAGAGAGGGGGTAGGAGAAACAAAGGACCCAAGCAGACCCACTTTGTGGAGGAGGTACAGAACTTCCAATTTGAAGGAGAGGGATCCTCAGAGGATCCTGGGAAAAGGATCTTCTCCTTCAGAGATGGGGGAACTCCTCCCACAGAAAAATGGGTCCTACAGGATTCAAATCCAGACTGGGTAGATGTGGGGACTGAGCTAGCGCTGCCCCTCATCCAATCCCAGAACCAACAGCATGAACATCCCCTGGTTCAAACCCATCCTGGTGACTGCCTCCAAAAAGGGGGTGGCCCTGAACCAGGGGAACTCAAAACGTCTCCCTTCTCTAGTTGCCACCTATTATTTTCAGATTCCCAAGACTCCCCACAGAATTCTGCCCAAATCCCTTCTCTCTCAATGTCCAAAACTAAAAAACTAACCCACCAGTTGTCCAAAAATTTACATTATCTGTGCGCCCTTGCAGAGAAGGAGGGAAGATACTATGCCCCCGTACAAGTTCAGGGGCAGGGTACAATTTTGGCATTGGTGGACACTGGATCCCAAGCTACCCTTCTGTCCAAAAAGGCCTTTGATGAACTGAATTCAGGAAGGGGAGAGAATTACCAAATTCCTCTCACTCTTCTTCCTGGACAACTTCAGAACTTTGACGGGAAGGAAATTCCCACGAGGGGACTGCAGATTTGGACATTAAAATTGGGTGACACAAGGTGAAGTACGCGGTCATAGTTGTGACTCCAGAGGGCACACCTTGTTTACTAGGGAATGACCTCCTGAGAAGGTTGTCACCCCTAATAGACTGTGTAAACAAGGTCCTCTGGACCCTCACTAGCCGACCAATAAAGTTAAAACAGAGTGTCAACCATGTTAGTTTAAACGCTACCTGCCACATGGTTGAACAAAAATCTGACCAAGTAGAATTTCACTTCTAGAACAATCAAATTCCAGACGTGACAGTAATAGCAGTAGGACAACAAACTGGTGATGGGGGTCCTCTCTATTCTTGAAAATCAACATTCCTTCCAGTTTAAGGTGGCATTCCACACTGGAAGAAAGACTCTGAAATTCTTTACCAATCCACAATCAGACATTCCCATGCCTATAGTCCAGAAAGAAGAGAAATCTGCTCAGAGCCTGGCTGATATTCAGCCATTTGGAGAACAGTTGTTCATCCCTGTTCAGTTAAATGAAGGGAAGGACTCTGTTCTCGCCCGAGTGTGTGTGAACAACGGTAAGAGCTTCATCAGCGAAGCCATGTTCCGCCAACTCCCAAAAGATCCAGCCATTCCCACATTTAGACTGATAGACAAATGGGAAATGGATCTGGAAAAACCCAATTCCAAACATCTCCTGCCAAGCAGGTGTATGCTCAAAATCTCCATAGGCAACAAGAGCATAGTCCATAATTGTTGTGTCATGCAAGATGTCACTGACGCTTTTTACTTAGGCAGTGACATTCTCAATCGCTTTGCCATTAGTTTGGACCTAATAAACTTCAAAGCTTGGTCCCGATTAGCGGATAATCGCATGGGCTTTGATGATCCAGAGAAAGCATTTAGGTCAGCTCAACTTCAATCTTATGCAGTTGAAATTCAGATTGGAGAGGAAGTCACTATCCCAGAAAGGACCCAACAATTCTCCCTGGAAGTGAAAGTTAAAAGAGGACAGAAATTGAAAAACCCTGATGCCTATGTTCATCTAAATGCTTCTCTCCAACAGCAAGGGTTGGGGTTAAACCCAACACCATTAGTCAACATAGAACATGACACCATTCCAATAGAGGTGGATAACAGCACCTTAAAGAGTATTACTCTAGCCGCAGGCACCATTATTGGAATGGCGATTGATGACCAACATTTTTCCACTGATTTTGGCATTGAACTGTTAGGACCAATCCCCAAGGACTTTTTTGACAGTGACAGTGATGACAACACAACACCAGACAGGATCTTTATCCGGCATCGGGGGAAATTCCTGGTGTACAGTTCCTGCCCTTACGGTAAGGAAGACGTAGCTAGTGACTTCAGGAGGGATGAGGTGATTTTCCAGGTCCGTGAGGACTGCCTTCCCCACCTGAAGCCACCCGTCCAAATCAGCACTTTGACCAGGGACTTCTCCACCCAGCTGGAGGAGGCTGCTGGAGGAGGCCAGAGGTCTTTCCAGGCTTCAGGAAGATGGTTGAAGAGAGAGTCAACCTAGCTGATGCCTGTGAGACTCTGGAGCAGAAGCAAAAGTTGAAACAAGTTTTCTTGGATTTTCAAGATCTCTTTGCGGTAGACTCATATGACTGTGGTCGCACTGACATCCACAAAACAACAATTCCCACGGACCCTGGCATGACTCCAGTGTTTGTGAAGCAATATCGCTTGCCTCTCGCATCAATGGAGTCCCTTACTGAAATAATTAAGAACATTGAGTCCCGTGGGATAATCCGTCCAGTCCACAGCAACTTCAATAATCCGGTGCTGGGGATATTGAAGCCAAACGGCCATTGGAGACTCTATGCCGACCTTAGGGAGCTCAAGAAATGGGTCCATACTTCCCGATGGTCTCTTCCCTACATTGACCAAGGGCTGGCCCAGATCCAGGGGTCAC
This sequence comes from Ambystoma mexicanum, assembly GCF_040938575.1. NCBI lineage: Eukaryota > Metazoa > Chordata > Amphibia > Caudata > Ambystomatidae > Ambystoma > Ambystoma mexicanum. Next base: position 565,769,576 of record NC_090935.1, read on the forward strand.
AGGTATTCACTTCAATAGACCTGACCAATGGATACTGGACTGTACCTGTCAGTAGGGAGGACCAATACAAGCTGGCCTTTACCTTTGGGGGGCAGCAGTACACATGGACCCGGACTCCCTTCGGATACATCAACTCCGGCAATGAATTCAACATTTTTCTACATAAGGCCATGCCCGACCTGGGTGAAAGGGGTAACCTGGCTTATGTAGATGATGTCCTCATTAAAATCTCAACTGTCGAGGAACATATAGCGGAGATCCGTTATGTTCTGACGCAGTTGAGGGCTGCCGGAGCAAAACTTTCCTTTCAAAAGACACAGTGGTGTAGAACCTGTGTAAACTTCCTGGGCATGAGATTACTCCTCAGGGTCTCTGTCCCCAGGAAAAGAAAGTGGAAGCACTCTGGAAATTGAAAGACCCCACAACTCTGCGGGAACTAAGGCGCCTCCTTGGACTTACTAATTACAGTAGAAAGTTCATTGAGGGGTACGCAGAGATCACAAGACCCCTGATTCATCTTTTGAATGGGGGGGTCAAGTGGGAATGGGGTCCAGAACAAGCCGAGGCAGTAAGACAACTCAAAAGAAGCCTCTCACAAGCGCCTTGCCTAGCTTACCCTGTCAGAAACAAGGAGTTCTTCTTGGAGACAGGGTTCTCTAATACATGCTTGACTGCAGTATTATATCAAAAGCATGACAAGGTCAATAAAGTAATCTCCTATGCGAGTAAAACTTTATCCTCTGTGGAGGAAAATTCAACGATTGTGAGAAGGCACACCTGGCTAAGGTGTGGGCATTGAAGAATTACCGCCCGTTTGTCCAGGGGGAACACATCATAGTTGAGACTCCACACCAGCCTCTGCAATATCTCCCAAGTGACAGAATCCGGGCCGGAAATGTGAGTCATTCCCAAATTACTTCCTGGATTCTGTCAATGCAAGGCTTTCCTGTGGAGGTCAGATATGGCCAAAACAAGAAGAGTCCCCTTGCGCAAGGTCTGGCTGACTTATATGATTGTGCCAGAGAAAACTTTCTCGAGGACAAGAGTCTAAAAATCAAGGACAACATGGAGGCATACCTCAATTCCCCACACAAAGTCTTTGAAGAATACAAGTGTGAGGGAATGCCCACTGTCTATGTGGATGGATGCTCTTACCATGTTGACAACAACGGGGAAAAAGAACTTCTGGCCGGCGTAGGGAATACATGGGTGAATGAGACCCCAGAACCCTCCGCTGGGTACAAAATTGGTCCCCAAAGTAGTCAAGTGGCAGAGTTGATGGCTGTGCATCAAGCCATCCTCACTGCTTTCCAACATCAACTCCACAAACTCGTCGTAATCACTGATTCGGATTATGTATGGAACGAGTTTGTGGAGCACCTGGTTAATTGGAAAACCAGAGGCATGCTATTTGCTAATAATAAACCCTTGAAACATGGGAAATTAATTCAAAATATTGATGATCTGGTCACCTCGATTGGGATGACCATCTACTGGAAAAAAGATCAAGGGTCATTCCAAAGTAGTGGGACCAGTCAAACTGGAAATGACTTAGCTGATCAGCTGGCCAAAACCGGAGTCATCCAAGGGGATCTAAATGAGATCGAGTCCCTGTTGGGGGAAATCCACGTCACTGCTATCCCCAGGTCCCAGACAAATGCTCACAATGAACTCTCAACTGCACAATGGAGTAAGGAGACCCCAGATGCTGATTTGATTACAGCTCAAACAGGGGATCCAATAATTGGTAAATTTTATCAACACATTGAGGACTCTGAGAACTTTCCCCTGACGGATACCGATTACATAGGGAAAGAGGACCTCAGAGTGCTGATGAAATGTCCAAAAATGTTCTGAATCCAAGACGGTTTATTGGTGAGGAGATCCCTAGCTGGCCATGATAGTGGGTGGTCCCTACCTCATTCCGAATCCTGATGTTAAGTCACGCCCTTGATGCGGCCACCGCCGGTCATAGGGGGTTACATACAACACTTGAAATCTTAAGAGAGGTTGCATACTGGCCACACATGGGGCAGGACCTCGACCAATACTTGAAGGGGTGTCTTGTGTGTGCACAATTTCAGCCAACATCCCTCACACACCGTGCACCTCTCCAAAAGAGGGGGATGACACTGCCATGGTCAGATTTGCAAGTCGATTTCATCGGGCCTGTGATTCGCTCCTCTAGGGGAAACAAGTACATGTTGACCGTGACATGCTTGTTTACTAAATGGGTTGAATGTCTCCCAGCCCCAAACTGCAAGGCAGAAACAACAGCTGCCCTAATGATCAACCACATCTTTTCGCGTTTTGGACTACCCCAAAGGATTGAGTCAGACCGAGGTAGCCATTTCACCAGCAAAGTAATGACAAAGATGTGGGAGATACCTAGGGTCAAAAGGAAGATACACATTGCTTACCAGCCAGCCTCTAGTGGTGCAGTGAAGCGATACAACAAAACAATTGTGAGCATATTAGAAAAGTTTGTGGCAGATTCTGGGCCAAGTTGGGATATTCGATTACCTCTTGTCCTAATGGCCATCAGATCTACCCCTTCATCTGCAACTAAAATGTCACCGTTTGAGCTGATGACTGGATGTAGGATGGTGCTTCCCCAGCATCTGCTCTACAGAACCCAAGAGCAGACATTGATCTATGCCTCCACAACTCATGAGTATGTTGCAAATCTAAGAAAACACCTTCTACATGCTTTTGCCTATGCTCGGCGAAATCTAGAGAGATCTGCAGACAGCATGAAGACCCACCATGACTTAAAGACTACCAGAAAAAAATACAATGTAGGAGACCGGGTCTACTTATACAATTTCCAAAGGAACCAGGCCAAACAGCGCACATTTTTGCCTACCTGGAGGGGTCCTTTTGAAATTGTAGACAAAATCTCACCAGTCGCCTACAAAATCTGCATCCCCAAAGACAGTTTGGCAGAGGGCGAAGATAAGTGGGTCCATATTAACCAACTAAAGTGCTGCCATCCTAGGCACATTCTGCAGCAACTGGAGGAGTCTTCTGGAACCCCAGAGGGGGCCACTCCAGCTCCATAAAATTCCAAAAAAATACTCCATATATAATCCATGATTTACAACATAAAAATGTGTCCTGATTTATCAAAATGTATATGTCCGCCCCAATACACTACATTAATATTGGTGGGGAAATGTCTACAAATATGTTTTTGCTTTGTCATCCTAGGGTTGGAAACCCTGAAGACTAACCAAGGAGGACTACCCGGGGACCGGGAGGAAAGGTCCGAGGCGCCCGGAATATCGCTCAATACTCACACCAGGACTGGCGAGGAGAACCGATCGATCCACCCCTGATGGAGGAAAAGATGATGAACTTTTCCATTTGTGGAATCAGAAGAGATGAAACTGACATCCCAGTCTTGTGAATTCCCATTGATGGACGTCCAACACCAAATCGCAAGAGGGGGGCTTGTGGAATGTTTTAACCCACTAGTCCAGGCCCTGCAACATTACTGTGCGCTGTGTGCATCAGGAACATCAGAATGGCATTATGCACGCTGAAATCACCCAGAAGTGCACAGGAAAAACCTGAAAAATAGGCCACCAATCCACTTTTGCCTACGTCAGCGGTAACACATGAGACCACTGCCAAAACCCACCATTGGGCTACCCACAGAGCAGCCTGAAACTACTTGAAAAAGCAATACTGATTGCAAAAGAAACACAGAACTGTTTGTAAATCCGTTTTTCTTGGTTGTCAAATTTGCAAAAATCATGGTTCACAAATCACACAAAAGATCCAACCTCCTTGTTGGGTGTTAAACATCATTCTACTTCAAGAATCCACATAAATAGAATGTCAGCAGAAGTACATTTATCAGAAGAAAATCCACATTAAAGATGCTTGCTTGGGAAATTATGTTGAAAATAGGTGCAATACCGCTACTTGCCTCTGTCAGAAGCTGGCGATCTCTAAACCTGTCATGTTAAACTTGTGTCTCAAAATCTAAGTGTGGGAAAGAAGAGACTTCCATCAAATGCAATATAGGTTGCCACTATTAATTTTCATGTTGAAAAAGACTGGAGTTGAAGATATGTTTGCTTATTTTAAATTTGTAACTTTAATTTTAACAAGGAACAATGTCACAATTTACTGTAAAGGTAACCTGATTCAGCTAAAACTTCAAAGAGGTTTTCTCCCACTGAGAACACACCACCCTTTTCCTTCACACCAAAAGGAGAGGATATCTCATTTGGATGCTAATGAGAAGAGGAGGACACTTGCTCTACTGCTCTGGTAAAGAGACAGTGGGCTTCTTGAACTGAAAGAATAAGCTAATTCGGGTGTGAACCGAAACCAACTGCCCAGGAAGACAAGCTCATGTGACCCTCTGGCCCAGCCAAGACCTTTGAGGCGGAGACAAACCGTTTGTTGAATTCTGAAAGCACAGAAAATATGTTTGAGAAAAAGACTTATAGCAAATTGTACTGAACTGATAAAAATATGGAATTTATAGGTTATTAAAATGAAAAGTTCACTCACTAAAACTAATCTGGAATCTGTGCGATATTCAGAGACCGAACCACGGAAATGTTCATATTCTAGCTATTGTCATTATGTTAGGAATATGAAAATTTACAGGGATATGCCCAGATGGCATGTGCATGTATGTAAAAAACTTGGTACAGAACTGACACTGAGTAGCTGCCCAAAAGCGCAAAAACTGTCATTTCTGAACCAAAACTTGTAGGATGATGAGGCTTTGACAGAAACGTACCTTATTTAATCTGTAGTGTAAATATGTATTATTAACAAGTTGGGGATATTGGAGATATGTTTTTTAGGAAATATAGATTTTCTGGGTAGAAATAAAGGGGAGGGTTTTTTCTCTGGCCCATAAACACAGTGTCACTCTGACACATGATGACACATCATGACACACTGTTCCCTTCTCAAATCAGGGGAGAGGGAATTACCTGACCTATCAGATTCTTAGAGGGTTGGGCATAGTATAATCAGCCTCCCCACCCCTTTGGAAAATGGATAAATAGGGACTGTTGAGGACCCAGAAAGACACACACATTCACCCATCACTGATCTACCGGCAAAGCGCTCTGCAGGAAGAACCCATATCCAGACTCCAGAACCCAGATCCAGACTCCAGAACCCTGAAGCAAAAGGCCCAACCCAAAAAGCTGAACCCTTCTCAGCGGGCCTTTAAAATCTTGCAACCTAATTTTAACCCCTAAACTTGCACAAGGCCTAACTAATTCAACTGCCTGGCTGTGCTGTTTTGGCTGCTTCTGGCCAAGAACCCTTGATAGAACCCAAGATCCAGATCAGTCCAGCAGAGCTGTAACCAGACCCACCCGTCAGATCCAGTCCAAGAGGCCGTGTAGACCAGAGTGCCTTGCTGAGAGCAGAACCAAGCTCCTGGGACCTGTCCGGTTGGCGAGCAAATTCCAGCCAAACCTTTGACCAGATCTTTGACGGGCCCATTCCAAACAATAGTTGTGAGTATTTAGTGTAGAACTGTCCATAACCAACCTCTTAGTATTAAGTAATCCTATCCAACCCATTCCAACATAACCAGGACTGCATTGTAGAATCTCTTTTGTCCATCCTGAAATCTTTCTCCCATACACATAATCCTGTGATAATTGTAGTGATAATCATCTGTGCGCTGATATTTTTCTGAAGCAAGTCAAGTGTCCTGGCGGACAAAAGTTGGAGCGGAAGCACCACTGCTCTGGTGGTTGGCTGTTGGGTATCTTGCATCTTCATAGCCCCTTAGTATAAACCCATCCTTGTTGGTAAATCTTCAAAAGCGCAATCTCATTTGTAAAATCTTGACCCTTTTTGAGAAAAATCTACCTTTACTAAAACCTCTGTAACTTTTGAACCATACGTGCTAGGAACAGATTGAAATGACATTTTGAAGCTAACATCCTTAGCTTTCAAAGAACTAAGAACCGCATTCTTATTCCTTATAGTTTTTCTGAAATCGCATTTCTCGCACACTGAAAAGTTTGCCGCGATTTGCATTTGGCTCAATTTCACTCCATATAAAAATAGCCATTTCTTGCATTCAACCTCTGAATTTTGTTTTCAATCTGCTCATCATTCAACAATCATTGCTAGTGTCTACCTGAACCAATCGAAAGCAAATCTCACTAATTCTGAATCCTATTTAGTGAATTAAAGTCATTTCTAGCATTTTTCCCATTTATTTCAAATCACATTTAAAAGCAATTTACCTGTTTTAAAATCATTCCTGTTCTCGCTAAGCTTGCAGGGGAGAATCGGGATTGAAACTGCAATTCTTGATTGTTATTCCTGAAACGTGTGTGCCATCATTCCATCTCTTCATATTGCATATTGGGGGGAGTGAGTAGTATCAGGGGGGAAGAGTGATTACATTGTCTGTGATTAAATTCATATCAAGTTTCATTTCTGTGTTGCATTAATTTCATATCATTGCATTTCATTGAACCCACACAAAGTTATTCTCTGCTACCTTATTCTTCCTATTCCTACTCCTAATTGATTAAAGAGATGGTTGATTATTGTAATATTACCCATTGCTGATGATTGTATAAATATTCATAAGTGTGATGTTCAGATTATGTTCATATTCATTAAAGTGTGATATCTATATTGTGCAATTCTTCAAATAAATCTTTTAAATTTTCAAAACAAACCTACTTCTTGGTTCAGTGAGACCGGCGGGATTCAAGAGAGGGGCGTTATATAAGGGTACATCATCCAGAAATAAAAGAACTTTTGACCTAAAAAAATATAAATAAGGGTTTCCATTGGGCATCCCATACTAGGCATTTACTTAGGCGGAGTGCTGGGTTGAAACCACTCACAATGGGGATACATTCTCTAGCCATGGGCTATTCATGCTTGGAACCTCCTTGTCCATAGCCTTACACAAGGACAACCATACTCATTTTTCTTATGCACTGGCCCAGAAATGTCCCCTTGTCTTCATCATGAGCCAATTAATAGGACAGCTACCCCAGGCTCTGTACCCAGGGCTTCTGTTCTTTCTTCTCTCTTGTTGGGGCAAAGCTCCCCCTCTTTCCAATCCCTCGATCTCCTGTTGGGGTGCAGGTCCCCCTAATTCTTGCTCTGCACTAGCAAAATGTAATGCAGCGGTCCCTTTTTCTTCTGCAGTTCTTCCTCTTTCTTCTGCAGCTCTCCCTCTTTCTTCTGCCTGGGATATCATAGGGCTAGAGCACTCCCTTCTCCTGGCCCTGGGTGATGGCACTTACTTGTGTGGGGTTTAGTGGTTCCTTTCCTTCATGTCCGCACCACACCCATAGCAGACTGGTCAACTCCACTCTTAAGCCACGCAGATCCGTTTCCTGCTTTGCCTCATCGCCAGTGTAATAATCAAAGATCCTTAGACATCTTGGGTAGGTTCCATTAGTCAGCTTTATCCATGTCCCTTTAAGCTGATAAGTATGAACCACTGGGTCCCATCACCCAGTCCAGGGCTCTCCAACTGACAACCGGTAGAGCCTTCACTACAAGCATTCCTACACTAACAACTATTCTCTCAGGCACACCAACATTCTCTCATGCTTTCCCAAGCACCTGCATTCACAACAAGCACATTACAACAGAAGGTAACTTACAAACATCATGACTATCCACCTCTCTCTCCATCGGGAAGGTTCTTCCTTTGAGCACTACTTTAAGTTGATCTGACATCCTACAATATTATCTCAACTTAAACCTTTCAAATGTAGTGGAAAACCACTGAAATGCTATGCTGTGGCAAATAGACAATATCACACTTTATATTAAATAAGTGTGTGTGTAAATGATATGAAAAATGAATTAGAAGTGTACTGAAATATATACATAATCCAAATGTATGCCTGTTTCCGCCTATTTTTTGTAACTTGTTTCTATGCAGTGTTCTGCTTGTTTCCATATTTGAGGTTTTTTGAAAAATGTGTCTGAAACAGTTGGTCCTTTAGAAGTGCCATATCTGAAAACACATCCAAATTTGAGTATGTGGTGCATGCCTAGATGTTGACTTTGGAGATTTAATAGGGCTTCTGAAACTAAGAGGTGTGTTGATATTGGTCCATCTACCACAGTTCATCTGAAGCTCTGCACAAGCAAAATACAGCAAACAAAATTCAGTGAACAAATAATAACCTCCATGAGGTTTGCTGAACATATTCTATCACAAACGATTAACAAATTGGGGGCCTATCAAATTATGAACAGCAGGATTTGGGTAGGAAATAAAGAGTTTATCCCAATGATAAAGGAGGCCAGGTGGAATATTGCACACATTCTTTTTTCATGGAAGTGCTAGGTGTCAATCAGAATAACATGGCAGAGCAACAATGTAAGGCATAGGGAAACAGGTGGGAAGAGTGCTTTAGTTGTCCATTTTAAGAAAACTCATAGATCTCTTCATCTAAATTATGCCCATACAGTCTAGCTATATCCAATAGGATGATGTAATTGGATTCAAGCTGTCATAACTTAATTACCCTTCCACCATCTTCAGGGACACGTGACCTGCTTAATATAGAAAAAATACATTTTTTTCAGACTGCTGTCATGTTCTGCTGTAGAAATGTATGCAGACATGATAGTTTGTATTCACATTATTTATTATTACTTTGATGTGCTGGAAGATACATGTTTTAGAACACTGATAATTTCGGGCAATATACTTTGATTAAAGGGGCATAATACTTCATAGAACTCATAAGTGGTTGTACAAGTAATGGAGTTTCTGATTTGCCAATGCTTCTCTCTGCCATTCTAGGAAAATGTATGTTTACTCAAAGCACATTTACAGGCCGTACCTGTGCTACATTAAAACAGACTTAAGTTTATTGTCCCTTTATCAACCAATTACGGCGATTTTATTCACTAAGTAGAGGGATGAGCCACAATAGATCTTTTAGAGATGGTTATTTGGAAATAGACACTGGGTGTGATCGTGTAGGGTTAATGATGCATCTGAATGAAGCTTCAAAAAGGGACACATCGGGGGTCATTACGACCCTGGCGTTAAGGGTTTAACGGCACCGTAAAAGGTGTCGGCGCCGTTAAACCCTTAACGCCTGATTACGAGGTCCCTTTGCGGGACCCGATCTTAATGGCTGGTTTTACCAGCCGTTAAAGTAGGGTGCCGCAAAGGGACCTCAGTGCTAATTACGGTAGCGCAATTTGCGGTACCGTACTTAGCGCCTTCCCCAGTCCTATTGAGCCCTATGGGGTGAAAATGGGAATGGGGAAGGGCCATGGTGAAATGGGGAAATACCGCCCCGCCAACATTGGAATGGGGCGGTATTTCCCCATTCCACCATGGCGGACTCGTTACAACACTGGCACCAACCATGGTGCTAATAGCGCCATGGTTTAGCGCTGGGGTTGTAATGAGGGCCATCATGTGTGTTTGTGTGGTTATGGTCCAAAGTATAAGACACGTTGGTATCTCCGACCTGTAGTTTAATATCCTACAATTCTATCTCATTCACACTGGGGGGATAAGATAAATATTAAATATATATATATATATATATAGTTGATTTCCAGGATATTGATGGTTGCTTCTTTCTAGATAATTAACATCGTGTTTATGGAACGTGCTAAAAATGTACCATATGATTGGAGAAAATGTAATTGTTCTTACACAAAGCATGGTTCCCGCCACCTAACCCTTTAATAGACTACATATTTTGGCACAAAATAGGAACCATTGACATCACCTACTTTTGGAAAAAGCATTTTCATCATGATTAAACACGATCATATTGTGTGATAAGCAACCTTTCAAGATGTCAAATAATATTTCAGTGTGCTATATGTAACCATTAGGCATGTTTTTTGCTCATCTGCAAGTGTTATGCTCCTATAGTGTGAAACTGCATCAACAAAGATGTAGGAACTCTTCAAAGATTTCTCTTCAAGTTTGACAAGCATATTAGTAAGTTCTTTGATTTATGAGGTGTGACCAGGAACTAGTTTAGATTAGTTTAGTTTAGTTTAGTTTAGTTTAGTTTATTTATTTGTAAAGCGCTCCAAGCCCTTGGGCAACTAGGTGCTTGGCTTGAGGTTACATAGTAACAAATAAAAAATTACAAATTACATAAATATGTACAGTAGCCGGAGGCTTGAAGTTACATAGTTGAATTTTGCATGTTACGTATATACAATAGAGGTTAAAGTTCCATTTAAGTAATTACATATCTAGGTATATACACAATATCAGGGAATGTATACAGTGGCATATGAGGCTGAGCGGTAGTGATTGATGTGAGGTGATTAGTAGCATTCTTGCTCTAGTAGCCAGAGCTTGGTGTTTTTTCTGAATAGATGATATTTAGTTTAGTTTAGTTTAGTTTATTGTTTTGTATAGCACGGCCTGGCCCTGGGGCAACTGGGCGCTTGACATGGTTACAAGATAACCGGTAATATATACATGGTATAAACGTTACATATGCATAATTCTTGTAGTATATGTTATTCACAGTTTGTGCAAACGTTGTGGAACGGGATATTCAGAACAAAAAGACCGAGTAGGGTATTTACAGTATAATTGCAACACAAGATGTTATGACTGTAAGTGCTTATTGAGATACTTAGAACTTCAGAGGCATAAGAACTTTGGCCGGAACCGTGGTGACAGAGATAACAATGGGCTCTCCATATCCTGCTGCGCGAATACTTCTAATCAACCTGTTATAATGTTATAAATGTTCATTTATACCGTGCCTCATACCAACGAGTGGTTTCCAGCTGCAGGATCGGGATTCTAACCTGTGTTGCGCTGCGTTGTCTTACTTTCTAGACAAAGGCGCTACCGCTGAGCTATCCTTCCACTTCACTGGACAGTTCATTTGTGTTCGACACAGAGACAAAAGAGAAGGTGACTGTCAACTCTTCAGACATAAACCAGAGTCTGAATGGGAATTAGCAGGAGATTTTACTATGAACGTGAACATATTTGCTACTTACATTTGACTAAATCAGGACATGGAGAAGAATGTGCTTGGTGAACAGTTAGGGTGAATTCAAAGATGCCACCGGGCCCCTGTTTTTTCCGTGCACACTGGGACTTGTAGTCCATGATACATAATTGAAAAATACAACTATATTTCCCACAACACAAAGAAAATGCTTCTCACTCATGATATGTGGAATGTTGGCATCTTTTTTAAATGTACCCTATATGATGTGTTGCCCTGAAAGGGAGAATAATATGTCGTGCTTTAAAGTGTGAATGCGATTACCAAGATGTGATGGCTTCTTCCGCTTGATATGTAAATTAGGCACTGGGCATTTCCCTTTCATAAAATGATGGGTATTCTCAATTTCATTGTTCTCATTTTATTTTAATGCTTCTATACAAACAAGATTAGAATACATTTACAATGTATTCTATAGCCACTTTCTACAACAGGGGTCTGCACCCTTTGGCACTCCAGATGATTTGGACTACATTTCCCATGATCCATTATCATTGACATTTGGAGATCCCTAGGATGCATACCCCTGTTCTATGAGAGAATACAAACTCACTACATTACTAGAAAGAACCTTCTTTAGTGTATTACACTTAGGCTTACCAAATGTTTTCACATCAGCAGAACACTACTTTTCCAGCCATTGGCTTTCCATTTACAAATAAATGATATCAGGTATCTCAATCTGAGTTTTTTATAAGCAAACCAGGACTACTTCTCCTAAAAGGGACCAGTTGGTTAAATAAAAAACCAAGACTGGAACACTGTCCTTGTGACATGGAGGCATCCGACGTTACCACCTCTGCATACACTAGGTAAACCAGAGCAATGGTAACAGATGCTGTACCTTGTACACAACTGGAGTTCTGAGAACTCTAAAGTTGCTCAGACCTGTTGACTGTAAACTAGGACAGTGCAAGGTGACAGGTGCACCCTGACATCAATTGAAGCATCTTACAACAGTAGCTGAGGCCTCAAAGATATATACGTTCCTATGATGAAATGATACATGAAGGCACACAATAACATCATGAATTAGCCTTGTAGTGACAGGTGCCCAGTAGACTGTATAAAAACATGATTTAAAAATGATCACAGCCTGGATGGGTCTTGAGTAGTAAAGGAATGAATGCATATCTGAGTACATGATTTAAATAATTAATGGTATAGGCCAAATGGTTGTTATTGCAAAGACGTAACAAATCAGCAATCACATATGAAAAGTGCATATTATTAATTTCCAGAATAATTGTAAATAGATCATTTAACCACACATTAAAAGTATGTGTACTACTTTAGAACCTAGTTAAACGTGTGTTAAACCCACATTACAAATGCAACAGAGCAAATTGTTTTGACTTTTGGTGACAGTGACAAACAAGAAAACCTGTTTCCCGGATGGAGTGGAAAGTAAATGGCAACGCAACCCAGTTTGAATCAAACAAAGGTCTTTCTTTTTAAGCCTCCGTCACGTAAAGGAGGTTGATGGACAGACAGATGTGTGGCAGAATACAATTAGAAATACATTAAACAATACATTCTTTAGTGGGATAAATTATTTAATGAGATCCATAATTAGAATAAACTGAACAATGTGCATAGCTTTGTAAAAGAAAAAGGGGGGGTGCTTTTAAAACTGGAAAGTGATTAATTCCTCGAAATGTGCATTGAAAAGTACTAGCCGAGAACTAGAAGAATTCATTGAATTACTGTATATCTATGTAAAATTCTGATGGGTTATTTTCATCATCTCAACGGGAAACAGTTCTGAGCTTTTGCAGGCATCAGCATTGAATAAGTGGTAAGTTACACAGCAAGGCATGTGACGAAAATATAATACTACTTTCAAAAAGTTATTCCTTTCAGGCCACCAAGTTTGACTTGGTCACCCAAATGTTGACTTTAGGGATCTCAGCTGAGCACCTCAGCAACCAGTAGCTGCTGCTATACGTGTGTGATTTCGAAAGTGTTAACGACATCTGAATGACTTGCCCTGATCCTGAGTGTTGGTAGATTTAATTGAATAATTGTAAATCAATGTCAAATCCTGATGGATCTTTTTTTTTCATTGAGGTGCATGCTGTTGGATCTTTTGACCATTTAGGAGCATAGCTGTGCTGTCCCTCGATCGTAGTTCCTTGATTAAGAAACCATAAAGCAACAATAATTAATATTAAAGTTGCACTATTTCAAGCACTAGGTGGGGTGGGTGTCAGGTCTGCTTTTATCCAATGTGATGACGCAAGCACAGGAAGTTGATGAGAAATAATGACAAGTAACCTTGTAGTGCAATGAGCCTTTGATGGGTGACTGGGACTGGACCTACTCCCTCTGATCCCCCGTGTGGGCCCCCATGGAATTCCATTGGTTGCAGCAATGGGAATTGCAGCCCTTTGGAAGTTGTCTCAAGCAGTGTGTTAAGGGATGAGGCTGTTCGCCTTCCTGGTGGCCTGATTAAGTTAATTGTGTAATTTAGGCAGAAAGTAGGCAGTAGGGTTATCTGAGTGTGAGCATCAAAACCATTGCTTTTCCTTTTGATCTAAAAGTTCACACCCACATCACGTGTCCAACTGTCAATTACAGTGCATTAGCACATGGAGATCATTAGTGACCACCTCTCAGCCAATCAGAATGTTCAGAGTGCAGTCAATAACTACTGGTATTGAATGCATTCTGAACATTCTGACTTCAAAAGCAGTCACAAAACAAGAATGCAATTTCCAGGCAAGATGCCATTAAACAAGACACTTCTCTCCCAGGAAATCCGTCTGATCAATGCAACATTCTATTTAACATACCAAATAGAAAGCTTAAATGTGTGAAAACGCGCGTATGCCACTTTTTGCCCTGCACATTTGCACTCTGCTGTGCAAATGATGAACATTTAGTGGGGTGGAGCCGTTGACGTTAAAGTGCTAATGCAACAGCACCCAGGCCTTGTCTGTAGGTTTAATTGCAATTATACCATTACGCTTGATTTTCTGTAAAGCAGCAAATTATCTATTTAAAAAAGGAGAGTTTTCATCTCTCAGAGATTTAAAATCAGAGATCAGCAGATCTTGTGTCCTCCCGAGATCTGTGGCAGAATTTCGATTTAAAAATAAGGTGAATGTTCTCAGACGTATATTTTGAATCTCAGGAACACCCAGCACTGCAACTAGAGAACAGGATAGAGAGGGGAGCGTTTGAAGAGCCACAATCCCACAGGGTGGAGAGATGACTTGCAATACAAGGTTGCAGTATGACAGGCCCACTACTAGGTGGCACTGTGGAAAATACTCATATGTAAAATACGTGGAATAGAATGCCATATCATTAGAGTATGATGCAACACATCAGCAATATTGTGAAGGAGAATGGTTTCTTGAAAAGAAAAGGCTTAGTCCATTTTGGGCTGTGATTTCAGTAAATGCTCCAAGCAAAATAAAAAATCACCATGAAAAATCTGGGATGCTATTTGATTTTTGTATGCCTTGTGGGAACTGTGGTTACTTGTATGCCAAAAATAATGTTATGTGTAATGTTATTGTGTAGCAGTGAATGAGAATGGATTTCTTTGATAAGTATAGCATGCCAGTGCTTTTTAGGTTTTCCATTGCAACCATAACATCACAGTGTATTTAGTGGTTTTGAACGTTTTTCAAATGTATAAGGTCAATCGTGTTTTTGTAAATGTCTGTGTGTTTTTAATTATATGCTCTGTCAAATTGTGCTTATGATCCATTTTTCCTGGGCCCAGGGAATATCCTTCACTACGCCCGGCTGGTGGTATCTGGGCCTGTACTAATGAGCACAGATGCCAGAATCTTGCAACACACAATCTAACGGCTCGGGAGGATAGCTCAGGAGCAACGTGATCACCCTGGAAACAAGACGACATGGAGCAACGCAGGTTCGAACCCCGGTTCTGCACTTAGAAACCTCAGGGTATTAAGCACGTCATAAATAACCAATTAAAAATTTAAATGGCAATTACTACAGTTAATGCAAGTCTTGTGCAGTTTGAGTTAAGGTTTTATTTGTAGTCGGATGGACTTAGTCTATATATATTTGGTAAATTGCGCTCCCAAAGGTAGAAACAGGCTTGCATTAGATATTAGGTTCGAACCTGAATCTACATGAACACAGGTGAGTAGAAAAATGGGATGTTCGGTGTTAGCATTTCAAGAGGCATGAGCGGTTCAGGCTTGTTAGGTAAGGGATTAGTAGAATTGATAGACTATAGTATACAATATGGAATATTAATAGAACCTAGAGCTAGGGTGGAATTTCTTTTGGAAAGGGTGGAGTGTGTGAATTGTGGGTGCAGGAGGAGTACAACACATGCACATTTTGTGGGTGTAGGAGAAGGCCAAAGCACTGAGGACAGCACATGCATTCAGTAAGCAGAGGAGAAGACCAAAGCACTGAGATCTCAGCATGCGTTTTGTAGGCATAGGGGAAGACCAAAGCACTGAGATCTCAGCATGCGTTTTGTAGGCATAGGGGAAGACCAAAGCACTGAGATCTCAGCATGCGTTTGTAGGCATAGGAGAAGACCAAAGCACTGAGATCTCAGCATGCGTTTGTAGGCATAGGAGAAGTCCAAAGCACTGAGATCTCCGCATGCATTTGTAGGCATAGGGGAAGTCCAAAGCACTGAGATCTCAGCATGCGTTTGTAGGCATAGGAGAAGTCCAAAGCACTGAGATCTCAGCATGCGTTTTGTAGGCATAGGGGAAGACCAAAGCACTGAGATCTCAGCATGCGTTTTGTAGGCATAGGGGAAGACCAAAACACTGAGATCTCAGCATGCGTTTGTAGGCATAGGAGAAGTCCAAAGCACTGAGATCTCAGCATGCATTTTGTAGGCATAGGGGAAGTCCAAAGCACTGAGATTTCAGCATGCATTTTGTAGGCAGAGGGGAAGACTAAAGCAATAAGACCCCCACATGCATTTTGTAGGCATAAGGAAAAGACCAACACACTAAGAAGTCCATCTGCATAGTGGAGGTGGAAGAGAAGACCAAAGCACTGACAGCCCACCAATTTGTGAGCCTGTCATGATCACTCCTAACTCAACAGCAAAAAAACCCACAAGGAATCAGGAAGCAAGCTGGGCCTTTCAAATGCCATGACACCTCTTTTAGAATGGCTCAGGGCCTCAGATTGGCTGGAGGAACTCCCTCTCAAGTTTCAGGCCTTGTAATTGGAAGTCTGCCCTTGAATCCTAGTTTGTAGAGTACTCAACCTCTAATCCATCATGTTTGTGCTCTGCTCTTATCCAATGGTCTGGCCATCCACTAGCAAATGAAAGGCGAATATTCACATTTCAAGAGAAGAAACATAGGCTGGTGCATGAAAATACAGTCAAAGACAACCTTTGCTCTCCAGAATGTTGTTTATTTGGTCCACACCAAGGGGCGGATCCAGCACACATCACATGGGTACATCGCCTGTGATCAGCACATCAACATATGTCACCCAAGAACAGGCTTCCTCATGGTACACTGACACAAAGGAAGGACTAATTACAATATGTAACATGCCCGTATGTGGCTGTCTCTCCTATGACAAGAGATGCCTAAAGATCCATGTCATTGGGCCTCATTACGAGGAGGGTGGTAAGGGGTTAACAGCGCTGGTAAAGGTGCTGGAGCCATTAACCCCTTACCACCCAATTACGAGGTCCGTTCGCGGGACCCGCTCAGGACGCCTGGTTTTACCAGACGTCCTTAGTAGGTCCCGCGAGCGGCCCAGCATGCTAACAATGGGCCTGTCATTAATGGGCCCATTCTTAGCATGCTCCCCATTCCCATTGAGCCAAATGGGGGCTCAAATGGGAATGGGGATGGACCAGGTTTGGGTTCCCTGAATGGGGAAATACGGGCCCTCCCTTTTCTTGTCTGCTTTTCATTGTGAGGAACCCCCTGCAGGTTTGCAGCAACACTCTTATACCAAAGTCCTGGTGCCATGTGCAAACCCTGGTGAGTTTGTGCGAGTTGGTGGAGGGGGGATTTCATTTTGGATGGTGTGAGAATAATTTGGGGCTTGAGGGAGATGGCAGGGTAGACCTCTCAGGGGAAGAAATGAGCAGGTATTCCACCCCACACCTCGAACAAGGCCAGATGAACATCTGACAAATCCCTTCTTGCCCTGTTCAAGATGGGACTTTCCCTTACATGCAACATTCCCAGCAGCCCACTGAGCATAGCACCTGATCATAGTGGAGTGAGCTTTGAGGCATCTCTCAGCCTGCCAAACAGCATGTTAAGCAATGCAAAATGGGTATCTGCGGCCTCATATTTCAAGTAGCCATTTCTCTGAACCAAAGGTTCGTGCCTCCCATAACACTTTTTGCTTTTAGAAAATGGTTGAAATGTACAGAGGGTCCCTTCCTTCTCATCTCCCAACTTTCAAATGGTTATTTTGTTGCACATTGGATATGATGAATCAAATGTGTGAATATGTGGGTGTGAAAGGGAGAGAGATAGAGAAAGATAGAGGGGGTGGAGGGCAGGGAGAGAGAGAGGGAGAGAGTATTTAACAGGGGCAGAATGATCTACTAAATGAGACGTGTATGCAAGAGGCGAGTGGTGGTTGTTCATGGTTACAGGTTGTTTTGCCTTCTAAGATCTACTCCCCCATTACCCTGAGTAACTGTCTCCCCTCTAAGATCCCCTACCACCTTACACTACACACACAAACCAAACACAGACAGCCACCACTGACCCAGCCGTTAGAACATCAACACTAACCGAGCCACTACTAAGCTCTCCTCTTTAGCCCTGTCACACTCTCCCACATCAGCAGCTAACCAGACCCAGAGTGCTGCAGTCTATTAGATCTTGGGTTCTACCCTATGTATAACATACTCCCAAATGTATCCGTCAAATGCATAGAAAGCAGATTGACACTAAGGAACTGGGTACTGCTGACCTGCATCCATCAACACCACAGGTTTTGTATCTGCCTTTCCACTGTCCCACTAATGAAACCAATTCCCCTCTTTCGCACAGTGCCAAGTGCAACATGGTCATCACTATGGGCAGATGGGTGCTATACAAGACCACTTACATTACATATGGCCCCACCTTTTCCTTTACATATGGATAACGCTTTAGCACTTTTCAATATTTCGTCAACATTTTCCTGATCATTAAGGCCTGTTTATTATGTGTTTTAGTGAACCTAACAGGTTCTTTTTAAACATCTCCATCCTTATCATTCTTCATTCAATTTGGATTCTTATCAGTCAAAAAGTATATCAATTCCTGTTTTGCACCTTATTATATGCTTGCTCTGCTACATATTTAGCAGATTTTTACAAACATGAAAGGATTGCCTGCTCTTCTAGATTCCACCTAAAAATCTGTATCTGCAAAGCAGTTCCATCTAACCTGTATCAACTCACCACAGGGGATGCTCATCGGGAACATCCAGGCTGAGTGCCGTGCGCCTGATACTATAAACTTTTCCACCTTAACTCAAGTCTTTAATTTGGTGGCTCACGTACTGGCCTGCTTAAATTATGTAAAGTGGTAGGTCGTCCCTCCCAGCCCTGGTTTACTGATGAGCTGAAAGCCTTACGACTTTTAAAATGTCAAGCTGAGCGGAAGTGGTGGCGTTCATACTTTACCCATGATAAAGGTCTTTTTTTGGGAGTGTTGAAGACCTACCATCTAGCTATTCACCTGGCTAAATGTGCCTTTTCCACTTAGAGAGTGAAAAAGGCCCTTAAGCACCCAAGGGAGATATTCTAGAGTTCGTACCAGAGAGAATAGCTCCCCTGGGCGATTAAGGGCCTTTTTCACTCTGGTACGAACACTATCTTCTGGACCTGCCATAACGTCTAATGTGACTCATTCTCAGGCTTTCTGTGACGAGCTATCCAGCTTCTTTACAATCAAAATCAGTAACATACGTGACCAGATACGTTTGTCTGGCACCTGCACTGATACTCAGGGTGTTGTTACTTCTACCCCTTTGTCCGAACAATGATTTTCCACTTTTCCTGTCTTCTCTATAGAAGATGTCGACACAGCCACCTGGGGTCTAAAATATGCATTGCATTCCGATGCAATTCCTTTGAGAATTCTAAAGGAAATTAAGCTCCACATTTTGGTTTGGATTACACAAGCAGTCAACAATTCCTGCCGTTCAGGCTCTATTCTCATTGAGCTCAAGCAATCAATTATCATTCCACTTCTGAAAAAAACATCCCTTGACCCCTCGGTACCCGCCAACTTCCATCCCATTTCACTCTTTCCGTTCTTCAAGAAGCTGCTCAAATCTTTGGTTTCTCCTCTCCTCACCTCCTTTCTCTAACGCTTCTTATTACTTGATTTTTTCAATCTGGCTTCCGCCCCGGTTGGGGTACAGAGAGTGTGTTGGTCTCGGTCTTTGACGATCTGTCCCGGCAGGCTGACCGGGGGTGGACCCTGATTCTGCTAGATCTTTCAGCTTCATTTGACACAGTAGACCATCTTGTGCTGTTGGATCGCCTTGCCCTGGCCGGTCTCTCTGGACAGGTCCTCTCCTGGTTCGCCTCTTTTCTGGCAGACCGAAGCCAGACACTAACGCTCTCCTCCTTTTCTTCTGTGTCTATCTCTTTACTCTGTGGGGTCTCCCACGGCTCTGCCCTGTCCCCGGCATTGTTTAATATCTAGATTCAGCCTCTTGTTTTGCTCATCCGCTCCAACAGCTTCAATTGTTACTCCTATGCTGATGACACTCAAATCATCGTCCAGCTGGATTCTGCCCAGCTGGACAAAGCATCTCAGTTTAGGAGCTGCCTGGCAGCAGTGGGTAGGAGGATGGGTGACAACTGGCTGAAACTCAACGGGGACAACACAGAGGTCCTGGTGGTGTGCCCTACCTATGGTCCCCATTCTACTCTATCACCCTGTGCCTCGGCCTGGTCTTTGGCCTTCTGGCCTTCTGAACTTGCTCCCTGCCCTACACCGGTGCTCGAGGTAAGCAATCTGGGATTCAAATTCTCCTCTTCTCTATCCACTTGCACCCAGGTAGGTTCTGTTTGTAAAGCCGGATTCTTTCAACTTAGAGTCCTGCGTAAGGTTTTACTATTGCTCCCGAGTCACGTTCGCCCGGTGGTGACAGCCTCCCTGGTCCTCAGTCGGCTAGACTATTGTAATTCTCTATTTCTTGCTAAGCCTCCCTATATATTTCACTGATTACAGCTACTTCAAAATCTTTTGCCGCCCGGATTTGTACAGGCAATCTGTATGGCTCTCATTTTTCACCAGTTCTCTGCTCATTTTATTGGCTACCTGTACTGCAACGGGTACAGTTTAAGTCACTCTCCTTGGTCCTCCGAGCCTTCTACGGCCTAGGAGCAGAATACCTGCAGGAAAGAATTGCGTCCTTACCAACCGCCCAGGTGCTCCACTCCAAGCATGATTGTCTCCTTCCGGTGCCTCTGTATCGTTTTGAGTGGGTTGATGCCGAACTTTTTCGGTGGCAGAACCCAAGTTATGGAACTCCATCCCATTCAGTCTTCATGCCACAAGCAATCATCTTGCCTTTCGGCGTGCCCTAAAAACCTATTTGCTCTAGAGATCTGGATATTGGCCTCAAAATAATTCCTTATGTACTTCTTTCAGCGCCAAAATGTTTTGGCATACGTGCACTTTATAAATAAAGATAACATAACATAACATTTGAGTGAAACCTGATGGTTATTTGTAGCATGGAAAACACTGTTACTGTCTGTTCACTTTCAAAACTGATTACATTATAATTGGCCATTCCTAGTTTTCAAAGCAATGTCTAAAAATATGATTTTCTCCTGACTGCACTGGGAGGAACATGCTAAATTAAATGCATTCATATTTACCTGCACAATATATTCAGATAGCAAAACCATACATCCATTCAACATTAAAATGCCATCAATCAGTCTGACCCACAGTATTATGTTCTCAGTGTTTTCTTAGCCTATGTTGGTGCCCATAGTACTGTTTCTTTCCACCGCCCCTTGATAAGTTAGCATATGTTGGGGCTCAGGCCATTCCCATGGCAGTTCCTCTTTTATTTGTAAAAAAAAAATACCTTTGGATGCCAAAATAATATTCATTAGACAAAACCTAAACATCTCTAAAACCACATTTGCCTCCTGTCCTCCCTCCAGTGTCTCCTCATGTCCACCCCCACCCACCATTGCCTCCGGCACTGCTTTCTGTCCTGCAGTGGTGGTGCTGTGTTGTAAATGCCAACTGGTAAAGACCTGCATGGCAAATACATGTTATGAGATTGGTAATTGAGGTGATGTCCAGTGAATTATGCCAGATCTTCAGATGCAGCCATCACGTTCTGCATATATGGGAGGCTGCTATGGGCTGTAGTGCTTTTATAGAATCAGTCTTCCATTACCCCATGTCACCTATCTTGGAGGCCTACTAACAAAGGGTCTACCCCTATTTTTTGTTACTGGGGGGCCCACCGCTACACAGGGAGCATACACATTTGCAAACGCATCCAGAAGTGGGCTACCACTCCCTCTTACGCAGTTATTTGGGGGTTCATTATTGATGCATTTTATCTTCACCAAATATATCATCCATAGATATAGGGGGTCATTCCGAGGTTGGAGGTAAGGTCCAAACCATGCCGGTAATGCTTTACCGGCATGGGTTTCCATGCCGGTAATGCTTTACCGGCATGGGTTTCCGCTCCACTCTATTCCGACCCCTCAGACCGTAAATTACGGCAGCGTAAACTACTATGCCGTAATTTACGGTCTTGGGTCGCGCGCGCGACCCACCATGCCATAATTAACGGCATGGCGTAAACCGGAGCTGATTCCAAGTAAGTAGCACACGTAAATTACGGCATCCCCAAGGCCGTAAAGTTCCTTACCGGCATGGAGTACATACAGGCATCTCAGAGAAGGAGTAAAGAACTCTGAGCAGTGGTTCCTAGAGCCACAGGTGCACACAATCAGCACAGGTGGACTCAATGCAGTCTGCTACAGCATAAAAGGAGCCCACCCACCCACCACACCCCCTCCCACACCAAGATGACACCAATAGTAGCAGCATTACCGGAGCCGGAGGCCCTGCATGCAAGGCAGCTACCACAACAACAGCAACAACAACAACCACCACAGCCACCACCACAGAGGATACACAGGAGGAGAAGGAGGGTGCGACAGGCCCGGCATGCCCTACCGGTGCAGCCACCATTACCACGCCGGCAGCCCCCAATCACTCACATCAGAGCCTCCCCCTTCAACCTCACACCAGAGCTGATCCACACCCTGTACCGGCTTGACCGTGACACCATCACCACCATAGTGGACCTGACACATGACGACATAGTGAGCCACATAGAAATCCACCCCGCAATCCCCCCTCGACTCAAGGTAGTGTCTGTACTCAACTTCCTTGCCACAGGCACGTAGCAGCATACAGTGGGGCACATGCATGGCATACCACAGGCCATATCTTCACAGATACTCAAACAAGTGCTGGATGCCCTCCTGAAACACACAAGGGACTACATATCCCTACCCCGGACACCCCAGGAGATATTGGATACATGAGTTGCCTACCATGCACTGGCAGGCATGCCAAATTGCATGGGTGCCCTCGACTGCACCCACGTGGAATTGAACTGTCCACATGCAATGGAGGTGGGGTATTGCAACTGCAAGCAATACCGCTCCATTGACGCCCAGATGGTATGAAATGCCAGTGAAGACATCACACATTGCGGTGCCCAATACCCCTGAACAAGACATGACCCCCTGGTCCTGCGAAACCCCACGCTACCACGCTAGATGGAGCTACATGCTGGACAACGTGCCTGACTGCTTGGTGAGTCACCTGATTGGGCCATGGCAGCGCATTTGTGCCATGATTGGGGTGGATGAATACCCCAACTTGGTGGGAAAGGGTGGGGGTGCATACCACACCTGTGTGGGAATGTTGACGCCAGTGCACGATGTGCACCCCACAGAACACAGTGCCCCAAGGCAATCGACATGGCACATGACTGCCTAACCTCACAGCGATGCCAGAATGTACAAAACACAACACTACTCGTCCGACAGGTAACCTGGCCCAATAACACAACACAAGCACCACTCATCGGCGGACCACACACACCGTAAGGGCATCCTGCACCATGCACTGCATATGCACTACCTCGCAGCCTCCTGCATCCCACCACACAAGACAGACGTCCCTGGGAGTGCATAGAAGTGAGCACAACAGGGATACCGCAGCGTGTCCGTGGTTCCGCACACCCATAGTAGTGGTGCAAGTCACCATGGTACTGATCAGTGCAGCAAGACGAGTATGCTACTGACTACAGTCAACACCCCCTGCCACCAAATCACACAGAACCCAACACATCAATGAATTCAGGCCAACACTGCTGCACGCATATTTGTATTTGTATTTGTATTTTTATTTATAACGCGCAAACCAACAGGCCCGGAGGCATCAGGGCGCAATTTGTACAAGGTTACAGATATGCAGGTATAACAGAGAATCATTAAACATTTACACATGGGATCAGATATGCAGGTATAACCAAGAAACATTATATACATTTACAAGAGGATCTTATATACATATGTACAGTAGTGTCAGTGCCGATAGGTGATAGTAGCGGTCGGCAAGTCAGGGTAGGTCAGGAAGAAGCGCGAAGCCGGCCTTAAAGCTGGTTGAAGAGCCAAGATCTAGTATTGGCTTTGAAGGTATTGAAAGAGTCTTCCGCTCTAATTGTAACAGGGAGGGAGTTCCATAACTTGGAAGCTAAGACGGGGAAACTTGAGCCCCCTGCTTTTTGCAATTTAAATCTGGGGATCGCTAGACAGTGGGATTGGGCTGTTCTTAGAGGTCGGGAGGTAGAATGGCGCGACAGTCGACTACCAAGGTAGATCGGGGCTTTGTTGGCTAGGCATTTGTGCGTAAGGGCGAGTGTTTTGAGTGAAATTCTCTGTTTGACAGGTAGCCAATTTAACTTACTTCTGGTTTCTGTGATGTGGTGGTGTCGGGGAATGTTTAAAGCCGCACGAATGGCGTTGTTTTGTGTCGTTTGAAGTCTGTTCAGGTTCTCTTGGCTGGTGCCAAGATAAAGAGCACTACAGTAATCAATTTTAGCCATAATAAGGGTTCTCGCTAGCGTAACGCTGTTAGACGTAGTGAGGAATGGTCTGCAAGCTGCGATAAGTTTGCATGTGTATGCAGACGCAGATCTGACAGCATTAGTTTGTCGGGTTAATGAGAGTGTGGCATCAAGGTAGAAACCTAACGTTTTGGTATCTTTTGAGACACGAATGATATTACCATCTATGATGAATGACTGATAGGACGGCTCTAGTCTGCTCAGGCGTTGTGCGGTGCCCAAGATCAGGAGCTCCGTCTTGTCATCATTCAAGCACAACTGATGTTGGGCCATCCAGGCTTGGATGACCAAGTAGACGTCGTTAAGGGCCTTGGTGTCACCTAGATAATCACCAGTGATGGGGATGAGTATCTGGGTGTCGTCCGCATAGTTAGTATAGGAGACACCCAGATAGTCAAGCACATCAAAGAGTGGTTTCGTGAAAATGTTATAGAGTGTAGGTGACACACAAGATCCCTGAGGAACGCCACAGTGAATCGGGGAAGGGTCCGCGGCTGCGGATGGGGCAAAGACTCTCATGGATCTGTTGCTCAGGAAAGATTTGATCCAAGCCGCAGCCGAGGAAGAGAAGTTGGCAGCGGAATGGAGGTGCTCGCACAGGATCTGATGGTTGACCAGATCGAATGCGGCTGAAAGGTCGAGAAGTAGTAGCATTGCTAGTTTGCCTTGATCCTTTAGAACCTCGATTTGAGTTTTAAGGTCTAATAATGCGGTCTCTGTCCCGTGTCTGGGGCGGAAACCAGATTGTCGTAGACCTAGCAAGTTATTAGTTTCCAAGTAATTTTGGATCTGAAAGTATGCGGCACGGTCTAGGATCTTGAGCAGAAATGGTACAGTGGTGATAGGTCGGAAGTTAGTGGGAATGTTAGGGTCTAGGGAAGGTTTTTTAAGCAGTGGGATAACCCAAGCGTCCTTCAGATTGTCCGGGACGATACCTGTTTGAAAGGAAGAGTTGATGAATGCCGTGATGAATGGGGCCAACTCATGCGCTGAGTCCTTGATAGTAGAGGCTGGGCACGGGTCACCTTGGCAGTTAGTTGGCTTAATTCTAAGAATTATATTTTCTACCTCTGCAACGGTAAGCGGAGAGAATGCGAATGGTGTGATATTGGCAGAGTCTGGCAAGGGGGCCTTAGTGAGGGGAAGAACGCGGTTGTCGCGCTTCAGGCTGTCCTGTTTATATTTGATTTTGTCTTGTAGTGTGGAGATTTTATTTAGTAAGGCTGCTTGGATGTTGGCACACCATTTACTATCTTTCACGCATGTGTCAGGGGGGGCGACTGGAGTTTCAAGCTCTCTTAGGATTTTAAAGAGTTCCTTGGTGTTCGAGTCGGCTTGTATAATGCGGTTGTTGAAAGATTCCTTTTTTGCCGTGATGATGGCATCTTTGTAGGAGAGTGAGGCTAGAAGGAAACTGTCTTTATGCTCGTCTGAGGGGTGGCTTTTCCATCGATTTTCGGCACAGCGTTTAGCTTTGCGGAGCAATCTTAACTGTGGTGTGAACCATGAATTAAGATAAGCTTGAGGTTTAGCCTTTCTAAGTTTGAGAGGTGCTATAGAATCAATGGCAGTTCGCATTGTTTGGTTGTAGGTGTGTGCTAGTGAGGTTGGATCAGAGTAAGAGTTGGTGGCTGTGTTAAGGGACGGGAGTAACAATGGGAGGAGTTTCTCCTTGGTTATATCTTTTTTGCTTCTAGTTGGGAGTGCTGGGGCTAATGGTGACGGGATTCGTGGTGTGGCTTCAATGTTGAAAGTTATAATGTGATGGTCGGACCATAGACAGGGGGTATTGTTAAGGACCTTGATATTGCAATTGGAGCCAGCTACCCAGTCAAGTGTTCTACCTTTAATATGGGTAGGCTCTTGGATGTATAGGGTAAGGCCGAGGTCAGATAGTGCGTTCTCCAGGTCAGAGGCCACAGGATCTTTTAAGTCACCAAGACCTAAGTTAAGGTCGCCTAGGATGATTGTTTGCGAATTGTTCTTTGTATTGTTGAGGAGGAGAGTGGAGATTTCACTGACAAAGGTTGGTGCGGGTCTTGGAGGTCTATAGATTAGGTGCATGGAGGCTGTTTGGTTAGGTGTGAGTGCTAGTTTGACAGACAGCAATTCAGCTGATGTGAGTTTGGAATCAGGTAACACTCTTAGGTCAAGAGTATTTTTATGGATGAAGGCCACACCGCCGCCTTTGGAAGAGGCGGTGGAGCGGTCACATCATGTGATGCCGTAGTTCGGCGGTAGGGCTAACGCTAGTAAGGGGCCAGATGCGGCATGAAGCCATGTTTCGGAGATAGCTATGAAGTCAAGGTCAGACGTGGTGATGAGGTCAGCTATGTCAAGTGCGTGTGCAGTGAGGGATCTAGCATTAATAAGGGCACCTTTGAACATGGGCAGTTTAACCTCGGTGGTGGTGGGTTTGCATGTGGTGGCAGTTGACAGAGATCCAGGAGAGAGGGGGGTTTGTTTCCTGGTGATGTGACGGACGTGGCGTAGGCGTAGGCGGAATCTGGTGCCTAGTCTCTTATTTCTAAGAGAGAGGGGGCAGGGTTGGTTAGGTGTAGGTTTCCTAGCAAAGTGATCCAACCATAAAGCTGGGTCGTTGAGGTATTGGTTGGTATGGCCTATAGCGGGTGCTGCCGGGCTCATTCTGGGTGACACGAGAGGTCGTGGGGATGCCGTGCTGGTAGAAGGCTGGTCCATTTTAACCCAGAGTGTGGAGGTTGTTACCGTAGGTAGCTGGAGAACTTGGGCGAGTCGAAGGGATAGTGTGTAGAATAATGGAAGGAGTACACTGACGTGCATGATGACAGTCCTGGTAACCTAGGTGAGAGAGAAGAGCTAGGTGGCACAACAACCATGTACATAGACAGGGGTCACCTAAGATCAAATTGGCAGTGAAAGGCAAGGGCCATAAGACTAAAGGCACACACAAATCAGGGCAGACACAATCAGTTGTGGTCTATTGGCGACCATAAGGCACAACACAAATCAGGGCAGACACAATCAGTTGTGGTCTATTGGCGACCATAAGGCACAACACAAATCAGGGCAGACACAATCAGTTGTGGTCTATTGGCGATCCTAAGAGTATCATTGGTTGCAATGTAGCAGCTACTGAGTCCAGAGTAGAATAAAGGCTAGATTGGGCAGCGCCTAAGGTTCGGGTAAGGACGCTTGAGTCAAAAGGTCATAGGGCAAAGTGGAATTGACTTTGGCAGAGATAGCAATTATGTAGTCATGCTCTAAAGAGCAACAGCTAGAGGCATTTGGCCTACCTTGTAATTGACACAGCACGGCACTCAGTCCTGAAATGTCGCGCCTGACATTTTCTTTCATGAAGGAATGTCGGCGCTAAGTGGTGTGGGCATAGATGCAATCGCAGTGTTAGTTTTTAGAGGAGGCAAAGTGGGCTGATGGGGGGCCCTTGCAGGGCTAGTGGATACCTCCAGGCCTGGGAGGGATGGCCCCTAGCGGTCGCGGTCGCTGCGCTACCATCGGGTTTGGAGCATGTGGGTGGCTGCTAGTGGGGGCTCCTGCCCCTGCCGCTTCAGGATCTCAGGTTGCTTTCTATAACACGGATCCGTGGCGCACAACAGCGAACAGGCGGCAAACAGGAAGGAAGCCTTTTTCCTGGGCCTTCTTCCGCCGGACCGGCTTCCGCCTACCGGAGGCAGGGGTTTGATGATAAGGCACACTGATCGAGCTCCTGCTGGGACATCCTGCCCACAGGCGGTGCTGTCACTCCCCAGCAGAGTCCGGCCTCGCAGCTGCCACTCTGCAGGAGGCAAGCGCCTGGAAGCAGGGGCTGCCGTCCCCAGTGCACGGCGCAGAGGCAGGGGAGAGCCCGGGAGGCGCCCTCCCACTCTGCAGCGGCCGCTACTCGAGGCGCAGGCCCCGCTAATAAGACGGGAAAGCGGCGCCGGGCTCTGCCTGCTCTTCTGTTTACAACGCGCCCCGGAACAGGGGCGCGTTGCACGTGCAACAAGATGTGAGTGCACACCATAAGCCACCTTGAAGAAGCTACCCCCTCCATCATTCCATGGCACAGGACACATAGCTGGGCCAGTAATGGGGTTGGTGCAACCAGGGACATGTGTGTATGGCCAGGAATCACCAGCTGCCATGCAAGACTGCTACAGTTCCCCACCATCAATGTACAAACACTTACCTTCATTCCCCTTCCATGCAGGTGATGGTGGCTACCCTTGGAAGCCGTGGCTCATGACCCCTATCCGCAACCCACAGAACAGGCATGAGGAGGACTACAATCGAGCCCATATCCGTACACGGGTGGCCATAGAGCAGACATTTGGCCTGTTGAAGGCACTATTTTGTTGCCACAGCCGTTCGGGTGGAGCACTCATCAACAGCCACGAGAAGGTGGCCAGGATCACCATGGCATGTGTAAAGCTGCACAATGCGTGCATCCGTCGGAACGTGCCACTGCACCCTGACCTGGAACTGCTACCACCAGATGATGATGAGGGGGTGGAGGAAGTAATGGCAGGACAGCATCACGGTGCAGGTGCACAGGAGGGATGTGCCGTGTGGCAATCATTGATTGGACAATATTTCTGACACTCAAGTCAGCTGAGGGTGTCAGGATGACAGGGCATAGGGCAGTGGTTGTGGGGATACATGTACACCATGCACTGTGAGTCATTAGAAGACGCATGCACATTGAACAATGTCCACTCTGATATTTTTATGCACAACCGGTGTATTGTATTTGTAGGTTCCAACGGGAACAACAAAACCTCCACCCTCACCCCCCTCCCCCCAACTCCCATACACACCCTCACCACCCTCCCCCCAACTCCCATACACACCTTCACCCCCCTCCCCCCAACTCCGCAACACTAGTCCCGTGTAGCACATTGAGTCCACATGTACCAGCATTGCCCATTCATCTATACTCCCAGGGCCCGGGGGGGGGGCATGTTCCTGCACCGCTGAGAACGCAGCGAGCGGCGCACCGGGCTTGCCGGGGTGGGGCGACTGGTAGAGGGGGTGTCCTCCTGCTGAGTCACATGGGTGGGATGTGCTGCCACAAGGGCGTCTGCAATGCGTGCAAGTGCCTCACACACACGGTTGGTGCCTTCTGTGAACACCTGACGCATTTGCCTGAGCTCCTCCAGTAACTCCAACCTGCCCTGGCGGTTCTCCTCATTGAAGTCAGTAATGAGGGCAGTGAGCTGTCCTGCATGTAGTGCATCCTGGGATGGCGTATCATCCCTGCAGGGGATTGGGGCAACATGCCCTGACAGGGCCTCAAATGGGGTACTGGGCACGGGATCTGCATCTCCCGGTGCATCGCCACGTGCACTTCGGACTGGTGTGTCACCCTCCCCTGAGTCACTGCATGACACCTGGGGGACATTGGAGGGCTCGGGTGTGTGTACAGTGGGGCAGTACTCCTCCTCAGACGCACCACAAATTGACAAGGGGCTGTCCACAATTTGCAGAGGGGCCGTGGCTGCCAGCTCCCCAGAGATGCTGGCATCCTCTGACCTTAGTGTGGCGATGTTAGCAGGCGCAGATGCAGTGAGGGATGGGGGTTGTGCAACCTCAATGGGCCTTGGAGGAGCTGTGGTGGTTCGGTCCTTCCTGGCCGGTACGCGGTGGTCCCTGCCTTTGGCACTCGATGTGGTGGGACGGCTTTTCTCAGGCTCATCGCCCTCATGCTCACTGCCTGTGGGTGTAGAACAAAGGTACAACATGAGTGGTTGTGTGAGACGGTAATGTAATTAATGGCAGCATTCACATTTCAGTCATTTTGGGTTGGTGGCATTTTGGCCGTTAATACATCACTGGATTCTACGCATGTGTTGGATATGTACGCAGGTGTTGGAGTCACTAATCCTGGCCAGGTCATGTGCAGTCTGACTCGCACACTGCCAAAGCCTTCTGCACAGTGTGCTTATTGGGATGTGCTACTTACTGCACTGTGGTTGGTGGGCATTCTGTGGTGGCACTTGTCCCTTGGTGGCAGTTGTCTTGCCATTATCAGGATGGGTGGAGGGCAGTATGACAAGGTGCATTGGACGTGGCATGGAGGTGTATTCTGCATGTATTTGCCATTGGCGGTGTTGACTTTGGACACTCACCTCCATCAGCAGACGACGGAGCCCCACACTCCATTTCGCCGACGCCCTTGATTGCTTCTGTGCCAATCAATGCAGCGCATGTTTCCTCCCATGGCTCTAGTTTCGCTGGTGAACTTGGTCCACCTCCAGTTTGCAGTGCCTGGCTGCGATTGGCTGAGAGGATGCTCCGCACCCTCAACCGCAAGTCATCCCACCTCTTGTGGCAGTCCCTGGGGGTGCGAGGGGTGGTGCCTACCGCGCTCACCCTTTGGGCAAGTTCTGCCCATATGTTTTTTTTGCGGGCCACTGCCTCTCTGCGCATGTCGTTGCTGAACACGATATCTGCGTGCTCCTCCAGGTGGCCCACCAGGGCCTGCAGCTCCTCTGGGCTGAAGCGCTGCTTGCGGAGGCGGTCCGCCGACTTCTCGGGTGCTTTGGGCATAGCTGGCGGTTGTGTGGGCCTTTTCCGAGGTTCAGGTTTTTCCCAAGGGTGCTACCTGGAGAGGATGGCAATGGATTGTATTTTTAAAGATGGCCGCCGCGCTCCTTCCCGTTCCTGTGCGATGACGTAATTTCCATATCCGTTATTTAGCGGTGACCGTAATTTACGGATACCGTAAATTACGATCACCGCTAATTACGGTCGGCAAAGCTTTGACGGCAGTGTTGTTAAGTACGTCTTGCTTCATGCCGGTAAGGGGTTTAACGAGCCCTTTAGCGGTATGCCGCTAGGGGATTTACCGGCATGGCGGAAAGCTCGTTACCGCGAGGTCGGAATAGCCTGTAAATAGCGGCATGGTACCAGATCGGGCTCGTTCTTTCCGCCATGCCGGTAAAAACTAATACTTACCTCCAACCTCGGAATGACCCCCATAGACTGTTAAGAACACAAACTACACGTTATTCATATACAGGTTAAAACAATCACTGATTAATCAAATTATACATTTACAATGCATCATAATTGTACCATATTGACAATCTAAATTGCAAAGATGCAACAAAGCGCAGAGAAGTCCGTAAAGTGTAGAAAAGGGTTAGTAATAAAGTGCAAATAGAGCAATTCTAAAAACATTTCAGACACATCGTTCCTATACTTGAGCACCTGAGCAGGGGGAACTTAAATCAATTCTGTCTCTCTCTCTCTGTAAAGGCAGAGAATCTTTTTAAGAGCAATGATATGTTTCTGATGTCCTAGAATCAAACCCAATGACTTAAAAAACAGGTTGATACACAAACCTCTCCACACGTTACAAATCTCCTGCATTCAAAGCATGATAAAGTTGAAGAACGTCGATACAACACATTTCAGCCCATAAACGGAGAGCTGCCCATCCCAATACACCGGCCTTATTTGCAAAAAACAGCGTTCATCAGGGCAAGTTGCTTCAACCACAGGTATTAATCTTCGCCTAACTACCCCTGGTAATTCCGAATGATTACCAATCTGTAGGAAAACAGAATGTTTGTGTCAGGTGAAAAATACACTCTATGATAATTTACAAATGAACACCTGAAACCACCGCTGACGCTAATCTTTAATTTCCGAGTGGGAAATTAAATCAATTTCTATTTACATCTCTTTTGATGGCTTTATGATAAATATTGATATCTCCCTGTCCCTCAACATTGCTATTTCGCGACCTCTGCGATTCCCTCTCCCACTCTATCCTCCAATCTGGCCCAACGCACTCTGCAGGGCACACACTTGATGTCTTGATCTCCTCTAGCCTCCCCCTATCTATCCCTCTCTCCACTCCCCTCTCCTGGAGTGACCACTACCTCCTCTCCTCTCATCTCTCTCTCTCTTCCCCCCAAGCCAAGCCTAACACAACACTGCCACCCACCTTCCTGGACATCCGGCCCATGAAGCATGTGTCAGTCGAGGCTTTTGCTTTCATCTTCTCTCCACCCTCTCTTCCTCTGGCTGACTGACACCCTGACACAGCCCTGTCTTCTCTCTATTCTTCTATTTGTGATACTCTTGATGTTCTTGCCCCTGTCATGAGGATCCGCCTGAAGTCCAAAGCCAAGTGCAATTCCTGGTATGACTCCGACCTAGCTACACTTAAACGTAGGTGTAGGGCGGCTGAGAGAAAATGGAGGGATTCCTGCTCATCCTCTGACAAACTGGCCTGTCGCCTTCTCCAAAGGCAATACCGTCTCTCTGTCCGTACCAAGAAGAGAGTCCACATTCAAGCCCTTGTCTCTGCGGCATCTAACAGCTCGGCCGAACTCTTTAAAATTTGTAAGGAGCTGGCCAACCCTGCTGCAGTCTCTACCCCTCCCCTTGCCTCTCAGGCTCTTTGTAATGCCCTGGCCTCACACTTTATCTCAAAAACCCATGACATCCTGTCCATACTCTCCTCCACCCCCTCTCCTCTCCCCTCTCCGTCGGTACTCACTGACCCTCCTCCAGCCACTCCCCCACCCTCCTTCTCTTCCTTTCCTCTCTTCTCCCCTAATGAGGTCGCTAGACAATTCCGATCTATGAAAGCCTTGTCAAAACAGGTTCATCCCTGTTCCTCTAAAACTCTCAAGGACCACATTGATACCCTTGCTCCGGCCCTTGCCGACTTCTGCAACTATTCCTTTGCCTCAGGATCCTTCCCCTCCCCTTCCCTCTTAAGCACTCCCTTGTGCATCCTCTCCTCAAGAAACCCACAGCGGATCCCTCTTGTCCGGCCAACTAGCGCCCAATTTCCATTACCCCCTTCTAAGGCAACTCCTTGAAAAGCTGGCCATCTCTCAGCTAAACCTTCATTCTGATTCTGTTGGCTGTCTCCATGACCATCAGTCTGGCTTCAGATCTGGCAGAAGCATGAAAACTGCTCTCCTGAACATCCGTGAAGATCTGCTTTCCAACCTTGACTCTAGCATTCCCTCTGTTCTCATCCTACTTGATCTATCCTCTGCCTTCGACACGGTCAACCATACCATCCTGCTCAACCATCTCTGGGATAACTTGGGCATCACTGATCAGGCTCTGGCCTGGCTGACCTCTTTCCTCTCTGATCGACCCTCCCAGGTCCAACTTGGGTCCTTCCTATCATCTGTCTTCCTCTCCAACTGTGGTGTTCCCCAGGGGTCTAACCTCTCGCCTTGGCTTTTCAACCAATACCTGGCACCTCTCGCCCACTGTACTGCCATTTCCTGCTCAAACTTCCAGTGCTACGCAGACAACACTCAACCCATTTTCAGGCTGCCCTCAGCCACCTCCTCCACCTCTCTCATCACTGATTGCCTAACTGCCATCCAAGATTGGTGTGCCGCCAACGATCTTTGTCTTAATGCCAGCAAGACAGAGATCCTCCTCATTGGCACACCATCACCTTCCTTTCCCCTCACTCTCTGGCCAGCCTCCCTTGGCCCTCCTCCTATCCCCACCTGCGAGGCCAAGAACCTTGGTGTCACCTTTGATTCCACACTCTCCTTCTCCACCCACATCGCTGATGTATCAAAACAGTCAAACATCCTACTGCACCTCCTCAGAGGTATTCTTCCTTTCCTCTCATTCCCCCAGATGCTCACTGTCTCCCAAGCTCTGGTTCTCTCTAAGCTGGACTATTGTAGCAGCCTCTTTCTTAATCTACCTGCCTCTACTCTCCGCCCTTTACAACTTATCCAGAACAGGACTGCGAGACTTGTCCTTGGCCTCAAGCCCTGCGATCGTATCTCTCCAGCTCTGAAATCTCTCCATTGGCTCCCAGTGGATGCAAGGATTAAATTCAAAACCCTCTGCATTGTCCACAAGGCTTTCTGGGGCCTGGGTCCAACATACCTTCAGCTATCCCTTCGCAAATACCTCCCATCTCGAGCACTCCGCTCCTCTACCTCTAACTCCCTCATGGTCAGTCGTTTCTCAAAGAAACGAGCTGGGGGTAGATCTCTGTCTTCGGCTGGGCCTCCATCTGGAACAGCCTCCCTGCCACTCTAAAACTTGAGGAGAACCATCTCTGGTTCCGGAAGCACCTCAAAACCTTCCTCTTTGCTTCTGCCTTCTCCTCCCCTCTCCCCTGTTGATTCTACTCTCCCTTGGCACCATGCACCTGGCCACCCTCTGTCCTCTGGGCCCAGGTACCTGCTCATCTTGCCACCCTCACGCACTGCCTCCAGGCCACCCCCTGCACTGGGGTCTGTATCTGTACCCATACAGCCCTCCCCTTTTCTTCCTGCACTTTCAGACCTACACGGCCTGCTGCCATAAACCCAGCACTTGCCACTTGCTGACTGCACTCCAATTGTTTGTTGCCTTTTTATTTATTATTTTATTATTATTTTTATTTCTTTTCCTTCTCATTCCGCGCTCTCCTTTTGTTCCTCATTCCATGCACCTCTCCCCCTTCTCCCTCTACCCTGCACTTGCACGTTCTCAATGTCACTGGGCCTAGTAAGATCGTTGTTTTTGTTCTCTCCTGTTCCCTTTCCCTGCCTGGTCGCGCTCTGAAACACTTGTGTATGAGCGCGATAGAAATAAAATATCAATCAATCAATCAATCCAATCCATTACCGAAGAAAAAAACATAAGAACCAATAAAAACCGCTTTTTACATTCTGCATCCAACCATTCATTCTGGATGTAGTTAGTATAATTCTTTATTAAATACCACACTTTAGGATAGTTTCCAAACAGCGCAGTGTCACTGTCTGTTAGGTCTCATACATAATTCACCGCGGGCGATTTACATATTATACAAACCCCATATATCAGCACAGGGAAACCACAATTTGCTTTTGAAAGACCAAAGAATCTGAAGCAAAGGTCGGTGCACACTTATGATTTCAAACAGCAAAAAGAATTAACAGTCACCAGCCTCTGGGATTTGGCACCTGTGATCGGGCATTTGAAATGTGGCAACTGCTCTGTTTGTTCTCCCACTAAAAACATAGACCTCCATGATATGATGTGATATGATGTGGCATGTAGAATGCGCTTGTACACAAGTGTTTCTAGGCGCAACAGGACAAGGAGGGAGAAACAAGGGAGGACCAAAACGATCTTACTATGCCTTGTGTCATTCAGATCGTGCAAGTGCAGGGAAGCGGGAAGGGGAGAGGTGCCAGGGGGCAGGGGAAGTGTGCAGTGCAGTTACTTCACAAATGCAGCCAGCAGCTGCCTCATCAGTGCAGAGAGAAGGGACTGTAGGGTTGCAGATACTGACCCTTTAGTGCTGGAAGCCCAGAGGCAGTGCAAAGGCAACTGGACATGCAGGAACCTTGGCCCGAATTCAGAGGGTGACTAGTGGCGTAAAGAATTCACAAACTGCAAAAGTACCTGGGCGATCTATGGTATCAAATATCCATGTGACCTCATACACATTGGTGTAGCTATACTGGATATAAGACAGAGGAATTGCGAACATCGATCCTGCATTAGGAGTTACATTTCAGATAAACACCCCTTGGAACACTATGGGCCTCATTGCCTGCAACATACAGGCACCCTCTTTCTGACCGCTAGACTACGAGAATGCCTGCAGGAGCACCGTCCCCTGTAGGCATGGTTTTCACAGAAGCACTGGCACTGTTAACAATGGTGCCGGTGCTTCCGTGTACCCATTCCGATGGAGTCATATGGGTCTCCATGGGAATGAGGACTTACAGTTCCCGCTGCCTAACATCCCGGGCTGGCAGGACTTGTAATATCACAGTTGCACCGGGATATCAAATAGGGGGAAAGAGTGTTACGAGGTGGGCGGCAACCTACCGGTAGCACAGACGGGTTACCGCCGACCTCGTATGTGTCTCGAAAGCATACATTTAATGAAATCATGTGGTTTGCAATTCAGACCGTGAAATTCCATCCACATGGGGATGATTGTGACATGCCCTAAGAAGGCAGGCACAAAGATGGATACAAAGTATTATTTCACTTTCAGTGGGCATTTTAGAAAGTAGCAGTGGAAAGAAGCGAACACCCTCCGGTAGTATTGTTCAACAGAGAAACCCAAATAATCACATCATTACTGTTGTCCTCGTAGTAATAGGTTCCCAGATGCTTTTGTCTTGTGCCAATTTTTGTGCCAAAATGTAGTCCATATCATGCCGTAGCATTTCAATTCCTTTACGAGACTACACACACGCTTGCAGGTCACATGATGATGATGAATAGGTCATGAATGAAACACGTAGGCAACAATTGATGCAGCTCATCCCAGAAGGAAAATCATTATGAGAATTTATCAGACCTCCCTCTAACGACCTTTCAATTTGGTTCTTTTCACCTTTCCATTGGAAAGAGAGGGACCTGGAAATATTGTAACATTGTGTTGTGTAAACTCTTGAATTAGAAAGCATAACATTTGAGAACCCAAACAAATGCAAAACGAACATAAAAGTGAATGAAAAACGTAAACAAAAGTAACATCCATTTCCTGTTTTTCTCTTTTCCTGTCCCTGTTCCTTCCCTTCTCAATTACTATTATATTTCACATCGCTTTTCACACAACAGTACATGGGGGACCCGCACACCCACCACAACCCCACTATTCTATCCAAAGTCATCAGACAGTGCAGAAGCACCCGCAATACCGACCAAACCACAAACTCCCACTCTGCATTCACAGGCCTTTGTAGCATGATTCCATTTCCCTATCTCATCTGCACGTCTCTCCTCAACTTCTTACTTCCCATCGCGGGCCCGATTGTCGAAGATTTGAACAGGACCAAATCATAAATTACTGTTCCCATTTCTGATTTGCAGCTGCTGCCTCATACCTTCACAAAACCTAAACAAGTACATTTGGAGATTGATAGAACATTCTTGAGACGACGTGGGGCAAAAATGTAAGATTTTCATTTCCACATGATCTCCTCAGAGATGCTCTGAATATCTCCAGATTTGATCCAGTTTTTGTGAATCGGGTGTGAGGTACCAGGTGCAACTCAGACATCCTTTTGGGCAGCTCTGGTTTGCTCCAGTGGAAATCTTTGAGACTCTGGACCCATGCT
Source organism: Ambystoma mexicanum (assembly GCF_040938575.1). NCBI lineage: Eukaryota > Metazoa > Chordata > Amphibia > Caudata > Ambystomatidae > Ambystoma > Ambystoma mexicanum. The sequence goes on from NC_090935.1 coordinate 565,806,741, forward strand.
TCATTGCACACTAGCTAATAAGTCCTACCAATCAAACAAGACCTCATTTTTGAAAATCGCATAGTGTTTTTAATTTGAGTTATTCTCTTTTTCTTTATAAAAAATATATTTTTTTAATTCATTTATTTCTATAGCACCACAACCTGCGGGCATCAGGACGCATTACATGTAGACAAGGACGGTCACATAAGAACAGTGCATCAAGTTTCAAAGATGAGTTGATGGTGTGTGATTGAAATTTGACAAATGGTTATTTAAACAGTAAGGTTTGCAGTTTTGTTTTTTCTGAACTGTAGATAGTTGGATTCCAATCTTAGGTGGTTTGGGAGGTCATTCCATTTGGTGGTTGCTTTAGTGGGGAAGGCCCTGTCCAGTCCATTTTTTTTTTGTTGAGAATCTGACATTCACCAAACCTAGGGTCTTTGACCTTAAGCTGCGGATTGGTTCATAAGGGATGATTTGATTTTTAAGAAGGTCGAAAATGGACATGAATTTTAAAATGATGCGATCTTCTAGGGTTAACCAATGAAGGGGTCTTCTGTCTCCAGTAATGTGTTCTCTTCTTGATTTCCCTAAAATGGTCCTAACCGCGTTGTTCTAGAAGATTTGGCATTGTTTAATGCATTTGTTACCGGCCCACAGCATCAGTGATTTTCCATAATCCAGTTTTGATAGGATCGTGGCTCTGGCTATGATAGTGCGGTTTTGTTAGCTTAACAGCGGTCAAATATGATTTAGTAGTCGCTGATGGTATTGACAATTGTGTTTCAAATATGCCACCTGGGCATCAGCTCCCTAACGATGCATGTACGTAGACACCAAGTGTATTGACTTTATCGTCGACCTTGACTTTAGCGTCTTTAATGTCGAAAAATGAATAGGCTGGGTCTAGCTTTGCTCTGGCCTGAGGAGAACCGAATATGATAAGCTCTGTCTTACCTCCATTGAGGCCCATCCAATTGGACTTCATCCAGGCCTCAATGGAGATGTAGATGTAAGTGAGCTTATTATTGTCTGTGGTATGACATCCACTTAGCTCGATGACTAGTTGAGTGTCATCGGCAATATTTTTGAAAAATACTGCTATTTTGGTGATCAGGGTGCATAGGCAGCGCAAGTAAAGGTTAAAGAGGAAGGGTGAAAAACTCATCCCCTGGGGTACACCACAGTCGACCAATCAGGGGGTAGAGGAGTGGTTGCCCCAAATGATCTTGGAATATCTCTCTTCCAAGAAGGAGGTTACTGAGTCGATGGCGTCTTGGGAGCAGTTTCCTGATTTATCTAGGGCCTCCCAGCACTACTGATAGGTTACTTAGTAGCCATTTTAGCAACTGCAATAAATTGTGGTGTTTATTTGAGAAGTTAACAGTTCCACCACAAATCCACTCCTCTTCAACCATTCAGAGGGGACTCTCGTTACAATAGTATTTGGATTTTTAATCCTCTAGAAATGTTTTACATTTGGAACTTGGAAAATGAAAACGATGGAGTGGGAAATATAGGGATGATAGAATTGAGATACAGAAACAGTTTCATGAGGGAAATGAAACACTGAAAAACAACTAGTAGGGCAGAAATGAGTGGAAGATTCTACATCCTCTACTTCACACACCAAATGAGTGGTCCCACTATTTTTATTCCACATAGGTTTCCCTATATAACTCAAGGCTTTGGATCCTGAAAATCCACTCATTCACACACTAAATGAGTAATCCCACTGTTTTTTCTTCCACGTAGACCTACCTATATAACTCAAGGCTTTGGAAGCCTTAACATCCTTTTCTCGACACACTTAATGATTTACCCAGTTTTTTCTTTTGCATAGGTCTCCGAATATAATTCAAGGCTTTGGAATCCTGAATATTCTTTACCCCACACACTAAACGAGTGATCCCAATGATTTTTTATTTCACATAGGTGTCCCGATATAACACAAGGCTTTGGAAGTCTAAACATCCTCTCCTCCATACACTATATGAGTAACCCACCGTTTTTTTCTTTCACGTAGGTGTCCCAATATAACTCAAGGCATTGGAAGCCAAAACATCATCTTCTCCACACATTTCAGTGACTGCTTTTATTTATTTTATTATCTCTATTCCGCCAGTGCAACCAGGCCATTAGGCATAAGGGCGCTAACACTAAAACAAGAACAAAGACACACAAGCAGAGCAACAAGTCCTAAAAAGAAGTTAAATAGTAGCAGCAGTAAAAACAACTTCGGCAAAGAGGTGTGTTTTTAATTTCCGCTTGAATGTTTCCAGCAAGACCGTGCCCCTTAAATCCGGTGGCAAGTGTTCCTCAATTTTTGGGGCAGTGGCAAAGAAAGCTCCCTTGCTTACCAGGGCCAATTTAGCTATTGGGACCAATAGTAGGTTTGAATCATTTGATCTTAGTGTTCTCAGGGTTGGGAGCTTGACCAGGCTTTCAGCCAAATAAGCAGGACTAACGCCAAACAGACACTTGTGCATAATAGTAAGGATTTGCTGCGAGATCCTGGCTTCTATGGGATGCCAATTGAAATCTTTCCTTGCCTGTGAAACATGATCCCGCCTGCTCAGTCCCTCCACGGCCCTTACAGCACTGTTTTGAATCACTTGGTTCCTCGCTCAATCTCTTTTGCTGATGCCGTAAAGAAGACCATTCTAATAATCCAATTTGGTACCAATAATGTCCCTGGCAATAGTGGCACAGTACTCTTTGGTTACAAATGGACATAGATGCGTAAGCAGTTTAATATAATACGCTGAGGTCGAAACAAGATTATTGACCTGGCAGTCATGGCCATGGGTTGGTCAAAATAGACTCCAAGTGTTTTTACCTTCGACAGAGTAGCAAGCTTACAGCCGGATATGATGAAGTGTTGGTATTCAGACATGAGCTCACATAGCCTGTCGGCTGTTCAAGTGATCATGAGCTCGGTCTTCTGATCTTTCAATGCTAGCCCATTCCTGACCATCCATTATTGAATCAGGGAATACACCGTGTGGACCTCCTCTGTATCCTTTTCATAGACCCCTGACGAGGGGATCAGACACTATGGGCCTCATTACACGGTAGGCGGTGAGCCATGGCGCTATTAGCGCCATGGCTCATGCCGGTAAAATACCGGCACCGCCTTGGTGGAAAGGGGATTTACCGCCCCATTCCAAGGTTGGAGGGGCGGTAAATCCCCCTTCCACTATTGCCCTTCCCCATTCCCATTTCTGCCCCATAGGGCACCGCAATTTTGCGGTGCCGTATTTAGCTCCGAGGTCCCTTTGCAGGTTGGATTTTAACGCCTGCAAAAAGCAGGCGTTAAATCCCGCAAAGGGACCTCGTAGTGAGGCGGTACGGATTTACCGGTACCGGTATTTTACCGGTACCGGTAAATCCTTACCGCCATCCGTGTAATGAGGCCCTATGTGTCATCTGCATAGTTGATCAAAACAATCCCCTTATCCTCTAGTAGCTGAAACATTGGCAGGGTGAAGATACTATACAGAGAGTGTGAGAAGCAGACCCCTGTGCGACTCCGAACTGGATCTTGACTGGGTCTGCTGCAGCTTCCTGGCTTCAAACCCTGGCCGAATGGTTTTCCAAAAAGGATATCAACCAGTCTGCCGCTGAGGTGGAATATACAGTGACTTGTTCAAGTCTCTCAGTCATAATCCAATGGTCCACTAAGACGAACGCAGCAGAGAAGTCTAAAAGCATCAATAACACAACCTGACCCTTATCCTTACGTTATAAGATGTTAGATTCCAAGGCAATAATGCTGTTTCTGTCCCATGGGCAGCCCTAAAGCCAGGCTGCCTATTGCTTAGGATATTGTTTCTAGTCAGATGTTCCAAGACTTGCAAATAGGCCACTGATCCAGTGTTTTAAGCAAAAATGGGGACGTTAGGTATTGGCCTGTAGTTGGATGGAATAAGGGTAACTAGCCCAAGCTTCTTCAATAATAGCGAGAATCGGGCATGCTTCACAAAATCTGGAACATGGCTCTCCGCAAAAGATAAATTGACAAAATTGTTTATGGCTGAAATAAGAGAAGGTAGACATGCCTTCACAGCCACAGCCGGGCAAGTATAACCATTGCGATTAGTGGTTTCCAACTGAGAAATGATGACTGTGATCTCAGCCTCGGAAACTGACCTGAATTCAAATAGTATTTGAAGGTCCCTCAACAGGTTCAAGGAGATAGTATCTGGAACCTCCCAGGATGCACATGTGCTTTCAGCATCAACCACCACCTCTCTGGAGCAAGGATTATCCAGCTCTTTCAAGATTTTATGGAGCTCTTGTGCATCAGGATCCAGCATTAAGGATCCCAGTGTTGTAATCAGCCTTTTTAAACTTGATAATGGCTATTTTATAATCCTTCACCGCTTTGGCATAAATATCTCTATCCAAAGTGGAACCTGAATTTGCCCATTTATGAAAGCATTTCTTCTTGAGTATTTATAACCCATGTAACTCAGAGGAATACCATCTATTCAATTTTTACAGGGCAAGGTCCGAGTCTTCTGAGTGACTGTTGAATCCACTGCCTTCGACAAGGTCTCATGGTAAATCAAAGCAACGTTCTTAGCTGACTCCAAGTTAACTATGTTTTCCACAAGTGGAGGCATAAACGGCTCCAATGAATTAATCCCACTAATGTTTCTCGACATCTTGCAAATTCTGCGTGGTATAGTCGTTTTTACTAGGTTTGGTATCAAAAGATCAAATACAACAAAACTACGGTCAGACCAAGGGCACAACGACACAATAGGAAGACTAATTTCGATGTTGTCTCAACCCAATCTAAAATGGTGCCTTTAATATGAGTCGCTCCGTGTATGTTATAAGCAAATCCCAAGTCTTTAAGAGAGGACTTGAGTAGAGATGCTGCTTGATCTGACATATCTTCTATCCAGGGATTGAAATCAGCCAGCAGAATGAACTTGGAGGCTGGTTTCCGTAATGGAAGCAACATATTGACTAGTGGAACAAAGACATCTGGCATAGGTGTGGACGGTCCATCCAACAAAATACAATTGATAGTAGTATTTGGGTCTGTAAACACTTTAATATAGACTAGCTCACAGTCAGAAGTTCCTTGAACATCTACCTCGTGCCCTTCCAAGGCGGAATTACAGATATAAGACACCACCCCTTGCCATTAGGTCTGCCCACCTGAAGGAGGTCATAGACTGAAGGAATGGTTAATACGAGTGAAGGTTCAGAGGCTTCATGCAGCCGCGGCTCTGTGATGGTGCACAGATCTATTCTCAGCCGCGTGCTTTATCAGAGAACGTGTGTTCAACAGCATACACTTACTTAGGCTTGATCTACAATGTTCCCTGTTGCACTCACCAGTCTGCAGGTTAGTGCCACTACAAGATGCCCCCTCTAAGGGCCTCATCACAAGTTGGGCGGTAAAGCCGGCGCTACTAGCGCCGGTGTTAATAGCCCTACCGCCAAACCCCCTGGCGCAAATAGCACCCGATCACGGGTTTGGCGGAATGGGTATTGCCTATTCCCCACTGAGCCCATTCAGGAATTCCCCATTCCCCATTGGGCTCCATGGGGAATTTTCGCGCTCTTACCGCCGGTGGATTTCCCGCCGGCGGTAATAGCACAAAATTTCGGCGGATTTCCCCCCAGCTAAAAGCTGGGGGGAAATCTGCCAAACCCGTGATTTGGCGGACCCTTGAATGCAGCGATAATAGCGCTACCGCCGCATTTAAGGTTTACCGCCAAACTCGTGATGAGGCCCTAAGTCTTCAATGAGTGTCCCCGAGACCAGAGAAGAGACCTCGCATGAGGCTATCCAAGGTGACTTTGTTGCAAACATGTACAGTAGGATTAGCCTTCTGAGCCGGCCCTATACAATCGACAATTCTCCAAGGCCTGTTTCACTGGCCCGGGGAGTCTACATTTGTGGACCAACCACATTCATCTAGGGGCTCATCCTGGGATACATTGCCGCACAATACCAGTATTACTCTTGACACAAGCAGACATAGAGATCAGACCATAGGGGTTTAGTGTAAGATGTACTCATTCCTTTCGAACCTCTTGAGTGTGCATTCTGTGTTTATAGGTACGGGGTGGTTGTTGCAGAATTTCAGAACTAACACTGTGAGGGATCTCCTTGCGTGTTTCACTGCCGGAACTGTTGTTGTTTTCTTGTAATTATGAGGTACCATTCTCTAGTTATTACTATTCAGACAGTGTCGTGAACTATTTTAATCCACTGTTGTTTTCTGCAGTGTAAAGTATAGTTATCCCGCAATGCAGCGCACTGATTTATGCTGCAGTGATGAAACGATGGTCTACTGAATGTGTGTGCAATGTAATGCCCAGTTTATCATGTCATTGCAGAGTCCACAGCTGCAATCGTTTGCTTCTGGAATGTATATTTGTGTGCAGACTCGTTGTCTGTTCGACCTTTTCATGCAACATCGCCATTATAGTTGGCCAAGTCACATGTCCAAATGTAGTTCTCATGTCAGCAATCACTTATGTACTGACAAACCAAAGCGTACGCACCCAAAATATAACAACTGCTTAAAATGATGTTACATGACTAGTCAAACTGTACACCGAGTTTTTGCTTTGACCGCAGTAGCATGATGCAGTTGAACATATAATGTCCATTTCCTGTCATGCTGGACTGTTCTACCATGCAATGTTCAGACTGTGGTCTGCCAAAGTGCCACGCCACACAGAGCACTGCAATGTCCTGCACACGGCTTGTAGGGTCTATTCAATGCCACAGAGAATGGCATAGCATAATATAGGGTAACATTGCTGTTTACTTGACTTAACATATTAAACTAACACTAATAATGCTGTATTATTGCTTACTTTATTGTGCCCACAATATGTGTACCCATTTCCATTGTATCATCCTACACACTTCAAAGTTGCCTCCTGCTGATGTCATAAAATCAAACACCAGCGACCCACTCACGTGACACATATTCCGGCATCTTACCACCTGTGTCTCCTCCGTGATGTCATATTTTAGCACATTGCAGCAACAGTTGTTGCATGTGCAATGGGGCTGAGTCTCAGCAAGTCTCCATCCTTCTCTTCTGGGGTACGTAACCTGCTCTGTTGCCTCTGATGCCTCACATGGGGGTCTTCCATGTGGAGACTAGTGGAGATGCCTGTGCACTCATCTGATTCAATGGTTAGCTGCATTGACCAGAGGTGGGTCTACTGGACGACTAGCTCTGAATTGGATAGCATCCTACCTGACTTACCATTTCAGGATGTGTTTATATATGCATCTATTTAATTATTGTGGACATTTATTATGTATTAGCCTAGCTCCTGGAAGCAATGGACATCAGCAGGGTTTTACAGGAACAGATTACATTGTTACAGTGGGGAACAGTCCTTACAACACAGCATGTGTCACTGGTACCCCATTTGAGCAGCACATAATAGTTACCATGTGAAGATAGTGGAGAACATGTAACAGTCCTGAAAGGGTGACTTTGGGTTGGAACAGTGGAGTGGGGTGTAGTAGGTGGAGACCTTGAGGGGTATGGGCCTAGGTGGGGTGTGTGTGTGTGTGTGTTTGTGTGAGGGAGAGAAAGAGAGACAGACAGAGAGAGAGAGAGAGAGAGAGAGAGGGAGAGAGAGAGAGGGAGAGAGAGAGAGAAAGAGGGAGGGAGAGAGAGAGGGTATGAAGAAGGTGAATTGCATGAAGGTGTAGCAAGTCTTTTGAGGATGGGTATGAGGTTCCAGAACCTGGGGACATAGCGCGAGCATGTTTGTTTGCTGGTTTTATTTTTTGTATTTCTGCTGCTCTTTGTCTGGTCAGGTCCTGCCCTCTTGTGATGTGCTGATCGCCAGTTGCGATATCTTTGTCTGCCTGGCTGGTGGGAACGTACATCGTGACAGCTGTGCACGGGTTAATGCATGCTTGAAGGGTTAGCAAGAGAAGTTTGATGAGTGTGTGTTACATGGTCATATTTGGTGTGAACCTCGATGCGGCGGACCACAGGAAGGAGGATGCTACTCATAGTGTGAGACTGGTGATGGGTGCCTGATGGGTGCGAGACTGGTGATGGGTGCCTGATGGGTGCGAGACTGGTGATGGGTGCCTGATGGGTGCGAGACTGGTGATGGGTGCCTGATGGGTGCGAGACTGGTGATGGGTGCCTGATGGGTGCCTGATAAGTTCTGCAAGCTGCCAAGAGCTGTTCCTTCACAAATACTGTCCTCTATTTCTTCATTCATTCCTACAGATGTGAAACAAGGCCATTCCAATTTCCATCTAATGTACTCTTTGGCCAGACGAACCGGGGAGAGTAAAGCAATATTCTCATCATTTAAATCAGGGATAACATTTGACCAGGCAGTTACATTCGCTTAATGTGGAAACTATTAAGTTACTTTCTGTCAGCAATAGGTCAGCATGGCTGTAAGTGCAATCGTGTGTGGTGCATGGAACATCACACAGTCATGTTAGGTGCACTCTGCACATCGAGGAAATGGCTGCTGACTAATTAAGAACGTGTTTATCCTGGGCCCAGGTGTGTCACATTATGAACTGGGGAACAGATGAGCTTCAGAGCAGGCATAACAAAATGCACTGCTCTATTAACGAGACCAGCTAAATGCATTCGATGCGGTAGTGCACGTTGAAATCAGTCCCAAGATGCAACGGGAGTTCACAGGAATGTGTACCAGCGAAGGAATTATTCACCAGCACCAGAAAGGCACGCCCTGCTTTGAACTGACCCCCTAAACACTTGTCCAATCTTGGAAGGCCATTTGATCTTCGGAAACAGGCTGGCGGTTCTTGGAGAGGCTGCTTTAGGGTCTGAGCAATATGACAGGGCCACCAGTACCATCTCAAGCGATTTCTTAGGAGGACGTTCTGTCACGTGTCTGGCTTCATGGTTATTGACATCACGGGCTGTTGAGTATAAGGTAACAGACTGGGCGTTTTATGCAAGCACACAACTCCAAGGATGTTTAATGTACTTTTTAAAGGTTAAGTTGTTGTCATATTAAAACAAAAACAGTTAAAAATTACCCAGTTTCTGTTTCGATTATCCAAAGTAACAATGCAAAGAGAATTAACTCTGTTGGACAGTGTAAGAGGAAGGAGTATTTTGCACAGTTCCCTAGTTCCGAGTTTCAGGAATAGTATTTGGTGGTAGGAAGGGCCCCTGGTTGGGGCCCCAAAGCATGGGTAGTACTCATTACAAGGATGGGCTTCAGTGCATGGTTGGCCCACAGGCCAATGATCGGGCTTGGGGTGCAGGCGGGATTTGGGTTTGAGATAGGCCTCAGGGTGTAAAGGGGCCTCGAGGCAGGATAGTTCTCGAGAGTGCTTAGGTCTTGGGGCATTGATGGGTATTGATGGGGTGTTAACGAATACCCATTAAGGTTAATTATGGCTCGAGAAAGCAGTGAATGAGTCTTTCTCATCCACACAGTGATGATGTCAAAACCAGCTACAGGTTTGTCCAGTTCCAGGGCCTCGAGGGCCAGGATCCTGATGGGTTTTCAGGATATCCCTCATTAATATTCATGAGGGAAAATGTGCATATATTTAGAATCATTGTATTATTAAATTATTATTATATTATAATATATAATGTATGCAAAGGTATCTCAAATATTAATGAGGGGTATCCTGAAAACCGTACATAGATCCGGCTCTCTTGCCCTGAAGTTGGACAAAGCTGTCGGATTAGTATATTTTTCTGAAATGTGTATTATACTTGGCTTTATATGAAAATAAAGCCCAGGGGTGTGTACAAGTATCAATGGATGCAAATAAAACACACTAACTCATCCATTTATTAAATCCCCAGGCTCTATATCCAGTGGTGTTCCTGCTCTTTCTTCAATCCCCAGCCCAATCATCAGGTAACCGTGTCCTGCGCCTGCGTGTTTGCCCGCTTTACCAGGAACAGTTAGTTCGCTCCGGCATGAATCATGCTCCAACCACATTTCAGGAAAGAATCCCCCTGTCTGTAATCACCAATGTGGAACTGGCCGGTTGGCGGTTATTAATTTCTACTATCCCTTGAGCTTCACAAAGAAAATGGAAAAAGCGTATGGGAACATGGAGTCTGTTTTTATTGAAGACTCATCCTTCGCTATGTGTACAAAAGTGATCCCTGGCTTCTTTCAAACTGTCATATTGTAAAAACAGTTACACGCTCCAAAATCCCCAACTCATAAAAAGTTTCTAATAATTCAATATTCCTCTCATAAACAGATCTCCCTTTACTGGAAAATCCCCAACTCATAAAAAGTTTCTAATAATTCAATATTCTTCTCATAAACAGATCTCCCTTTACTGGATCCCGTGAGACGTCACACAGCCATGTCATGGCGTCGTGACTCATGTCCAGCTGCGTTTCATTTTCTTTGCATCCTAGCAAATGCCATGCAAGTGTCAACAGATAATACGATATTAGTGAATTTGCAGGACTGGCTGTAATGGAGTATTGCACTAGTTAGTTATGCCAGAAATGCGACAACTAACTAATCCTCTTATTTTTCAAGTGACCTTGAGGAATAATTGTTTGTCAAACAGCATCAAACTCATTTCCTGTGGCATCATCTCCACGTCCACAGCCATCACATCTACGAGGTCGCAATCATCTTTAGACATGGCTAATGGTGACAGTTGCAGATATGGTCGCTGCAGGCCAACAAGTGTCCCTTCAGCTCTATCTGGTCCAGTGCCAATGCCATCTTGCCCGCCAATCTCTGCTCTAGCAGCAAGCTACCCTCCGTTTCCCAATTAGATTTCACATCTTGGGTCTGAGGTGCTGACATGAAATGCTGCCCTTCTACTCATCTAATGTTTAGGCACAAAGAACACAGATGGTACAAGTGTTAATCATAAGATCCCGGTTGAGAAATATTGTTCTAATGTCACCTAGTTGCTGCCTCCACATAACCACTTGTTTATTAAAGCACAGTGAACAGCCAATGCACATGCAGCAATGGCTGCCACCACCTCCAGCAACACCCTTCACCCTGGTGACTTGGGTAGGAAGAAGGTGTATCCAGCCGAAGGCACTGCATGAAGAAGGCCTATGGAAGTGGCGCCACTTTCATATTTGGTGAGTAGGGTGCTGTCTTTTATTTTCAATTAGTAACCCTGCGAGAGACAATCTGAATGCAACACGCATTCTGATTGGCTATCGCCAGGTCCCTACCCGGCCGGGAATCCCTCCGTCGGGATTCCACGGCCTTTGTCCCCGGCGGGGGGCGTGGCAACCTCTCAGCCAATGAGGAGACTCGAAGCGGGGCTGAGGGGCTGCCTTTGCCCCCCGCCGGGGACTCGGGTAAGTCTTTTTTTTTTTTTATTCCCTTGTCTCCCTCACAGCCGCCCCCCCCAACTTACCTTCTTGGTCCTGCATCCCGGAGGGGGACGAGGGAAGCCTCCAGCCGTGTGGAGACTCGGAACGGGCCATCCCCGCTCCGCGCCTCCACACGGCTGGGGGCTTCCCTCGTCCCCCGCCGGGGACGCAGGTACATATTTATTTATTTTTTCCCTCTTCCCCCCTGTCCCACTGTCGCCCTCCCACCCCCACTTACCTTCATTTTGATCCTTTTTCGGGACCAATCGCGCTGGGAACACTTGTGTTCCCCGCGTGTCCGCTCCCGATGGCCGCCATGGAAAGGGAAAACAGGCTCCGTTTTCCCTTTCCATGGCGGCGGCCATTTTCTTTTTCTTTTTTCTCCCAAAACGCTGCAGCGCCCGAAACGCCGCAGCGTTTTGAGGCAAAAAAAAAGCTTTTAGTGCCCCGGTCACGCAATTTTTGCGGGCAAAAGTACTAATATCAATAGAACCCAGGCGTCGGGGGCATTACCGACTCTGGTAATGCACCGGGGCCTTCGGTAAGGCCCTAGCTTCGCTCGGGTCCTTACCTATGGGCCCCGGGCATTACCTGAGTCGGTAATGCCCCCGACGCTCGGGTTCTATTGCTTAAATAGAGTCTGGTTAAAGGATTTGACCAAGAACACAGATGCACACGTATTACACCAAACATGTTTATAAGCATGTAGTAAAATGATTCCAAACATAAATGATAGAAGGCTTCAAAACGAACCCTGCTCATTTCGGTGATAGCCCTTCATCAGAGGGAAGGCTTTCTAAACTTCCTAAAAGTGAGATAAAACACAATTTGAAAATCACTAGAGGCAAAGAAATTCTCAATCAGAACAACAGGGCATGTAGCCAGGTGAAGCTACCTTATCCAGATGAAAGTACATCCAAGACACGAGGTCCAGGGGGTCCACAAGTCCACACAGAAGACAGCCGAAATGTCGGCCAATCCAAAATCTCATGACCATAGTGCACTACTCAAAAAGACAAACAAAAAGTATATAATTACCTGTGCATACTAACCAAACCAATCCCAAAACAATTTACCACCAGCACAAACAATGATATGATATATGATATGATAAGTCATTTGTACCGCACCTGTACACAAGTGTTTCTAGGCACGGCAAGGCAAGGGAGGGAAGACAGAGGGAGGACAAAAGAAACAATGTTACTAGGCCTTGTGTCATTCACATCTTGCAAGAGCGAGAACGAGAAGTGCATGGGGAGGTGGAGGGGAGGAATTACAAAGGAGAAGGGAGGAGAAAACAGGGCAGCAATGCTCTGAGTAAGTGCAGCAAGGGCAGCGCGGCTCTGTGTAGTACAAGGAGACAGCGACTGTAGGGATATAGTTACAGCCACTAAGTGCGTGGTAGGCCCAGCGGCAGTGCAAGGGTGACTGATCAAGAAAGAGCCTGGTACCCAGTGAGACTCTGAGGGTAGCCAAGCAACCAGTCAGAACAGCAGACAGGTAGGTCAGGTAGGTCAGCAGGGGAGGAAGAGAGAAAAAGCAGAGGAGAAGAGGAACGTTTTGAGCTGCTTCCGAACTTCAGGTGGTCCGGCTCAAGTTTGAGAGGGGCATGGAGTCCATTCCAGAGGAAGACACCTGCAGAGAAGAGAGATCTACCACCCACTGTCTGCCTGGAAAAGCATCTGACCCTTAGAGAGTTGGTCGTAGCTGAGTGAAGGGCTCGAGAAGGAAGGTATTTTGGAAGAGAGCGTTCAATGCAGTGTGGTCCCCAGAAAGCCTTGTGGACAATGCAAAGGGTCTTGAACTTGATTCTAGCAGCCACCGGGAGTCAGTGGAGAGATTTCAGGGCTGGAGAGATACAATCCCTGGGCTTGAGGCCAAGGATAAGTCTTTTTTTTTTTTAACATTCAGAGGCAATTTAATACCTTGTAGGAACATTCATCAACAGTCCTTCTTAACATGCTTTACATGAAAATCCACGAAATGTACTACTCGAACTTCTCATACAGAAGGAACATGTATCAAGTTGTCTTTTTATTGTTTATGGTGAGCGTTTTTCTAACTCACTCAGCAAGTTGGCTTAAGATGTCTTTCTTCTGCTAAAAAGTTTCCAGATTGGAAAGAAAGATCTGGCTATGAATTGCAAGAAGCCTCCTTCTTTTGAACCTGTGCAAATCCAGGTTTTAATTTTGTGACTCTGCTGCAGTTCAGGTTCCTTCTGCCTCCTTGGTGTTACATGTCTATATTTCCTATCATTTCCAAGCTCATAGAAGCTGCTGTGGTTATAGATGCTACTTTCATCTTTTTGGCAGATAACTCTTTTTCTTTTGCCCAATTCAAATTCTGTTGGAGACTTGGTATAGCTTGTCTGTAGAACAGCAGTCCTTTTGACATTGGGCTGAAGAAAGTTCCAATCTGCTGGGTCCTCTAATCTTCTTCGTTTCACTGCCACTTCACTTTCATCCTTTTCCATGTGCAGATGTTTGAGGTCATCAGAGATGTAAATACTGTTTTCATCTTGCCCAATGCACATGTTCTTCTGTGTGATAAGTCTTGCAGTCCAGTTCTAGATTAGTTGTAGAGGATGGAGCAAAATAGGCTGTTGCAATTGTCCAGCCTCGAGAGAACCAGGGCTCTGGAGACAGTAATCTGGGGGGAAAGTGAGAAAGGGAAGAGTTACTTTGGGGAGTTACAGCTGGAAGTGGGACTTCTTGGCGACGTAAGAGATGTGAGGAGAGAAAGAGAGAGTGGAGTCGAAGATGACACCAAGGTTTTTTGCCTCACAGGAAGGCGAAGGAAGAGGGCCAAGGGTGGGCAGCAGGAATGAGAGAGGGAAAGCAGGAGCAGGGGTCCCAAAGAGAAGGATCTCCGTGTTACTGATATTAAGGCAGAGATCGTAGGAGGCACACCAATCCTGAATGGCGGATAGACAATCAGGAATGAGCGAGAGAAGAGAGGAGGCTGAGGGGAGCCTAAAGGTGAGCTGAATATCATCCATATAACACTGATATTTAGAGAAGGTAGAGATCAGGTTGGCCAAATGGGCCAAGTAGAGGTTGAAAATCCAGGGTGAGAGGATAGAGCCCTGGGGGACACCACAGGTAGAGGTGGCAGAGAAAAAGGGACCAAGTTGGATCTGGGAGGGGCGGTCCAGAGGAAGGAGGTCAACCACTCCAGGGCCTGATCTTGATGCCCAGGGTCTCACAGAGTTGATTCATCAGGTCAGCGTGGTTGACTGAGTCAAAAGCAGAGGAAATATCAAGGAGGATGAGGCCTGAACGAAGCTGGAATCAAGGTTAGAGAACAGATCTTCACGGGTGTTCAGGAGGGCAGTTTCTGTGCAGATTCAGCGTGGAGAGTAAGCTGGGAGAAGGCCAGCTTTTCCAAGAGTTTTCCAAGGAAAGGGAGATCAGGCGATAGTTTGTTGGGCAGGTAGGATTGGTAGACGGCTTCTTGAGGAGGGCGTGCACAAGGGAGTGCTTAAGGGGAGAGGGGAAAGTTGCAGTGGCGAAGGAGTGGTTACAGAAATCGGCCAAGGCTCCAGTGTGGGTGTCAATATGTTCCTTGATGGTTCTGGAGGAGTAGCGGAGCACCTGTTTGGATGACACTTTCATAGATCGGACTAGTCTACAAACCTCGTCATGTGTTGTTAGAGAGAAAGAGGAAAAAGGAGGAGGAGAGGGAATGATGGCCAAAGGGGAGAGGAAGAGAAGATAGAGGACAGGAGGTCCTCAGTTTTAGTGGAGAAGTCAGAGGCCAGAGACTTATAGAGGACCTGGGAGGGAACAGGAGAGGGTTAAGACTGCAACAGGATTGGCCAGTTCCTTGCAAAGAGTTTGGCCATGTTGTTAGAGGCCACAGAGATGCGGGCCTGAATGTGTGCTCTCTTCATGGACTGGATAGAGAGTCTGTATTGCCTTTGGGTCAGGCGGCAGGCCATTTTGTCAGAGGAGGCGCCCGAATCCCTCCACTTCCTCTCAGCCACCTTTTACTTACGTTTCCGGATGGCAAGGTCATAATCATACCAAGAGTTGCACTTGGAGGTAGGCGCCAGACAAATTCTCATTATAGGGGCAAGAAATATGCAGATTAGAAAGGTCTATGTCAGGGTGTGAGTCATCCGCAGGAGTGGGAGGAGCAGAGAAAGTAGAGGCAAAGGTGTCCACTGACACACACTTCATGGGCCGAATGAATGAGGAGGTAGGTGGCAGTGTGGGGTGGGGGGCTTTGCCTGGGGGATATAGAGTTTCAGATGAAGGGAGAGTAGGAAGTGGTCAATCCAAGAGAGGGGAGTGGTGAGAGGGTTAAGGAGGGAGATGTCTGTGGTGATGAGAACATCCAGAGTATGTATGGAAATGTGTGTTGGGTCAGAGGGCAGAATGGAAAGAGAGAGAGTGTTGCAGACATTGCGGAAAAGCCCACAAGAGGGATTAGAAGCATCTAGGTGGGTGTTGAGATCTCTGAGGAGGAGAAGATGCGAGGTAAAGGTAAGGAGAGAAGAGGAGAGGTCAGCCCATTCAGAGAGGAAGAGGGCGACCTGGCCAGGTGGCCTGTAGATGGTGGCCACAGTTAGAGAGAGGCCAGGGGAGATAGAGAGCCTGCAGACCAGGCATCAAAGGAGGAGTAGGCCTGCGTAGGGATGACAGAGGCCGGAACCCACTCTGGAAATATCAGGCTACTCCACCTCCAGGACGGTTGGTTCTGGGTTTGGAGAGGATCTTGAAGCCCACAGGGAGGCGAGTTTCAAAACTTGTGGCAGAACTGGTCGTTGACCATGTCTCTGTGATAGCAAGGACACCTAGGACAAGTACTTTGTGGAGGTGACAGATGTCAGAGGAGTGTTTGACGGCAGAACGAGTGTTGAGAGTAGCGACGTGGAGCAGGTTGCTACATTTGAAAGACTTCTGCGGAGGGGTACAGTCTTGATGCATGACATGGGGAGGTGGTAGAGGGGCACAAAGGTGGGCAGAGTAGGAAAACAAAGGTGGTGCCAGAGAGGTGGCAGAAGGGGTAGCAGGAGAAGGGAGGAAGTTGATAAGACACAAGAAATGCCTTTAAAAAAGGAGGAGATAGGTCTGAGGGCCCTGGACCAAGGTGGTGCCATTCAGATAGACATCAATGATGGTCTTGGAGGATTTATAACCATATAATCTATCTGTCTTTTGAGAGTTTAACAAGTCAGGAAATGTTGTATGTATCATTGCAAACAATGTATAAATCACCTAAGTGTAAGCGCTGGCGCGTAGGGGCCGGTTAAATCCGGTTTGCTCTGGGTGTGCTCTGCTCTGCCACCCCTTTTGCATCCAAATTAAGGTAAATTCTCTATCTTTAATCCCGTTGTGTGTTTGTTTTGAGCCACCATGGCAAATACTTATAATAGTATAGACAACACACAGGACGGGGCTACTAGAGTCGTTGGTAACAGCTAGTTTATTGAGGAGGCGATGGCAAGGCCTAATGTGCCTCATATAAACTTAAAAGTGGGCTTGTTAAATACTCGCACGCTGGTCAAATATGCACAAAATATAAATGAAATAATCTTGGAACAAGACCTTGATTTATGTTGTGTGCCGAAACCTGGCTTAAGGACCCCATAGGTCCTACCTGTGAAACAGCTGTCCCACGTGGTTACATTATTTATAATGTCAACAGAGAGGGAGCTCAGGGAGCTGGGGTTGCTATTATAGCCAAGGAAACATTAAAGATGTTTAAAGCTACCTTAAGCGGTGATGGGTGCGAAACCATCCAGATGAAACTGACATTTACCCCTAATATCTGCTTCAATCTAATAGTAGTATATAGGCCCCCGTCACTGAGCTCTGATTTTTCTAACAAACTATGCTCACAATTAGTCAACCTGAGATCTACCAATGTATCTACTCTGGTAGTAGGTGATTTTAACTACTGGCGCGGTAATAAAAAGGACACGGAAGCTATTTCCTTGGAGAGAGCATTAAAGAACCTAGATTTCAAGGTCATAAATGAGGCTCCCACCACACCACAAGGGAATAAACTGGACTGGGTTATAGCTAAGAATCAAAAATACCAGAATTGTAAGACAGAGCCATGTATATGGAGTGACCATTATTTAGTCACCCTGAATATTGAGCTTCAGGCACCTCTGATCAAATACAATCCTCACATTAAGGTCACCAGTAGAAATTTTAAAAATCTGACATTAGACCACATCCAGCCATGTTTAGATACAATACCCACCTCCTTTCAGGAGCATTATAATTGTGAGGTAATGCTCAAGAAATGTACCACACAGATACAAGAGTTGGCAGGGGAAATCGCGCCACTCAAAACTAAGCTAGCTAGGAAAATTAGCAATCATAAGAAATGGTACAATTTGGAAAGAGACACAATTAAAATTGAAAAAAAGAGCCCTTGAGAGGAAGTGGCACTTAGATGAGACTACTGAAAACAAAGAGAGATGGAAAACAGCAAACAAGAATTATAAAGATAAAATAAGATTAGCCAAGGCTAACTTCTTCAATGCGGAAATTGAAGCAGCAGATAATAAGACTAGCAAAATCTTTGAAATACTTAAGAGCGTAGAGAAACCGCAAAATCTTACACCCCCCTTATCACCTTCGAAAGAAGACTGTGACATTGTGCAAAATGCGTTGTCTGCCAAAATAGCTAAAGCTAGGCAAAATATAATTAATGCCAGAGATAAACTAAAACAGGACATTTGCACTAAGGAGACTGATAAAAACATGGGACAGGAGATCTTCACATTCACCTCCATAACTGAAAAAGAGTTATTGAAGGTGCTTGGCATATGAAGCCCACGTCCTGCACGGAAAATGTATTACCACCCAACATCATTCTTCAAAATAAAGAGCAATTTGCTCCTATTTTGTTAAGAATCATTAACGCCTCGTTTAAAGAGGATATAGTTCCCGAGGAAATTAAGAAGGTCACCATTAGACCTTTAGTGAAGAAAGTTGGGATGGATCCCAAGGACCCAGGGAACTTACGGCCGATTACCAACTCCAACTTCATACTTAAAATCATAGATAAAACAGCCACCCAGCAGTTGCAGGATCATGTGGAAACCCATGCATCCCTACATCACCAACACTCTGGTTTCAGAGCTTCACACAGCACGGAAACGGCCATGTTGGACCTTCGGAGCCACATGCTAGGACTTATGGACAAAGGTAAAATTGGGATTTTGATGCTGCTGGATGTGAGTGCGGCATTTGACCTGGTTGATCACGAATTGCTGGTCAAAGCTTTGTGAGACAATGTGAGCTGCTCTAACATGGCACTGAAGTGGTTAGTCTCTTTTCTCACAAATCGCTGAGCGAGAGTTAATTGGGGAACATTTTTTTCGGATCCCATCCTAATACTATTTGGTGTGCCCCAGGGCGCCAGTGTTTCGTCCATGCTCTTTAATTTGTATATGTGTGCACTGTGTGATATCTTGATGGAAACTGGAGTTTTTTTCACTAACTATGCAGATGACACGCAGCTTATAATAGAGCTCGAAGGATCACATAGGGTAGACAGCGTAAAGATTGGACAAATATATAGTAAAATCAATGACTGGATGCAATCCAATTGGATGTGCCTCAACCATTCTAAGACAGAACTCATGTTGTTTGGGTCCAGTCGACTTCTAGATAAACTGGGGCGGAGTACAAATCATTCCAGATTAAGGAGGCCATCATCACAGTATCTAACCAGGTCAAAACCCTGGGTATGATGATGAACTCTTCTGTTAACTCAGAAGCACAGGCCAACTTCTTGCGAAAGAATACAGCCTATTATCTGCGGCTTATGAGGGCCATTAGACCATTTCTAAGTGAACACAATATGTCCACCATCGCTAGGGCTGTTGTGTTATCCAGGCTAGACCACGGTGACGCCCTTCTTATAAGTGCTCTCGCCAAAGACCTGCATACCTGTCAAGTCATTCAGAGTGATGTTTTAAGGTTAGTAAAACATCTCACGAGAAGAGACTATACTACTATGGCCAGAAGATTGCTTCACTGGCTCAGAGTCAAAGAGAGGATTAAGTTTAAATCCCTAACTCTTGTGCACAAATGCCTCTTCGGAAAGCACCCAATTACCTGAAGAGGAGTCTTGTACCCTATACCCCAAAGAGACAGCTGCGCTCAGCAGGAAAAAACCTACTAGTAGTACACAAACATAAACTCAAATCAGCCATGGGCAGATCTTTTGTAGTACAGGCAGCTCAGCTATGCAATTCCCTTCCTTTGGCTTTGAGAATACAGGAGAACCATCTAAAATTTCGAAAACTACTGAAGACACATCTCTTCAAGTAACTCCATCCTTCTAGATTCGTAGCTCTCCTAGTTGGTCTAGGGAGGTCCCCTAAATAGGTTGTGTCTGTCTTTGTCAACGCGCCCTGATGCCTGCGGGCTACCGGCGCTATAGAAGTCTACATTACATTACATTACATAAGTACCGTAATAACAAGTGAAAACAGAAAATTAGATCTCTGTCTCCCCATTTCTGAACTCACTTAAGATTGTAACTTGCCCCAGCTCCTGGTCCGACAGTGAAAGTAAACCATAGCCGCTAGCAGTGGAACAGCGCTGTCACGCTTTGTTATATACGTGAACACCCACCTGAGTGCATCGAAATTCCAATGTGAATAAAGTATTATTTTAATGTATTTGTATGGTGGGTGGAGAGGAGGGTTGGATCATAACTTACGAATCTGCAGTCCTTTTCCTGCCCACCATAAAAACACCACAGTATTTATGCCGGCATAGATTTCCATGCTGGTGCAAATGCTGTGGATTCCAATGGAGTCTGCTGGTTTTTTATATCAGCAAAAAGCAAGCAGACTCCATAGGGATCCATTGTTAACTCTGACTGTGAAGTGTAAATGGCAGTTAGTGTTTACTTCATTTGTATGGCGGAGTGCAAAAGGGTGGCATACAAAGGTGTGTGCCACCTTTTTACTTTCCCCTTTTGCACACAGCTGTGCAAATGAGGGCAGTCAGACCTGTCTATGCGTATGTGTAAATGTAACAGATCCCCACCACCAAATTATGGGGAACAGAAAAATTAGCCCATATGAGTACTTCTTGACAATGATGTAAATGATGCAAAGAGTACTCCTGTTTCCTTCTATAAGTCTACCTTGCATAATACCTTCTCCACTAATCCATCTCCATCTTCTTATGATATGGCATTTGTAACGCATTTGTAACGCGCCTATACACAAGTCTTCTTAATGTTTCCCTCCAAATCCTCTTTCCCTCCACCTCAAATGTACAATAAGTCCTATTTGAAGCTATGTGTGAAATGTGTATGGCACACAAGCAGGGGTATGGATGGATTAATAAAGTCTAAGGGCCTCATTACACAGACGGCGGTGGACCAAGGTGCTATTAGCAACTTGGTCCATGCCGGTAAAATACCGGCACTGCCTTGGTGGAAAGGGGAATTACTGCCCTATTCCAAGATTGGTGGGGCAGTAATTCCCCCTTCCCCCATTGCCCTTCCCCATTTTTGCCCCATAGGGCATAATGGGAATGGGGAAGGTGCTAATTACGGCACAGCAAATTGCGGTACCGTAATTAGCTCCCTGGTCCCTTTGCGGGTTAGTTTTTAACGCCTGCAAAAAGCAGGCGTTAAATTCTCCAACCCGCAAAGGGACCTCGTAGTAAGGCGGTAAGGGTTTACCGGTACCGGTAAAATACCGGTACCGGTAAACCCTTACCGCCTACCGTGTAATGAGGCCCTAAATGTATACAATCATACTATTACATTAATGTCTCTTATTGTTTACACAATCAATAGCGCTGTTTTATTTTGTAGAATCTGAATGTTTCACATTGTTATGCATTTGTAAAATTGTATGAGGCTAATTGTAACAATATTTAACCCTTTTAATGGCTTATAAAAACACATTCAGTTCATGGTCTGTGTGCAAATTATTTTCAACATTGTCGGTATGAAATATGAGTTTAGCTTCTTTCCTTCTTAGTAACAGTTACTTGTTGCCTTCTCTCTCATCTATTTTGATCTTGTGAATACCCAAGAATCTTAGTGTGTCCACTCTCTATGTAGTCTTTTATCCAGTGGTTTGCCAAGGGATATTTTCCTCTCTTTTTCAAATTCCTTGTGTATGTTCTCCAATTCTGATCGTGAGATTCCTCTTGGTACTTCCAGTAGATTTCTGGGTGCACATGCGTATGATGACATATACTACATAACAACTCAAAAAATGTATGAATGACTTAATTCTGATCTTGTACTTGTGAATACCCAAATCCGAGGTTCTATCTTGTGCAATTTGCACATTAAACCAAGTACCTGGTCTAATGGCTAGACCAAGTACTTGGCTGGTTTGATGTAGCTAGCCTTAAAATGACTTGGGCTCACCCTATTGCATGTTGTAGGTGCTTTATTGAAAATGAATGTTGGATTAATGTCTATATAATGACATATTAAAGGGTCACTTTTTGAAGGTTCCAATGTTTGCTTCAGATCTTTCTTAATTTATTATTGTTGGAGCAACAATGGCTAATGAACTTGACTTTCTCCATCTTGTTATTGGCATTTGTATCATTTATCATAAGTAACAGGGCTCTAGTTCTTGTATCTACTTTCATTAGAGCGTGTGTGATTATCCTATTGGGGTAACCTCTTTGTAGGAAACTTTTGACAATGTCATCTTACTCTGTATTGTATTCTGAAGGGTTGGTGCACACTCTTTTGACTCTTGTGAGTTTTCTAGTGGGTATGTCGTTTACTGCTGGCCTCTGATGGCAGGTTCTACTGGTTTTCTATAATGTTTGGTGTTGATCATGTTATTGTCTATGTAAATGTGTGGGTCTAGGAAAACTCTTTTCTTTTTGCTCCTGTTACAGGTAAATCTAAGTCCAAAATTGTTTGTATTCAGATGGGATACAAATGTACACAGTTCTTATTTGTTGTCCTGCCATATCAATAGAATAACATATAAGTACCTCATCCATGATGTACCTTTGCTCATATCTATTATTGTGATGTTTACAGCATGTTTAATTTTAAACTATGCCATCCAAATATTGGCGAATGGTGTTGTGTATGTGGTACCCATTGCTACTCCACTACTTTGGTTGTGAAGTTGATTATTGAAACAAAAATAGTTGCTGTTCATGATGAAGTGCAAAATCTGTAATATTATAGTCTGTTAAAAATATATTGCTGATTTCTTGTCTAGGAAAAAGTAGGCTGCTTCTAGTGCTAAGTTGTATTGATGTATAAAGTGCCCTTACATCTAAATTTCCTAAAATCAAATTAATGGCCCAAGTTATACTGCTCATTTTCTTCAGAGTAGAGTCTCTGATGTAGGATTCCAATTTTGTGACTATTGGCTGTAATATGGTGTCTATGAATTCAGACATAGGTTATGTTAAGCTCCCATTCCCAATTATGATGGGAACTATTTCTTTAATGTGGCAAATGTCTTATGAATTTTAGATACAAAATAAATGGTGGCTGTTCTTGGATATTCCATCATGAGAAATCTCATATCATCTTCAATGATATCTTCAAGGTGCTATTTATTGATTAAATGTTTGCATTTATCACTTGCTTTACTCTAAACTATATGGTTCACCTTCTTGTAGCAATTAGGTTTTGCTAGGACTGAATTGCCCATTTTAAGGTAGTCCCTTTCTATTAAGGATGACTATATTCCCACCTTTGTCTGCCTGTTTAATGATAATATCTTCATTGTTGGCTAATGTCTGAAGAGTTTACTTTTCTTCTACTATAAGATTCCAACGTCTCTAACTGCACTTCTGTTCTTTCACTAACTTAGTTCTTTGGAAGCTATTTAAAATAATATGTCAATGCGGTTTTCTGGTAGTAAGTTTAGGGTACATTTGGAATTTACCTATGTCAGTCTCAAGCATTGTTGCTACATCCAAGAATGTAGTTACACTCTCTGTTTCCAGTGTTGTCGGTATAGTTATGGTTTCTAAATCATGTACCCAAATCTCTGTGGTTTGCGGATCAGTTCCTTGTCATGGAAAACCATTTTTAATTTGAGATTTCCAGTGAACTTGCACAGATTTGTTTGTACATTCATAGGATCTGCCATGATGGATGGTGCAAACGAGAGTCCTTTGCTCAATATCTGTTGATCAGTAGTCACTAGTGCAATGTCAGATAAATTGCTAACCAAGTGAGGTTGTATCTGTTAGTTCTGTTGTCCCGGGTTCTTAATCTGGAGTGTGTTAGCTATGCTGTTTCTTAATCTTATTCTCTGTTTCATACTTCCCCGTTTGCCTCTCGCTCTCTGCGAGTTGTTCCAGTATTTGGGTTATTGTTCTCTTTGAACATTACCCTTTGGAAGTTACCCTTTTGGTAATTTTGGTCTCTTCTTTATAGTTTTATTTCCGCTAAAGAAATGGTCTCAATAATGATAATGGGCTGATTAATACTGGTGCCCTGGTTGGTACACTTCCACTTGCTCGGTCTGAGCTGCCTAGTGTTACAGTCGGTGTATTATTTTGCTGTCATTTTTCGATGTTGAGTTATGTTTGGGCTGCAAAGTATGCACCCACCCTCCCTGTAGTCTTTCTCATTTCTAAAGTTTTTGAGTGACTTTTTAAGTTTGATCTCATCTTGATATTTCTTGAGGATTTTGTATTTTTGTTGACTTCAGATAGACCAATTTCATCTATTTCAGATTGTAATGCTTGTATTTGATTTTCTATGCTTGCATGTACTGTTTTGCAGTGTTCAACTATCTTTTGGATCATATTGATAGATGCATTATTAAGATGTTCCTCCAATCTATTAATAGCATTCAGTCATGTTCCTCATCAAAGTTAGGAAAAATACTATAATTAGAGTCATCTTGGAGCTGTATCGGTCTCCAAATATGTGATAATTGTTCCTCTTTCCCAGTACTTGTCTATTTCTTTTGATGAGAGTCTTTCCAGATGGTTGAATTTTTTGACTTAGTGATTCTCTGGTATTATTGATTTCTCTACATGCATAACTAGAGAATAATGCTTCTAGATCTTCCTACCTAGTGCCACAGTAAGTTGTAATGTTGAATGATTAGCTGTATGTATACTAGGTTGTCTGCTGAGTCCTCTCGTTTATAAAATGTATATTGGCAAGTATATTACAGCATTACTATCACTGGTTACAATCATCAGTATCATTATAATATGGATAGGACATTATCATTATCAAACTCTCCTTTAACCGATATGTGTGCAGATGCCTGGTACATCCATGGAACACCACATGAAAAGAATGTTAATGTTCAATATTTAGCAAGTATGGACAGGAGCACATGCCCTTCTGAGTTTTAACTTATAACTAAAATAAGTGCGTTATACAAGCAAAACTGTGAACCTAAATAGATAGCTCAACACATATTAGTACTAGCAAATAACTAAAAACACAACAATATTTTTAACAGAATCTAACCCTCAAAAGGTTTTCCTCAAGTTATCAGTTAAATACAAATGTAAATGAACATTAGGAGCATTAAGACATTTTTTGGGTCATGAAATTTCATGTGTGTTTTATAGTTGTTTTGCATTATTTGTATTAATTATTATTGTTTTACTAATCAATAATTTTCATTGTTTTTATCTTTTTCTCTTCCCCCTTTGTTCTATTTTCATGTTAATGTATGGGTTCTTAAATTGTGAATGACTCATGTCACCTTTTAAAATAATGTATCTGTTGGTCTTCGTTATTTCTGTTATTTAACAACCTATGTTTTCACCATGATTTGTACTTAAGAAGTTCAAAGCATGCCCTGAAGAAGCTCAAAGAGTGAAACATGTGTAGGCCGTCCATGGATATATATGCAATACCCATATCTAAGCTGTTCAATGAGGGTTGTTTTTGACATGTATCATTTATTCAGAGGAATAAACCTTTTTTTAAATCAAGGATTGTTAAAACAATGTATTAACAATACAAGCACATAGGGAAGCGAGATAACTTTGATAGTATATAATCAAGTCCAACAAGCAGTATATGTTTGCAGGGAGATGTGTATTCTTTGGAGTGGTTAACAGCTGTCGGGGGGAAATTCTGCCGGGGTCGGCCGGGCCGTCCGCAGACCTCCGGGCAGGGAGGCCCCAACACCTCCCGTATATCCCAGATTGAGATAGAGTATGAGACGCACACAAGGAGCAAGGCGACTCTGCTGTTTATTTATGCAAAACGGCAGGGATGGGTCAAGGAGCGTACGCGTCCGTCCTGACACACACATAATCGTGGGGCTCGCAGGCCCTTTTTACTGCATTATGACGCGCTACTTGCGTCACTTCAGAAAGTTAACAAAAAACCTATCGCCACTCTTAATTGGTTGCTCGAGTGGTAGGGTTAGTATAGTACACATATAGAGAATGATATTAGTGGTCAAGGTGTAGTCAGGTGGTATATCTGGGTTGTCCCTACAATTAGATACATAAGAATTGTTACATGAAGACCCCTGAGGATTGGCTAATGTTACTGACGTCTGAGATAAGAGCCCCATGTTCTGATTGGTGCATCCGTGAGCTCCCCAGCCTGGGACCACCGTTGTTCCCAGCTCTCGGTGTACCTGTGTTTGCAACAATGTTTCAATATGGGTACGTGCAGACAATGTGAGGATTTATTCATAGGTGGAAGCTGACCGCTCCCACTGTAGCAGGTGTCCATTGAGCCTTTCAAGTGTCTCGGCCTGTGTCTCGTAGTGAGGGACCCAGACGCCTTTTCTTTCCTGGGTTTTGGCATCTCGTCAGGTTCGGCTTGGTCACGTGAGGCGGGACCGTGTTTGAGGCAGAATTCTGCACAATTAATATTGCTTTTCCACTGTGTGTCTGGTTTAATTTGTAGATATGATTTTAACGTTGGTACGCGGAGTGCGAGGTTGCAACATCGTGCCTTTGATGATTTGTTCTTGGATGTGGGTTTGCAACATTGCGACCTTGGCTGGTTGCTCCACCAGGCTCATTCTGCAGGATCAGCAACCTGACTTTTGCTTTGTTAATGTCCACGGGAACTCTTGCTTGAGGCCTACTTGGGCCTGGTGCATAAGTGATCCATTTCGTGCATGGGTGCTTTAGATTATAGTGGCATATATTTCCATGATCAGTATCGTGTTTCCATTATACCTCTCATGGTGGTAACGGGTTTCAAGAGAAGCGTGAGCAAGCGTTATAGATGAGTTCATGATGCGTCTTGCGTTTCTGCACTCTGAAAGCCTATGTAAAAATAATAAAGATGCACGTCTGTGAATATGCCTGTCGCCTACGTCAGAGCACTGAGTATGTTCTTCGTGTAGATTGGTGTGGAAATGTTAAGTGTGTATATTTGTACAGATGTGCTTCCCGTTATCTAGGTCGTCATGGCATCTCTAACGACGTGTGGTTTTTAGTCTAGCTGATCCGAGCCGCAGGTGTCGGCATGGCCAGTGTGGGCTGCTGGGCAGGCAGGTGGACACATCCGTATGTTCCTGTACCAGGGTACCTGGTCGTCTGGTAAATGGACAAACTCTTCTCGCGGCGGGTGTCTGGGCCGTGACCCTCTAGGCCAAGCGCGAGAGGTGAAGGACGGGAGCCTGGTCTTCCATTCTCCCACTTCAGTCCCCCCTCTGGTCGACTTGTCGACCACAAACATATCCTTCTCGTTATCTCCTCTTACCCTCCATATCTTAGTTATCCCTCCGAGATGTCCATAATGGTTTACATGATCTTCAAATGACCAATACATGTATTCACATGTTCCTCCAGGAGTACAGTATACCCATCTTCCTATGTAGCTCCTGGGGTTCCTTGGGTTCTCGATCTTCACTGATGGTGGGTCTAGATGATTGGTGATGATTTGGGTGCGCAACTTCTCCCTTTCTTGTATTATCACACCTGTATGCTGGCCGTCATCTGCTGGCATTAAGGGGTGCATTCCCACCATTTCCAGCAACTCGTCAGTCGTGCGTGCCTTCCGGGCCTTCCAAAATCTAATTATGATCAGGGCAGCTCCAGCCAAAATAGCACATCCCACTATTATTTTCAGTCCATCTGACAGCCAAGATGGCATCCATGACCATAATAGTGAAAACCAGCTCTTATCCTTGTTTACACCGTTACTTTCGTCCATCATTTTGGAGTGCATCTGGGCCAATTGTGAAACTGCTTCTGTCAGTGTACCATTGTCAGCATCGTTGGCAGGTATGAACGTGCAGCAAGATTGTCCTATCTTTGCACAAACTCCTCCTTCCATTGCTGTGAGAAGGTCCAATACATATCTGTTCTGGAGTGCTACCATCCTTACAGCTCGCAGCTCCTCTTTAATTGCGTTGAACCCATTTACTGTTGAATTGATGGTCATCATTAGTTCCCACCTGGTTATTTGGAGCCATTTTGCGTTTGCATATGCCTGCAGTCCCGGATGTATTATTGATGAGAAGAACATTGCTGCTCTGCTGTATAGTCTGTGTTCTGGCGGTATTGGTGTTAGTTCCGTTTCCGACCTTCCCCACAGGTAATTTCCTGTCAATGGCTCTCCTTGTCTTTTTCTCCTATTTAGGACAGTATCATTGCTGTTGGTCCTGTTTCCTTGCTCCTTCTGGAGTGGTGCAGATCTCTTTCTTCTCTTATCCCCTTCATCCATTTTAGGAAATTTCGCCACATCGACATGCTTCTTAGGTACCACTAGTGATGGTACATTGACGTGTACCATTGTGCACACACCATTCCACAGGGGAGGCAGTGTATGATATGCCTTTTCTCCACAGGCCCAATAATGGTCCATTATTACTGCTGTTCCCGCTCCCCCCTCAGGTAACTCCATCACGCTTGCACAATTGGTGTTATATCCTACGTCCACCTCTCCTTTATGCTGGTAGCATACTTTGGGCGCAGTCAATGGTAGTATAGTTATCGGGTCTTCATCTTCTTCTACCCACGTGAGCATTGGTACATACTTGATCCACGTCGTCCAACATCGATGATTGTGTGTCTCGATAGTTGAGATAGTTTCTTTTGTTACCATGTTGCTGCCAATCACTCCTATCTCCCAGCTGTTGCCCAGGAACACCTTTCCTGTTATCGTCAGTAGCGGCCTCTCCCAGCATCCTTGTTTACCCGGAACTTCAGTGGCGTACCAATCACATGGTAGATACTGCAGTGTTACCTTCTTTGTTTCTCCTTTTGCAGGGCCACTTGTTATGTACCTGAATGCTTCAGCATGTAAACTGGTCTTGTGATAACTCAGATAGGTCTTGAGGAAGTTGTTTTCATATGGGTATGAGTCTCGTGTTTTCCATGTCATGTGCACTACTGTTCCTTGAAATCTTCCTTTCGTTTGGAACAGGGCCAAATATATTATGCACTGTGCTGTTTTTTCATCTATTTCTGTGGCAACAAATGTTCGTGAAGCGCTCATGGCGTATGGTATTAATGAGCAAACGTAACAGCTATCCTCAGTTGTCTGCTTACCAATGCGGGTCATGTGCTGGTACCATATGTTGTTTGTGACGTGTGCTGAATCTTGTACATAATTATCAATACCTTTATTGTCTGAGTACGTGCTGCGTTTAACTCTATTTTGCTTGGGTGCAAAATTACTATTACCACCTGACGTAACACCTGTTGCAGCAGGGGACGGGGGTATATTAAGTTTGGGTGCAGCAATAAAATCAATAGCATAGCTGTACTGCCAGACAGAAGCAGCCAAGAACCCGGTGATCATAAAAATCCCTATTATTTTTATTACATATGCTAATTTCACCGGCATTTTGCTCTTACCTTGCTGCGGTCCTGGCAGCTTATTCTTGCGACGTTACAGTTGCCCGCCTGAAAATTCTCAAAAGTGCTGGTTATTAAATGTTAGTTTTGTTACCTTTAAGCTCTCCCTATCAAGTAGTCATTCAGTGCCCAGGCGAAGAGCTGCTCCCACGCTACTCTAAGTGATGGGTCTCTTAGGACCGGCAAGTATGGGCGGAGGTGGGGCATGTAATTTTCTATGGCCAGGAGGAAGGCTATGTAGTAGACACGTACCCTTCTCCTTTTTAAGTATGTTGGCCTCTTTATTTCGTATACAAATTGGTGTGACAATTCTTCTGGGTAGTTATCGTCTGGCAGCACCATCTACACCTGCACACTGAACTTGTTAATTAGCTTTTCTTTAACAATACAATATTACGTAGTTCCTGTATGTGCGAGAGAAAAAGAGTACATTCACGTGTTTACATGTGTATTGGTGCAAGCAATGTCCTTCAGTTTTAGTTACAACTGTACTTATCAGTCAATGGGGGGGGGGGGGTTTGCGCTCAGATGGCGGAAGTATTTTTACTCTTTGAGCGTGTGACCATGGGGTGGGCAGTATGGGGATCACCCCCTTCTTTGTCAGTTATTGTCTCCGAGGGAACAATTGGGTCGTTGTCTGTGGTGGTACTTTCTTCCGCTGTCGGGGATGTTGTTGCTGTTCTTCCAATGGACCTGTCGTTGGCGCTGGGGCGGGTCTGCAGTTTGTAGATCTTTACGTCATGTAGGTGGTTCCAGGCACGCTTATCCTTTAGTTTTACTGCTCTTGTTGATACGTCCTCCACCAGATGGGGGCCAGTGAACCTCTTCTGGTTCCACTTTCTATTGAAATTGCGAAGTAGTACGTGGTCACCTTTGGCAAGTTTGCACGAGTACTCTTTTCCCAATTCCGTACTTTCGTCTTTTTCTTGATTGCTGGTAGACCCGCCCCGTGTGCGCTCGAGCTGTTGAGACACAAACACGACACTAGTAATCAAAGAAGACACATATTGATACATTTCATCACCTAACACATTCGCTGAACTTTCGTTGTCGGTGAATGCCCTTGACGTTGGTGTTAGGGGAAGGCGCATTTGACGTCCAGTAACCACTTCGTGAGGGGTGAGGTGGTGGTCGGACCCTGGCCTGTTTCTGAGTTCAAACAATGCTAACGGAAGGCAATACAACCAACTTTTCTTTGTTGTTTGTTGTATTTTAGCAATTGCCTCCTTCAATAGGCCATTCAGGCGTTCACATACACCATTAGCCTGTGGGTGGTATGCACATGCAAATTTGTGTTTAATGTTCAGCAGGGATGTGATGTGCTGGAACATTTCATTTGCGAAATGGGGGCCGTTGTCTGATCTTAACACCTCGCACACTCCCCACCTGGGGAAGACCTCCCTTACTATGAATTTGGCTGCTCTAAACGCATCAGGGTGTGAACAGGGCCCTGCTTCAATCCACCTAGAAAATGGGCATACTACTACAATCATATACCTATTGCCTTGACAGATGTTGATCATATCAACATAGTCAATGTGAAGGTGCCGAAAAGGTCCTTCTGGCCGGGGTATAGTACCTCTTATCACTTTTAGAGTATGACCGGCCGTAAACTGTTGACATGTGAGGCAATTGCTGATAAATTTTGACACATGAGAGGTTAACTCGGGACAAAACCAATCTTCTCTAATTCGTGCTGCAATTATTTCCTTGCCTGTATGGGCAGGGTGATGTAATTGGCTCAAGGCGGTATTTAACAGTGCCACCGGTATTACAACTTTCCCAGTGCCACCCTGGCGCCATAGTGCGTCGGTTGGTGACATTGTGCATCCTCTTTTCACCCATACTTCTTTTTCGGCCATTGGTGCAGCCGCTTGTAGCTCCATAATCTGTGTGGCTGGGAGATGGGTGTACCCTTCTCTTATTAACATCTCCCTCGCTATTCCCCTCCCTCTCCCTCTCTGTGAGTCTGTGGGGTTCCATATC
The DNA here is from genome assembly GCF_040938575.1 of Ambystoma mexicanum. Taxonomy (NCBI): domain Eukaryota; kingdom Metazoa; phylum Chordata; class Amphibia; order Caudata; family Ambystomatidae; genus Ambystoma; species Ambystoma mexicanum. Next base: position 565,837,786 of record NC_090935.1, read on the forward strand.
TCACCAAAATATGCAGCATATTTCGCATGTGCGTCTGCTGCTGCATTTCCTTTTGATACGTAGTCTTCTCCATTGGTGTGTGCGGTGCATTTTACTAGGGCTAGTTCTTGGGGGTCGTTTATTACTTCAATTAGTTCAGCCAACAAGAGGGCGTGTTGTACTGGAGTGCCATCAGCTCTCCTAAACCCTCTTCTTCTCCATTTTGATAGCCCTGAGTGGACAGTGGATGTAACATATGCACTGTCGGAATATATAGTTACTCTTTTATCAAAACTTTCCTTTAATGCCAATATTAGTGCAATGAGTTCCGCGGCTTGAGCAGAGTAATGCTGTGGTAATTGTACACACTTCATAGCCACACACACCGGCGCCTCCATCATTTTTACTACTGCTGCCCCAGTCCTTCGTATCCCATCTCCTTGATCAATAGTTGATGACCCATCAATAAACAAAAGCTCACCTCCCTCTAGTGCGTTTTCTTCAACTTTCCTAGTACATGAGTATAATTCAGTTACTTGGGTGCAGTCGTGGGCGTAATCTCCCTCTTCAATTACTTCTGCTAGGAACCTTGCAGGGTTAACCGTGCTACATCTAACAATTGCTAGTTCAGCTTTAGACAAAATAATCTCATAACCTGATGCCCTCTGTGTCGTTAATGTGGACTTAGGTTTATTCAATATCGCAAATAGTGCATGTTCCACAAATAGTGTAGTTGGACACCCCATAGTTATTGCTGATGCTTTTTCTACTGCAAAAGCAGCTGCAGCGAGACCTTGTTCACAAGAGAAGTGTCCTAACATTATAGGGTCTAAGTGACCGCTGTAAAATGCTACTGGTTTATAGCCCATGCTAGTTTTTTGGGCCAACACTGCTTTCATCACTGCTGAGTCGCAATGTGAAAATATAAAGAAGCGCCGCTCATAGTCTGGGGATGCCAGTACTGGAGCAGTTGATATTGCGTCTTTTAATTCGTCAAATGCCTCCCTCATTTCCATAGTCCATCCCAACTTTTTCTCCCCTTTATTTGCTTCCTTCAAACCCTCAAGCAGGGGTCCTATGTATGAGCTGTAATCAAATACCCATGCTCTACAGTAGTTGCACAGCCCCAGAAATTGCTGCAGTTCTCTCACAGTCTGTGGCACGGGAGTGCTTGAGATGGCCTGTGCTCTTTGTGGTGCAATCCTTCTTCCATGTTGGGATATCAGTTGGCCAATGTAAAGTACCTGTTCCTGACAGTATTGTATCTTTTCCATGTCTACCTTGTACCCCTTTTCTGCCAGTATCGTCAACATTTTTAAGGAGTCCTCTCTACATTTACTTTCATTTGTACTGCAAATTATTATGTCATCCACATACTGTAACACTGTGCTTTCCACCTCAACGTTACCCAAATCCATCTGTATTACTCTATTGAAAATTGAGGGTGATTCACAATACCCCTGTGGTAATCTGGTATGTTTCCACTTTGTATTTCGGTAAGTGAAGCTGGTCAAATCTTGTGAGTCTGGGTGTAATGGTATTGAGAAAAAAGCATTTTTAAGGTCAATCACTGTAAATCGTGATGCTTCTGCTGGAATGCCACACAATATTGTGGCCGGGTTTGCTGTTACTGGATACTCTGCTTCTACTATGTTGTTCAAGGGTCTGAGGTCCTGTATGAAGCGCCAAGACCCCCCTTTAGCCTTGCGCACCGGGTACACAGCTGTGTTACATGGTGATTCTGAGGGGACCAATATGCCATTGTTTATAAGGGCCGTTATGGTTTCATATATGCCCTCATCTGCCTCTTTTGACAATGGGTACTGTTTCACTCTTGGTAGTATTGCACCTTTTTTCAATTTTATCCTTACACCCCCTATGCTTTTTATGCATCCCACGTCATAAGGGCTAATAGTCCATAATGATTTGGGCACCTTTGACATATCCTCCTTAAAAAATGGGACTGGGGTGCCTGCGGGTGCCTCAAGTGCCATTGCAATTTTCTGTGCTACTTGTTTGTGAGCCACTCTTAGCCATATTTCTACACTCATCATGAACACCATTTCATTTTCTTCCTTTTCTTCTGAGAACAGCTCTTCATCTGACACCTGGGTCAGCCTACATCCTTCTGCTAGTGCTATCACCGCCCTCCATGCTCTCCCTTCTTTATCTTGGGCGTGCACAGCAACATAATCAGCTGTTGCAATAATGCTCTCAATGTCCACTACAAACACCTTCCCTTCCAGTTCATTACCTGGTGTTTCTGGTCGGAATAGATAGGCTGCTGGTCTCCTCCATATTTTCCCTTCTATCCCTGGCATCCATGCAAATGCCATGTCTGTGCCATATTGGAATAGCTCGCCATCTACTGGCTCCGCCCTAATCGCTGTCTGTCCACAGTATGCTTGCAAAATCTGTCGTGCTGCGAGCATGTTAATCCCTGGAGTAGAGCAAATTATGCCATCCTCTGTAAAGGAGATCGTCATGTTCAACCTGTTCATTATGTCCCTCCCCAGTATATTTACTGGTGAGGCACTATAATACAAAAGTGGAACTGACAGATCATAATCTCCAATAGATAAGGGAACATTATCAGTAAATGGAACCAACCCTTTAGCCCCAGAAAATCCTTGGGTGTTCATGGCTTCGCCTGACATCTTAAATTTACCTTCCCTTATGCAAGACCGGGTTGCCCCGGTGTCAACAAGAAATGATAATTTTTTGTCACCTATCGTTACCTCTATGCGTGGTTCCTCCGCACTATTAGGTGTTACTGACAGGATGGGACACACCAAGGCCGTCTGTGGGCTTGCCTATTGGGGGTACAATGATTGGCCATTCCCTGTGTAAGGGTTGTGTCCCAACACCGTCACCCCACCCAATTGTGTTCGTTCATTTTGGGGTGGTGGTTGTATTAACGCTACTTGTTGTTGTGGCGGTGGCAGGTACTGTGTTATTTGTTGTTGTGGCAGTGAATAGGTTTGTGGCTGTTGTGTTGTTTGTTGTTGTGGGTCACTCCCTTTTTGTGACATCTGCTGTTGTTGTATGCCCTGCTGTTCTTGTAATGTCCTAGGTTGTGCTTGTTCATTCCATGCTGGTGTTCCTGGCCTGACCCTACATGTACGTGACATGTGTCCTAATAGTCCGCAGCTCCAACACACGGGTGGTTCCCTGTTTTGCCATGGGAAGCTCCCTGTGTTGTCCTGGTATACGGGTTGCCCTGTGGGGTAGTTATTTCTGAGTCCCCCAGCCTGTTGTTGGGTATTATATCCATATCCTCTCCCTCTCATAAACCCTCCTCTCCCTCTGTTATAACTATAATACCCAGTTCCTTGCATTGGGTACCCTCCTCCCATGTTTGGTGCGTGTAATTGCAGAGGCGGCACTTGCTCTATTACCCCTTGTGGAGGCGCTATTTGAGCGGGATCTTGTGCAGCCACTACTTGCGTTGGGCTTTGGGCCATTGGTGTGGGCGTAGTTATTAGTGCCCCTTCCATTGTGTATTTAGTAAGTTTTTTCTGTACTAATTTGGCCTCTTCTGTTTTCCTATCCTCTTCCTTTTGTTTCATTTTTCCTTGCCATGTTCTGCAGTGATGTACTATAGTCAGTTGTATTTCTGGCCATGGTTTTGCTTCCATCCCCACTACTTTCTTTAGTTGTTTTTGAACTCCTTCTGGGAGCCCTTGTACTAGTATATGATAAAATATGGCTGGTGTTTTTTCCCATTGTTCTCTAGTTTCCATGCGCCACTTCTCTTGAACATCCTGGATATAATCAACAGGATCTTCATTTTCACCCATCTTACGGGAAGTAATGGCTCCTATGTCTGATGTGTCTGGGTACTGCACTCTCAGTGCCTGCCATAGCGCATGTCTGCAGTTTGCAAATGGTGCCCCATCATGCGATGTGTTCGTTATTGTTACCCCATGGAATCCCGCTCTTTTCCAAATGTCATCCGCTCTATCCCCTAATATTGATATTAACAGGCCCTTCACATCTCCTACTGCTAGTTTCTGTCCTGTGGTGTGTTTTTCCATTTCATATATCCACTTACCCGCACCTCCACTTAGTGATGGGAGCCTACATTTTATATTTTCCTTATCTGTATGTTTCCAAGTTACATACTGTGGTCTAACGCCTCCTCTCTCCAGCAGTGGCATTAAATTCTGTCTTGCGTCACCCTTTACGCTCCATAATGTTGAGTCTTCACACCCCTCCTCTTCCCCCATTTCTTTTACTTCTTCAAATTCTTCCTTACTACCTCTGCTCCTACCTCCCTCTTCTTCCTTTCCCCTTTTTTCATCATTTCCTGTGTTCAATATAGGTATGTTTATTTGTCTGTCTTGCCTGCGACTAGGGAGGTCCCTAAGCCGACATGCATAAGGTGTAAGTTCATTCATGAAGGGCGCGAGCTTTATTCTGTGCAGAGTGCGCGCGGTGGTTGAACATGTAGGGCGTGACGTGGGAGGGCGCGGTGGTGATGTGGGTGGCGTGGTTTCATTGGTTTGTGTTTCCCCTATTCTTTTCACTTCCTCCTTACTTCTCTCCAGCTCCTCCCATCTTCTACTCATCCAGGGCGAATCTATGTTTGTTCTAGTGAGGTATAGTTTATCTAAGCTTTCCCTTTCACTCTTCCTTCCATCCTTCTCCACTCCTCCTTCCTCCTCACTGCAAAAATCATTCATAAATGGCACCCCCCACTCTGCCTTTTTTCCTTTTATTGTTACTGTTTTTAAGTCTATTAGGTCTCTTTCTCCCTTTCCGTTGTTACCAACTGTTCCCCTTAGTGCTGATGTTGTTGCTACCTCTCTACTTTTATATACATCTCCCCATCTTTCACTCTCCCAACCCCTCTCTTCTCTTCCTCCTTCACTTCTTTCCTCCATTTCCCTACTATTTTCCTCCCTTTTCCTTTTCAATTCCTCCATTACTTCGTTGCTCATCTGTTCCAATATCCTTTCATCCTCTTTCTTCCTTTCCCATTTCACCCTTTCTCTTTCTACTATACTCTCTATTACCTTCCCCTCTTCATATTTCTTAGCTGCCTCTGATATTATCCTCCTCCTCCATAATTCCATTTCTTTTTCCTTTTCTTCTTCTTCCTTCTTCTTCTCTCTCAGCACTACTCTTGATATCCTATCTGCTGCTCCTTTTACCCGTTCAGCTTCTCTCTTTTGCTCCTCACTTCGTTCCCTTAATTTTTCCAATTCGTCCTTACCTTCTTTCCTTTTCCTCACTCTCTCTCTTTCCTCCCGCTCAAGTTGTTTGATCAGTTCATTCTGCTCATCCCTTAGTTCTGCTAATCTTCCCTCCAAAATCTCTTCCTTCTGCCGTAGTAACTCCTCTCCCCTCATTTCACTCTCTCTGGCACTATCCTCGTTTGTTCTCTTTACCGCCTCCCTTTCTTCTCCAGTTAGTGAGCCTCGTAATTTCAACAATATCTGTGCAGCTACCCACTCATCGTTTCCTATCTCTACAGTCTGTTCTTCTCTAATCCTCCTGTCCCCCATTGGTATCTTCCCATGAGCCACATATGGTGGAGGGCTGTATGCCGGGTTTGAGTATCCTTCAGCCGCCCTTAACTGTCCTATTTCTCCTAATTCTCTTAAAGGGTACAACCCTCCTCCTTCTGTTTTCACACCCGGTGTTATGGGTATCCCATTGCTCGGTTCCTTTTTTATGTCGTCTGATTTATCAATCTTTTCTCCTCCCTGTCTTTCGTTCCCCGTATTCTTTGTGCTTTCGCACTCCTTTTCCCCACCCGTTCCTTCTTTCTTAATCTCCTCTTCTTCCGGTGTTTCCCCCATAGTGAACATTCCATTTGGTCCTGGTCGAGACCCCTGGAACATCCTCCATAAGTTAAACACCTCCACATGGTTTGCCAACTTCTTCCCCTTGTATGTATTGTGCAGATGGTTTAGTAGTGAATGCTGGGCATATGGATCGAAACTACCATTTGGCGGCCATGGTGTTAACATTTTGTTGTCTGTCCCCTGGGTCCACTCTATGCTGTACTTAATTAACTTCTCCCTATGTGGTGGCAGTGTGGTGCATATGTGCTGTAGTGGTGTAGTGAGGGTGTTCCCCCACCCTCCCGACCCTCTCCCGTATGACATAATTTCACTCCCCTTGTTACCCTTCCCCTTACTTAGCAGTTTACAATATACAACCTTGTATTGCTTACCTCGCCCCGCAAGTGTGGGGACTTACGACAATCCTTTGACAAATTATGCAATAATAATAGATATGATGTTATATTATATTCCTTCCCCTACGGCCCCCTGCGGCCGAAGCGCACGCAGCCCCCTGCGGCTGCGTACCCCTTACGATGATCTTATACAGTCGTCCTGTTTCTCCGTTCTCCTCCCCCTTTTACACTTGCCGTGGCCGGCGTTCTCCGTGCGCAGCCACGCCCCTTTCCCCTTCTTCTTTCGATCCACTGGTTTATAGTTTATCTCCGTACCAGCTCCTTTATTATGCTTCTCTTCCCCACCACTCTCAAACCCAAAATTCCTTGTGCTCGCGATATCCTATTAAATCCCTACTGGTGACGTCACCGATTTCTTCGAGCTACTGGTATATTCTTGTTATGTTCTTTAAGTTCAAAATACACTTGCAATCTACCCCGCTAACCCTACAGCTGTCTTCCTGTCTCTCCTGGAACAAGGTAATCTCACCAATAATATAACCGGACTGCGCACACTGCGTCGCCTCGCGTGTGATACGCCCCTCAACAGGAGGGCTTAACCAGCCAATTATCTTCCGTTTTGGGCAACTATGTAACTAGCTACCGCCCACAGGGAAACGTCATCTACCTATCGAGTTTCTTGCTCGAACAATAGGGAACCTCATCTACTCATTGATCAATAAATGTCAAGTCGTAGGAAACCACACACACCCACCCTCACACTCACTCGCAATTTACACCATCATTCTCTTACGAGCGGCTGCACGTGATGTTTTCGTGCCCCGCCCCCCTCTTTCGCGTAACGTTAGCTCACTGTTACGAGCGGCTGCACGTGATGTTTTCGTGCCCCGCCCCCCTCTTTCGCGTAACGTTAGCCGACTGTTCTCGCACTCGTTTCGCTACCATTCATTCCATTAGCAACACTCAGTTAAACCTTCGCCGCACATCATTACAATACCTCCCCCCTCCCTTATTTACTTCCTCCCCCTCCCTCACAATTTCGCATTGCTTGTTGTGCGTGTCATGCTCACCAAGTTCTCTCGATGCAGGGCCGCTCGACTGCGTGCACCCTCCAAGCGGCTCGCCACCTCCCCTCGTCTGGACCACGTCTGGACACTCGCCGACCGCGGGCGGGATACTTCTCAACCGGCTCCCGAGGGCCAATATCCGGATTGCGCTGTCCGGTCTTCTCGCGGCTCCGCGATGGTCCTGTAGTCCTCAGAAGGGGGCAACGGCAGAGGGGGCCGCGCCGCCGGGCCTCCACGCAACGGGAGTGCCTGGAAAACTAAAAATAAAAGTTGATCTTAAACAGATCTCAGCAGTGCCTCCAACTTGTCGGGGGGAAATTCTGCCGGGGTCGGCCGGGCCGTCCGCAGACCTCCGGGCAGGGAGGCCCCAACACCTCCCGTATATCCCAGATTGAGATAGAGTATGAGACGCACACAAGGAGCAAGGCGACTCTGCTGTTTATTTATGCAAAACGGCAGGGATGGGTCAAGGAGCGTACGCGTCCGTCCTGACACACACATAATCGTGGGGCTCGCAGGCCCTTTTTACTGCATTATGACGCGCTACTTGCGTCACTTCAGAAAGTTAACAAAAAACCTATCGCCACTCTTAATTGGTTGCTCGAGTGGTAGGGTTAGTATAGTACACATATAGAGAATGATATTAGTGGTCAAGGTGTAGTCAGGTGGTATATCTGGGTTGTCCCTACAATTAGATACATAAGAATTGTTACATGAAGACCCCTGAGGATTGGCTAATGTTACTGACGTCTGAGATAAGAGCCCCATGTTCTGATTGGTGCATCCGTGAGCTCCCCAGCCTGGGACCACCGTTGTTCCCAGCTCTCGGTGTACCTGTGTTTGCAACAATGTTTCAATATGGGTACGTGCAGACAATGTGAGGATTTATTCATAGGTGGAAGCTGACCGCTCCCACTGTAGCAGGTGTCCATTGAGCCTTTCAAGTGTCTCGGCCTGTGTCTCGTAGTGAGGGACCCAGACGCCTTTTCTTTCCTGGGTTTTGGCATCTTGTCAGGTTCGGCTTGGTCACGTGAGGCGGGACCGTGTTTGAGGCAGAATTCTGCACAATTAATATTGCTTTTCCACTGTGTGTCTGGTTTAATTTGTAGATATGATTTTAACGTTGGTACGCGGAGTGCGAGGTTGCAACATCGTGCCTTTGATGATTTGTTCTTGGATGTGGGTTTGCAACATTGCGACCTTGGCTGGTTGCTCCACCAGGCTCATTCTGCAGGATCAGCAACCTGACTTTTGCTTTGTTAATGTCCACGGGAACTCTTGCTTGAGGCCTACTTGGGCCTGGTGCATAAGTGATCCATTTCGTGCATGGGTGCTTTAGATTATAGTGGCATATATTTCCATGATCAGTATCGTGTTTCCATTATACCTCTCATGGTGGTAACGGGTTTCAAGAGAAGCGTGAGCAAGCGTTATAGATGAGTTCATGATGCGTCTTGCGTTTCTGCACTCTGAAAGCCTATGTAAAAATAATAAAGATGCACGTCCGTGAATATGCCTGTCGCCTACGTCAGAGCACTGAGTATGTTCTTCGTGTAGATTGGTGTGGAAATGTTAAGTGTGTATATTTGTACAGATGTGCTTCCCGTTATCTAGGTCGTCATGGCATCTCTAACGACGTGTGGTTTTTAGTCTAGCTGATCCGAGCCGCAGGTGTCGGCATGGCCAGTGCGGGCTGCTGGGCAGGCAGGTGGACACATCCGTATGTTCCTGTACCAGGGTACCTGGTCGTCTGGTAAATGGACAAACTCTTCTCGCGGCGGGTGTCTGGGCCGTGACCCTCTAGGCCAAGCGCGAGAGGTGAAGGACGGGAGCCTGGTCTTCCATTCTCCCACTTCACAGCGCTTTCTCATACAGTCTGACCCCCTTTCGAATAACTGTCATGGACCAGCAGTTTAGGAGAACTTATGACAGACATCAAATGCTGCCACAGAGCAGCAGCTGAACAAGTGAACTAAAGTATCATTGAACTTAACAGCATTGCACTCTGAAAGCTATCATTTGTCAAGAGACTGTGATGTTTACAAAAACCAAAGAGAAGCGTATGCTATGCTGACACCCTGATGCTAGTTACCCCGACATTCAACAATAAATGCTAAATAGCCATTCTTTTGGGGTCCAGACAGCTGACACCTGGAACAACATACAAATTGCTGTAAGTACCATATCAGTTGTTCTGAGCATCAAAATAAATGGAAGACTCTTATTTTCCTTTTTTGATTAAGTCTAGCTCCCTTTCTTTTTATTTTTGGCTATATGGTGGTGATTTAGCAGCACCAACAACCCAAAGCAAATGCATTGGAGTACAGCTAGGGAGAGATGGCCTATGACGAGGTGTTGTTTGGTTATTTTCCCATCCATTGAATGGCCATGGCCATGCTAATCTTTATGACCATTTCCAACCACTTCTTGCCCCTCCTTGCCCAAAATAAAGCCTCCTGCAATCTCTTTGAGCTCACTTACAGGAATGGTTACAGCAATGTAACCATACCCGAGGTACAAAAAATTATAGCATCACTGCAACCCTCTAACTGTAAAGGAGACAGCTGCCCAGCTCAGACCATAAAAGATACCGCTAGAGACTTGTCTCCTTTCATTACCAAACTAATAAACTCCTCATTCGCCAGTAACTTAGTCCCAAGTAACCTGAAACAATCGTGGGTCCTCCCATTACTCAAGAAACAAACAAACACTAGAACTGTCCATTCCCACTAATTATAGACCGATTACCACAGTCCCTTTCTTATTGAAAATTTTAGACAAAGTTGCATACTTGCAAATTCAAGACTATCTTGAGACCAACCAACTACTAGGAACTCGACAGTCTGGATTTAGGCCTCAACATGGAACGGAAACGGCCCTTGTTGATCTTAAAAACCAGATTGACGAAATAAAAGTCAAAGGCAGAGTTGCCATCCTACTTCTTCTTGACCTATCGGCAGCCTTTGATCTGGTTGACCATAAAATCTTATGTGACCACCTATCATCGGCAGCACACTTTTCCAACTCTGCTGTCACGTGGATGCAGTCATTCCTCGCAAACAGAACCATGCGTGTTTTCTCACCCACAGATGCGGCTGATCCTATCCCCATCACCTGCGTTGTCCCACAAGGTTCCTGCCTATCGCCCACTTTGTACAATATCTTTACAAAGCCCCTATTTGATAAACTGGATCGTATGGGTGTTACCTACACAAATTATGCAGATGACACCCAGATACTCCTAAAAGTATCAGGCTCATATGACACAGATGTTTGTCGGATTAACAAAGTCTAGACAATCATTCAGGCATGGATGGCCATACATGGCCTCTGCCTGAATGATGATAAGATTGAGCTGCTCCTAGTCGGCTCACCTAACAAACTATCCAAACTGAGTCCCAACTATAACAGCATCCTCATTGATTGGAATAATATTTCCATAGCCAAAAATGTAAAAACTTTTGGTTTCTACCTAGATGCCAATACTAAACCAAACAGGTCAATAAGACTGCCTCAGCCACCGCCTACACTGGCAAGCTGATCAGGGCTTGCAGACCTCTACTGTCTTCCAACAGCTGCCTCATACTGGCCCGAACACTTATTCAGTCCAAATTGGACTATGCAATGTCCTTTACTTAGGAGCTAATAAATCCATAATTCACAAACTACAGGTTATGCAAAATAATGCGCTTAGAGCTGCCTTAAATATACCGAGAAGAGAGCATATTTCAGCTACTAGAAAGCTCTGCAAATGGCTCTCCATACAAGAAAAAATGTATCTAAAACCATCTGCCTCATCTACAAAGCTCTGAACCACCAAGCCCCACATTATCTCATGGACAAATTCACTTTGAAACGGTCAGCCAGAGTCATAAGATCCACCAACACCTCCTGCCTGGTGGTGCCCAGGTACAACCTAAAAAGAGCTGATGGAACTAGTTCCCCGGTTCTAGCCACTCATCTTTGGAATACACTTCCACAGGATATTAAAACCAGCCCTACCTTCGAAAAATTCAGAAGCCTTGTCATCACTTGGCTACTGAATAAAAAGTAACTACACCTACCTCACATCCGTTTTCATCCTTATGTACAGCTCTCTCTCCCTGTTCTCGTATCCCATCTTTGTATTGTCTCCCCATCTACCCTGCACCCTTTCGCTATGTTAAATCTATACATTTGCAACATGTTTCTGTAAACTGTATCTGTAAACTGTATTTTACCTGTAACTCCTATCTGTAATATGTATATATATAATGTCTCCTGTAACCATTATCTTCACCTAAGCGCCGAGATACCCCTGGGTCAGGCGCGCTATATAAATAAAATAAACAAACAAACTAACAAACTTTACCAGGTTTGAGTGCCACAGTTTTTTCAAAGCAATCTTCTGAGAGCTAATGGTTTAATTGGTGCTGTAAATGCACCACTGGTGTAATGAAAACGTCTTAAGCAGGTTTGCCTTTAGCCACTTGATTTATAAGCAGTATGTGCGTCCTTCATTGAAGTCCTGTTTAAAACAAGCATTAGCAAAGCCAACGGTTTCGGCTTGTGTTTAGGTATAAGCACCATTTTCAAGCTGCTGCTATTACTGGCCAATTAGTTCCATTACGGTAATGCCTGGCAAATACCTTTCCCATATCTACACAAACGCCAAAAGTGTTGGCAGTTTATGTATGGTTCATAATGATCCATGGTTGCTTCATATTGGTGCTGTACCCAGGTCCCCTGCTGGGATTCTAGGGGGCTGAACAGAGACGCTCCAATCTCGTGGCTTTCTCAAGCAAGTGTTACTGAAGCACTATCACCAGCGTCTTGGGTTTGTCAGGAACATGTTGTTTAGAAACGTTCACCTGCGTATTGCCTTTATTTGACAAGTATTCTCAAAATGCATCCATCCTCCTCTTGATATTGTCCCGTAAGACAAACGTCATGCAAAGATTTCCACAAAAGCAGCCACGCAACTCATTCCCCCATTAGCAGAGTATGCTGGGACTGGTTAATGCTGGTAGGTTTCTGCCTCTGTTTGTGACAGGTGCTCTCTCTGTGTGGCACTGTGCTCTCCTTTTTATGCCCCCTTTTTGGGCTTTATTCTTCAAGCAGACTGCCTCCCAGTTCCTTGGTTTTGGGCTTTAACATTGCACCTAGCATACCTAGGATTCTTTCCCTTGGAGGAGGGGGAAGGGGATAATACAAAAGGTCTGGCAGCCATTTTCTTTTTCCAGAATGTCGTGGAGCAAACCTGACCAATGAGGAATTAATTTGATTTGTTGCACATCCCATAAGCATGTGTTCTCTGATTCTGCCAGCCATCAACTGTGCAGCTGTGAGTATGTGCTCGATACGCTCTGCTCCTTCATTGCACATTCGCTGTTTCTGTGTTTAACAGACCACCCGATCTTAAAATAATGCTCGGGGGCCATCACGGAGTTGATACTTGCGTTTCTTGAGTGGTGAATGGTGAGATAACAGTCCTTTCAGAAGAATAGACCTGCTGGCTGCCTCCAAAACATACTCAGTGCCTCCTTTGAGGCTTCATTTGGAAACTATTTATGCTCTCTCCCATTGCCTGTTCTCCACAGGAATGTAAGAAAAGAAGCTCAATCGTATGTCAGAGTCTACAGACCATGAGCAATATTAATGCGGGAGAACCTGGTTGCCCACCCGAGCTGCAATAGTGAGAATGCAGTTCAATGGCTTTCGCATACAAATGGAAGTCAGCCTGATCATTCTGCAAGGCTGCCCTTCAAGGTCGGACTGGGCCATAAAATGTTCTCGGGCACCGATGAAAAAATGGCCCACATTTGCAAATGGCAATTTGGTCCTTTTGTGACACCCTGTTTGAGTAGTACCCAAGAGGGAGAGGGGGCTTTATCAAATGTGATGCAAATCGTGCAGGTTAAAGAATATTTATTCACTAACACTGGTCAAAACTACTAGCCGCAGGGTCATGCAACTCATCAAACTGGCCCACATTTGCCAACAAAGTGGCCCACTTTGACCCAAAAAACTGGCCCACATCAGCATTTTGTGTTTTTGGTTCAGCCATGGGCCTGTTGCCCTATAGGCCAGTCCGACCATGCTGCACTTACAGAAATAAGTGTGAGCGGGAAAGGGGAGGAGGGGCGTTTGCTGCCCCCAGAGATTTACCAATTCAGTGGCATGTGAAGGTCAGATAGAGCATTTTAGCCTCCACTTGTACATAACAAGGCTTGCTCCTAGTTGGCATTTGAATAGGTGCTATGAAAGAAAAAGGCTCGAACTGTCCTATAGGGCAATGCCTGGACCAAAAACGCAAAATGCTAGTGTGGGCCAGTTTTGTGGGTCAAAGTGGGCCACTTTTCTCTTGGGAGGATAGCTCAGGGGCACTGTGCTCGCCTTGGAAGCAAGATGTCACAGAGGAGCACAGGTTCAATCCCTGGGTCCGTGCTTAGAAACGTCTGAGTATTAAGCCTGTTATAAATAACCTTTCATATCATATCTTATGTGGGCCATTTTGATGAGACACTTACATCATTATGCGGCTAGTAGTTTTGACCAGTGTTACGGAATAAATATTCTTTAAAATGCACAATTTGCATCACATTTTTATCAGAAGCCTCCCCCTTGGGTACTACTCAAACGGTGTCACAAAAGGAATCAATTGCCATTTGCAACTGTGGGCCATTTTTTCATTGGTGCCCAAGACGACTGTATGCCCCAGTCCGACCCTGTAAGAAAACCCCACCAGGCTGTGCCATTGGAATGCTCTAACGCTTCCCACCCTCAGTGGGCAGCAGCCCGCCAGTCTCCCCATTGGCTCCTGCCAGTGTTCGGATGAGTTCTTCACCACACACAAATAGATTATTTTGGATGTGTAAAATAAGAACATAATCTTTGGTTGGAGACCTTTGGTTGCTTTAAAAATTAACGGAAATTCCACAGTAGTTCTATGCCAAGGGCAGACAAGGGCAAACATTGCCCTGGTGTGAAAATGCATTGAAACAAGAACGTATATACAATCCCAGCCACAGCCTGTGAGAGGAAGCAGACAAGTCAGGGCTGCAGTACGCGTCCAGCTGGCGATAATGAGGCACACGCTCAACAGTGAACAGACGCAGCACTCCCCGTATCATTGCGCGCGTGTTTCATCACCACGCACATTCAAAAAATCCTGTCACAAAGCGATGTCAGGATGATTAATGACTCCTCTAATTACAGCATCCACACTTATGAAATAACGTGATCTCTCGCCAACTTTTTGTGATACGTGCCTGTCAAAGCAATGTGTGGACAGCTTAATTTACCCCAACAGATGCAGGCACTGAGGACAGTGACATTGCAACACAGGCAAACTACCAACCTGGAGCACACTTTCTCCAGGTAAAAGCGTGGAGGTGGTACACGCATAAAATAATCCGTGTAAAGTACCACTCAATAGTGACTTCATTAATGCGGCACCCGCAATTCTCATCTACTTCCCCTGACTCGAGATATTCCGCAAATGGTAACGAACATACAAGGACACTTACATTTATGCATTCGTTCAAAGTTGTTTGCACAATACAATATCTACAAGTTCTAAATAAGAAATGGATTGTTATATGTATCAGTCGTATCTCTTAATGGGTGCACGCTCTCAGAAACGTGCTCAGTCTGTCACTGGCTTTGCGTGCGCCCACCGGTCCGGTGCAACCACCGGTGACATTTTAGGGCACACACGAGGGCAGACATGGGTGTAGTTTTAGGGGGGGGACAAGGATGTTTGTCCCCCCCCCAACTTTTCTGGCACACCATTTTGCCCCCCTCATTTGGCAGGGGCCCCTTTCCTTTAGATGTCATGTCACTCCCCACCCCCAACATTTCCATCAGTCACTCCACTGGGGCCAGTTGTACTCTTTCTTCTAACCTCTGCAGCCAAGTTCTGGTCACCACTTAAATGACTGCTCTGGGATTATCTGTATGTCACTTACCTATATGAAGACATTACAACAACAAAATACTAAGAACATGGAAAACGTCTGGTTCTCCTCTTGATGGTTTCTCTGCAAAATTATTAAAACCTATTTCTGACATCACTGGGCCTGGGTTAGCACGCAGGGTTGATCATTGCAGCCTTAACATCTGGGAGTGCCCCATTAAAAAAGACAAGTGTGTTTCCTATGTTAATAATCATTGTGGAATTCTACCGAGCTAAGTCGCTACTGGCGCATTTTACGGCTGCACTAACCAGCCAACTCTCCTGCGGGTGGCACTCATGAGAACCAGGAGAGTATTCATGTAGGCATGGGGAATGAATCCAACTGGGTCCGGCTCTTGTAGGATCTTAGACAGGTGGCTGATGCCAGTGGCGGTGATGGGCCACTGCCACCTATCTGCTGCCTGTGACACCATTACTCATCAACTGCTTGTATTCCAATGCAGGGTAACCAGTCGAGCTTTGGAGTGGATTATGCCATTTCTACAGACCACTTGCAGGCAGTGACTTTAACCCTCTTCTCCTCTGAGTCATCTCCACTCTCATGGGGGATCCCACAGGTTTGGTTCTATCTCTTGCCCGTTTACATGTTTGTGTGTCTCTGTGACTCAATCGGTGGCATTATTTGGTTGCTTGGAAGGCATGAACATCTTACTTCACCTAAATGATGACCAATCTACCATTGCAAAATAATTTAAAGTTTGCATTTTTTTCAATTGATGCTTGGATTTCGATGAATAGGCTCAGGTTAAATGGACCCAAAACTGACGTTTGTGCAGCTTTCACCAAACCAGATCTCTGGTTTCATGCGTGGGAACCGGTCTAACTCCTGTGCCAGTGGTGAAAAGCAGGTGTTTAAATAGACAGCTTGTTCATCATTTCCAATTGTGGCTCAAGTGTGTCCTATCCCCCAACACAAAATGCTCCACTTTTTCTCTTTTCCTCTTGTGCGGCTAATCTTTAATAGCTTTCTCTCTAGCAGACTAGACTATTACACTGCTCTGTTCCATGTTTCCCTAAATATTTGATTGTCTGACTCCATGGTTTATCGAATGTTGCAACTGGGTCTTAATGGGTTTGCAATCATCCAACCATGTATTCTCTGCTATTTGCACCCTTTACTGGCTAACACTGGTTAGGCAAATCCAATTTAAAGATTGTGGGGCTGATTCATGGACATGGGTGCAGAAATCCTGCAAGCACTGCGCGCCGAGAAGGACACTTTCTGCACGCAGAAAGAAAAATGTGCACCACACGTATTCGTGAAACTGACAGTGCAAAATAACAGTATCCGCAACTCGCGCCTGGAACGCCCCCGACATGGCACATGCAAAGCATGAACATTCAGAACTGCTACCTTTTTGTGCTCCCCCGGGCGTGAGTACATGCACCCTTCAAGCAGTGGGTGGGGTCCTCCATAAGCAGGCCTGTGACTCGGGGACTCTGTGTGGGGTCCCTCGTAACTGTATCCGACACCCCGACAACATGCATATAAAAAATCGTAACTTGGCAATAACTCAGGAAATCTGTGTGCAAACCCACGTAAAATGTTCCTGCACCCCACTAGACTACTTACGCGCATCCCTAAGTTACATTGGAACCCCGATTGAGTGAACGCACCCTGAAATTCAACATGCGAACCCACCTGCGCACTGAAAATCCTACACACAAGTGTACTTACGCCTGGCTTCGGGTGGCAGATCGTATGAAGGTCTTGCGTGGCCATTTCCCAGCCGAGACATTGCGCGATTGAATCCATGAATACGTCTCATGCCGCGCAATAGTGGGCATGCAAGTGACTGCCTGCAGGCCATCCCTCAGAACGCCCACTTTTTTGCAAGTTCTTCCTCATTTTTTGGTGTTTCTACCCCCTGCCCAGCCCTCTATGCAGGCCACGTCCACGCTGTGCTCGGAGTCTCGTGCAACGACCTCGATGGCTTGCACAGACATGCCTGCCAGCACGAACAATACCATATGTTTTGGGCCTCACTTTCAAATCTCGGCTTCTATTTCCTTAGGCACCTTCACTCAGTATTTCTCTCAGCACCAAGACATTATCAAGTGGTAAATGTAAGACTTTTCAAATGGAGCCTGGTCCTCTGTATATTTCTATTGTTACTAGGGTATTTATTGTGCTCGTGCCTAGCTTCGAGACGCAACAGAGGGCTTTACAATTATAAGGTGGAGAACATGCTGAGGGGGGCAGAGAAACGAAAGGTGATGAGGAAGGTGGGCAATTCATCACCAAGAGATCTACGAGAAACCATGGGAGGAAACAATGGGGAACAGATCCCCCAGTCTCAGGTAGTGTGTGGGTGGAGGGTGTGTCGACCTATGTGTGGATATAGTCCTCTAAGCTTGTCTGATCATTGGAGACTGGGTAGGCGCCCAGCCTCCTCTTCTAAAAGTCATTGGGCCTCATTCCAAGTTTGCCGGTACAGTAACAATGGTACCGGTAAGCTTGCCGGTACCGTTGTTACCGTACCAGCAAACTACGAGTTCTGCTCGCGGGTGCCTTCCCGCCCGCCGGGACTGGCCAGCACTCACGAGCAGAGCAAGCCAGATGCACCGGCACCATTCTGAATGGTGCCGACGCATTCGGCCTCCCCATTCCCATTGTGCCCTATGGAGCTCAATGGGGGAATGGGGAGCATTTTTTTTCCAGCGCCAAGGAATGGGCAATAACCGGGACCGGCGGGATGTAATGACTCGGTAATTGCCCATTGATGGGCGCTGGAAAAGGAAATACCTGCGGCAGCCGTGCCTGTTATACCGGCACGGCTACCGCCGGTATTGTAATGAGGCCCATTGAGGCTCACAGTTTTGGGAAGTGGTAACAGTATCTCCACCAAAGAGAAGGACATATCAATTTTTTGCTCAGAGCCAAATCCTGATGCTGCCCGAATAAGTCTCTATGGTTCATGGTTAGACACACTTTCCTATTGGGGTGGGAGTTGTGAAAAAGTATGAGAAACAAGGCCAGTGTGCCTTATGTAGTTAGTGATTCACGCATGAAACACTTTTATCACAAACACATTTGTCATATTTGTCAAAGATAATCAAATGTGGCATTCCAATGTTCCCAAAAGTCTCTTTGATTGTATACAAAACAGCCACAAAATTGTATTGGTGCTATTTGTTCCTTTCCCCTTTCTCAAAGGGGTATTTCTAAAGAGTATAAAAGGAGATTTTTTTATTTGGCTATTCTAGATTTTGATAAAGTGCTTTGCTCAATAATATTCTTATTATGACTACAATGTAAATTTGAAGTGATTATTTGAAATGAAGATTGAATTATTGAAAAAGATCCGGTTTACAATGTTATAGCAATTAAACAAATTAAATAGAGTGAAAGAGAGGCTGGGCAAGAGAGGGAAAGAGAGAGAGAGAGAGAGAGAGAGAGCGAGAGAGAGAGAGAGAGACTGAGAGAGGGAGGGGAATAAGGAGACCAAAAACCAGACCAAATGCAATGACAGAGAGAGCATGCCTTTACAAGACTTCACTGACAGAGTTTGCAAAACCACACTAACAGAGGAAGAAGTAGCGAGCGATCTGGACCACACTGATGCAGAGGAAGAGAGAAGAGAAGAGGGAGAAACAGATCGCACTGCCAGGGAGGGACATTGAGACTGTACCAGACTGGACTAAGAGAGCAAGAGTGTATTGCTTTGCACTGCATCCGCCACACAGCCAAATGGCGCATGAGCATCCGGCCTAAGGCAAAGCGAACGGCCAGTCCCAAAGCAGTGGTGAATTTCCAGTGGTATTTTGCATCTCAGAATATTGTGTGTAGGTGGAAAGTTAGAATGTTTGTCTTCCATATACATGGTGTTCTTTCTCTCTGTACTTTACTTTGCAGATGCGAAATGATAAACAAAATAATGATTTATTTACATATTTAAAATAGCTAGATGTTTCCATGCCATTTCATGCAATCGTCTGCGTCTTCTAAAAGAAATGTTAGAAACCCCGGAAGAAAGACCTGCAGGATCCCAGTAACTTGAAATTCCGCTGGATTTTGCTGATTACGCAGATGAGTCAGTCTTCCTTGATGAATCTGTAAATTGATCAAGAAAGAGCTCTGATGTATTGCACTGCCTTTGAGAGGAGGAGTCTAGCAAGAACAAGTGGCTGAGGAGACAGGAAGCATAAGTGCCAGCCATGCCATTAGGAGCACATGGAGGAGTCAGGTTAGTTAAGCAAAAGGGACTCAAATGACCAAAGAGATTGCTGTGGAATGTCTGTAATGCATTGATTCAAGTTAAGATCTGGAATGTATGTTATGTCATGATAATACCCTTTTATACTGTGCCCAGTCACCACCGTAGTAGTATCGGACCACCTAGACTTGTCCATGGAGTGGTGTACTGTGAGCCCACCAGGGCTATCCAGACCTTATCTGATGCAAGAAAAAGAAATGAGCGAGGGGAAGATTAGAGGATGGGAACGCAGGAAATAGATGCTCGAACACAGGGAGCGAGAGATGCAGCCGATGGCTGGAGGGTCGATGTTTCTGGGTGCATGGTGCGTGTCAGTCTTATTATGTAAACCGTGGTTCTGCAAAAGGGAGGAGGTGGATATCCTTTAAGGCGTTGTGATAATTGGGTTGTGTTTCAAGGCACATTTGGAGAGCTGTAGGTTATTACTCAATGTAGCGTTGAATGCATGAGGAGCTCGGAAGGGTTCTTGGGTAATCCTGTACTTTTCTTGGCTGATTTGCCTGGGCATCTCTGTACTTTGTACAGAAAGTCAATCTTCTGAATAATACTTCTTTGACTACCCGGGATAGACTGTGTATAACGGTGAATGTTGTTGTAACGGAGGGTAAAGGAATAGAGTGGTCAAATTAAAAAAATGCCTGCCAACTTGATGTCAAAAGGTTATTATTAAGAGTGTGTTCGATGTCATGTCAGGCTAGACTTTATTAGAATCTGTCTTAATTGGAAATAGCCTATCAAAGTACAGTAATACTTGGCCGGATATGGTCAGAGCTCCTTATGCAGCATGTCTTCATTAGATTGTGTGAAAGGTAGAGGTGGATGTGACACCAAGCAAGGTAGGTAGGGGAGGAAGAGCCAGCTGTCTGGGTGTCTGTATGCAGTGCCAGACTGGTACACTCCTGTCATGTTGTCTGACTGTTTTTACTGTTACCATGAGGCTATGCCATGCTGGGCTCAGCACTTTATACCATAGTAAGGCTTTATCACAGGAGTCAGGAGCAGGGAGGGATGTTTGGAGGTCACTAGGCAACACAACTGGACACTATTGTGCCCAAAGAAAGCAATTCAATGGGTATTTGTGAATGTCTTGCAGTGGGCACATTGTAAAGGAACAAAAACTCAAAATATGAATAAGTAAATACATACACGAATAGATTCACAGCTTGACACAGACTAAGATATGTTTCATAATTGGCTTGTTCTGCAACACCACAGGTGCTTGAGTCAGAGGTGGACTCAGCATTGTGGATACCCGCAGGGCCATCTGTTTGTCTGGGCTTGTGGCGTCCACTTCTTTCTTCATTTATAGGTCCCTAACTCTATGCCTATAGGTAATTGTCGGAGGAATGTATTGTTTCCTGAAGTTGGAGGTTTCTTGTCACTTTCCAAACGCAGACAGACATCACAACTCAGCACAGTGCACACACCCTAACAGAGCACGTGCCTCTCCCCTGTCGCTGAGCTGTTCATCATCACTCTTCCCATCCACAGACTGCACTCCCTGGTCATATCAAAGCCCCTCTCTTTATTGGATGCATTTGGCAGAATGAGGCCCAAACTGCTGTCAAGTGACCCTCATATAGGTCATTTAGTAAGAGACTGGGCTTAGCAGTGGCAGCCCTCTCCACTTCCACAAGCAATATAATAGCATACTTTCACCTTCCCCCTACCATGCCCTCCCTCCTCCAGTAATAGCCCATCAGTGATCACTGATATAAACTATGGGTGCCACTGCTTACATTAGTATTCAATGCATATCTGGATATTGGGGAATAACCGGAAAATTGGAAAGACTGTGAAATAGTCCCAATGTATAGGAAAAGCAGTTATGCAACCCTGGAATCCTATAGACCAGGGATCTGCAACCTGTGGCTCTCCAGATGTTTTGGCCTACACTTCCCATGATCCCTTTGCATTGAATATGCTTGCTCGGGCGGATGGGAGTTGGAGAGCCAAAGGTTGCAGACCCCAGCTATAGACCCATAGCCCTACTATCCAAAACTTCCAAGGTGTTCGCGAGAGTAAGACATAATAGATTACTTGAATGGACCGAAGAAAACAATGTTATGTGCGGCATACAATTCGGCTTCAGATAAGTGTGGGTACTGTGAAATAAGGGACTGACCTGTATTTCATCTTATCAAAATATGTGTTTGGTCTCTATGTCCCTGTATGCGCTGCCTTTATGGAGCTCAAGGCTTCCTTTGATCATGTGGACAGAGACCAATTATGGGAAACCCTAAAAGATATGGCTGTATTCCGGCGGGCCTTTTCAGCATCACAATCACACTACACATGACATGGCATGATACGTTATTTATAACACGCTTAATACCCAGAGGTTTCACAAGCGTGGACCGGGAAATTAACCTGTGTTGCTCCGTGCCGTCTTGCTTGCAAGGTGAGCATTTTGCCGCTGAGCTATCCTCCCGAAACATAAAGAATAGCTCAATGGTTAGGTACGGTCAAAAGTGGGAAGTAAGCAATGAGATGAAGATCAAAAAGGGTGTCCGTCAGGGGTGTGTACTCGCACTGACGCTGTTTAAACTGTCCACTGTTGTGGGGCGAGGGACCTCCTGGGCCCCCACCTGCAGTCAGACGTGCATACACGCACTAAGGACCCACACGGGACGCATGTTGCCTGCTCAGGTCCCGGCCGCAAATGGCTACCGGGACCGTCTTTATTTAACTTGCGCATGCGCGAGCGTGGTTGTGGGCTGTGCATGCGCATACTGCGTAATCACTATGCAACATCCCTCCTTTTTCCCGAAACAAGATACAACTGTAACATTGGCACACAACAAATACAACTTGGGACTTCCCAACCGGTCCTCACCCTGTTACGGGGCTGAGTCCATGATAAAGTCCTGAAACCTCAGAGGCGGCTTCTGCCCCGCCCGGCTCGGGTACCTTCTGGGCTCTTCTCGAGATGACTCTGGGGCCTCGAGAGCTTCTGTTGGCCCCTCGTTCCTCAGTGATGATCATTCCCCGGGTCCGGGCGCCTCAGGCAATGGGGAAGTGGGCACAGTTTCAATCCGCTTGAAGTATGACATGTTTCGCGTGACGGTGCCCCTGGCATTGGCAGCGATGATCATAGACCCCTTGACATGGGTCACGTCCAGTGGCTGCGCTTCATACGGGAGAGATAGCTACCCTTCCAGCCTCTGAGTTCTGACCAGCACAGTGTCCCCCACTGCAATCACCCTCTCCGGCAAATTCTGGCAGGCACTCTCCCGCTCGTTGTGGATGGCCCTCTCCCCCAGTACTCAGTTGTTGTCAATTACTCCAGGACTGCGCCCTTCCACTTCGGGGATCAGTCCTCTGGGGGCCCGCTTGAAGAGAGCCTCGGCTGGCGCAACCCCAGTGGACTGGTTGGGGGTCGTGCAATACTCACGCAGAAACTCAAAAAGGTTGCGGCGGAGCTCCTCTCCTCCATTGATCAAGATTCGAAAGACTTTATTGAGTGTCCTCATAAACCGCTCCACCTCCCCATTATCCCTGGGCCAGAGTGGGGTGACCTTTCGGTGCTTGATCCCGCTTTCCTCACAGTACTGAGCGAACTGCTGCCCCTGGAACGGCGAGCCGTTGTCCAAGCAGATCTCAGTGGGGAACCCGAGAGTGGCGAACATCTTCTCCAGGGCCAGAATGGTGTGATCGCTGGCCGTGGATTCCACCAGCTCCACGTCGGGGTAGCGGGACCACTGGTCGATAACAGCAAGAAAGTACATTCCCCTGCCCGTGGTCGCGAAGTCTGCATGAACCGCCCCCCACGGTTGCTCGCTTCTTTCCATGGCCTGGATGGGAGGCCCTCTCTCCGCGGGACACGCCGCCTGGCACGGTATGCATGCGCGCACAAAATCATCCACCCTGCTCTCCAGGTCCAGGAACCACACCTTCAATCTTAGGCGTGCTTTCGTTTTCGCTGTCCCCTGGTGACCTGTGTGGGCGAGCTTTCCCCACCTGCACTCGCGGGATGATGATTTGGCACCCCCTCAGCAGAAGGCCGTCCTCTTCCACTGACAGCTCTTTGCGGACCTTCCACAGTGCTTGGATGTCTTTTCGTGCCCCACTCTCCCTTCTGGCATTGTTCGTGAGCACTTCACGCCACTCACCACTGTCCATGGCTTCCTTGATGACCAGGAACACCTCGTCCACATTTGACACTTCCCGATCTCTTGGCGCACCAGGGCCACTGGCAAAGCAGCTTCCACCACTCGCTGAACCACTTCGACGCAGTCCACCACCATGTCTGTGTCTCGAGGGCGCCCCGCTGCGGGATTGTGAGTGCCAGGGCGATATTGCAACTTGACCCCATACTCCATGAGTGACAGCATCCATCTCTCGATACGCGGTGGGGGCTTGATTGAAGCACCGGCCATGATCGGAATCAGAGGCTTGTGGTCAGTTATCACAACCAGTTATCACAACCATGGGCTTCCCCAGAATGTAGATCCGGAAATGCTTGCAGCTCCACAGGATGGCCAGGGCCTCGCGCTCAATCTGCGAATAACGCTTCTCCGTCTCCGTCATCGCCTTGCTCGCATAGGCAATAGGACGCATGGTCCCCTGTGGATCTGCCTGCATGAGCACCGCCCCCAGGCCCACCGGGCTTGCGTCCACCACTATTTCCGACTCCCGGTCCAGATTGAAATACGCCATGGTCTCCTGACCCGACAAGCCGTTCTTGATGTCAGCGAACGCCCTCTGTTCTTTCGCCGTCCAGGCCCACGCCACGTCATTCCTTGTCAGGGCCCTCAGCGTCTCCGACAGTGAAGCCAGATCACTAATAAATGATCCACATAGTTTACCATGCCAAGGAAACTCTGTATCTTGGCTGGTGACTCTGGTGGAGCCGCCTCACGAATGTCTCTTACTTTCTCCGGGTCCGGCGAGATGCCTCCTGCATGGAACACGAACCCGAAGAATTCTATTCGGTCCTTCAAAAACTCACACTTTTCTGATGCAGAGTTAGCCCCAGGCTTTTTAGTCTCTCCAGTGCCCGCTCCAGATGCTTCAGATGCTCTTCCTCTGACTGTGCGAACACCAGAATGTCATCAGATATATTGATCACCCCTTTTAGTCCTGCCAGGGCCCCCCGGATGGGGTTCTGGAAAACTGGTACAGCCCCTCGTGAGTCGTGAAAGTGGTGATATATCTTGACTCAGGGTGAAGTTCCAGTTGATGGTAACCAGACCTCAGGTCCAGCTTGGAGAAAACTTTTGCTCCCTGCAGCTCACCGACGATGTCATCCAGCGTGGGCGTGAGGTGGCGCTCCCTCTTGATGGCAATGTTGGGCAATCTCATGTCCACGCAGATGCGGATGGCACCTGGCTGTTTGGGTTTGGGGGGCAACAACAATTGGGGAGACCCACGGGGTCGGGCCCTCCACCCTCTAAATAATGTCCAAGTCAACAAGCGACTGAAGTTCCTTCTCCACCTGTGCCCTCAGGTGGAAGGGTATCCTACGGTGCTTGAGGGCTGTCGGTCTCACCGACCCATCAATATGGAGCCTAATAGGTTCCCCCTTCAGCTTTCCAACCCCTTGAAAGACGCTGTCGAAACGCTGCAGGAGGCGGTCAATGTCCGTGTGATAGACAGCCAGTGTGAAATGTACAATGTCAAGGGCTTCGGAAGCAGCACAGCTCAGCAGGGAGTGTGGGCTCACGCTTGTCCCAAAAAATCTCGCCTTGATCTTGATCGGCCCGTGTGACACCGGCGCCACAAACACCCCTTGAATCGGTAGCGGAGTGTCTCCACCGAAAGAATATATCCAGGCCTTGGACTCTGTCACCTTGGGAGGGCCTGGGAGAGCCTCATAGTGCTCTGCAGCTAGCACACAGACCG
The DNA here is from genome assembly GCF_040938575.1 of Ambystoma mexicanum. Classification (NCBI taxonomy): domain Eukaryota; kingdom Metazoa; phylum Chordata; class Amphibia; order Caudata; family Ambystomatidae; genus Ambystoma; species Ambystoma mexicanum. The sequence goes on from NC_090935.1 coordinate 565,862,998, forward strand.
ACGCCCCAGTGTCTATCAGGACGGGAGTAGGCACCTCCCCAATGTTAACGGTGCACATCATTTGCCTGTAACCTCTGGAGCAGGCAGCAATGCTAGAGATGAAGAAGATTTCCTCCTCCTCTTCTTCTTCTTCTTCGGCTATGTCCAAATCCTGCATGCCTTGCTCAATCGACGACACACCCCTCACTCTCCGGGCATTGCTCCCGCTAACTCTCGCTGGCCCTCTTGACGCCGTCACAGGGGTGGAGGCCCTGCACACCCTAGCATAGTGTCCTGCCGTGCCACACCGGCCACAGACCCTTGTCGTAACCGGGCAACCTCCCACATGCGGCAGGTCATACCCACAATATGGACATTACTGCGGAGTACCAGCCGCAGAGGGACTGTCCATCCTCCTGGGTGTCCATCGCGCCCTTCCTTGGGCAGCACGGCCAATGGCAAATGCATCTTCGCCCTTCCCAGGGTGCATAGCGGTGTCCATTTTCGCCCCTCTGGACTCTGCCAACTCATAAGCTCTTCCTGTGTCGAGGATCTGTTGCAGCGTCAGGCCCGGCCCCCGTAACACCTGCCTTCTCAGCTTCCCCGAGCTACACCCTTGCAGCAGCTGGTTTTGCACCATCTCCTCCTCATTCACCCACCTGCAGGTACTTGCAAGGTGTCTCAGCCGTGCGCAGAATTGGTCCAGTGACTCTTCTCCTTGCTGTTTTTCCACACACGTAACAAATCTGTCGAAGTCGACATTCGCCATAGGGAGAAAATGATCTTGGAGGGCCTGTTTTACAGCATCAGACGTGACCACCTGAAGATTGAGAGAGTCATAGATCCTGTGGACCTCTGTGCCCGCAGAGTACACCATGGTGGCAACTTTGGCATCATCATCCGTCTCCCCTGCTGCCCTGTAAAAACATTTCCAACTTCTTAAACCATAGAAGCCACTTCGGCCCCAGCTTGGATGGTGGACTAGTGGTGTCAAATTCGGGCATAGGAGCAAGGGTGCTGTGCATTCTGCGTGGGACTGGCGCAGGGGCTTCCTCTCCTTCTCCCTCCTCACCCATGATGGCAACGGGGAATGGGTACACACAGTCAGGCAGCCCCTGGACACAAGCACTTGTAGTCCAGCCTCCGGATTGGTATTCAGGCACCCCCGCAATGGATGATGACACAGATGGGCCCACAGCAATGGATGGTGACACTTTCAGCTGTCTCCACTCACTGGCTTCCAAGGTGTTGTCCTCCTTTTTTTCTTTTTTTTTTTGGGATCCACGGCCCCTTAGGTGAAAATGGCCATGGAGTGTCCAAAAATTGTTCCTTTAAGAGAAAGGATTGCAGCCGGCGCACGAGCACCCTCCTGGGCCGCAACCGCTGCGATCCGCGATACAGACAAGATGGCCACCGGCCACGTGCGTATGTTTGTGATGGCACGGAGGAAGCGCTTTCTCCGATTCACTCGGAGCGATGATCTCTCTCTCCGCTGCCGCCACTTCTCGTCGCCAGTGTTGTGGGGCGAGGAACCTCCTGGGACCCCGCCTGCAGTCAGATGTGTATACACACACTTTCACTAAGGACCCACACGGGACGCATGTTGCCTGCTCAGGTCCCGGCCGCAACTGGCTACCGGGACCGTCTTTATTTAACTTCCGCATGCACGGGCCTCGTTATGGCCTGCGTGTGCGAATACTGCCTAATCAGTATGCAACATCCACCAACTCATGAAGTGCTCATCTGCACAGTGTCTCTGCCAACGTACCATGCATTGGCAAGAAGCGGATTGCCATTTTTAGCTATGCAGACAATGCTGTCTTTTTAGTCCGCACTCCAGCTGCATTAAATAAACTAACCTCTGCATATGTATTGTACATGGCTAACTGGGGCCGTATTTTGAACATCATGAAATCAAACCCCATGGTGATATCAAGAAAAATAGTACACCTCAGTCCTATGTACGTGAAACATGAGAGATTAGAAACGTGCACAATATTTCAATATTTTGATGTACACTTTAATTCCACCCTGTCATGGGTAGACCATGTACACAACCAGGCAGTGAAAATGTCACAGAACAATGGAGCAATACTTTGATCTGCACGTGGGGTGAACAGTCATCCCATTGACACATTATTAAAAAGTATCAATGGGGATGTATTGTGCTGCTATTGCGGGTTTGCAGAAACGGGGAAATTGCAAGTGGTGCAGAATAAGCTCGTGTGCAATATTTTCGGCCTTAGGCATAACACGACAAACTACAATGTTCACTTGGAACTAAGAATTAACTTCTTGAGTGATTTGATTAGTATGCAACAATTGTTGTTCTGGGCTAGTGTTTGGAATCAACACGAACCTTTATACACAAAAGACTTGCTAGAAGATGCATGGAGAAGCCCCTTGTGAGGAAAATCCCGTGGCTGAATGATGTAAGAAAGTACTTGTATGAAATGGTTTTAAAGACCTGGTTCTTCAACCCGGACAGTAACGCCTTAGGTGCCAAAAAATATATTACAGGGAAACTCTGGGGAAAAAACCGAGATCGGAACGTGAATCTGAGGTAAGGGACAAGGGCAGCGTGAGATCAAATATACTGCTAGCACTATTGTACACATAATTTATGCTTATGCCATTATACATGCAGAACGCAAAGAAAGTAGTACATCTGGAATGGATGGAATGCTCATGTCTGACATTGGACAAACCATTAGCAGGAGGTCAGACAATTGAAGCATGCGTGACATAGAAAAGGGGCTCCCCATCAATTGGAGGTATTTGCAGGACAATTCCATATATAAAATTGTGCATAAGGTTAAAGGAGCACTGAGAAATAATGTTCTACAAGAAGGTATTTCCATTTATAAAATGTTCTAAGATATTGCAACAAAAAGGTCCTGTTAGGTAAAACATTCACTAGCAAGTCCTTACGTAAGATGTGCATTTGAAATTGCTACTTTATGCTTCCCTATAATTCATTTATTTACATAAGTGGTTGCTGACCTTGAAACAATAATGAGGAACATATTGCATAGAATAGGGTCTGCAACCTGCAGCTCTTCATGTTTGCATAGATAGGCATAGATTGGCCTATCTATGCCAGTAGTTGTCACTTTAAATCACTTGCATGAAGCTGTTGCCACAGCCTATCCATGCCAGTAATGGTCACTTTAAATCACATGCATGAAGCTGCTGCTGCAACCTATCTATGCCAGTAATGGCCACTTTAAACCACAAGCATGAAGCTGCTGCCACAACCTATCTATGCCAGTAATGGCCACTTTAAACCACAAGCATGAAGCTGCTGCCACAACCTATCTATGCCAGTAATGGCCACTTTAAATAATATGTATGAAGCGGTTCATGCGTGTGATTTAAAGTGACCATTACTGGAATATAAGGGTTGTGGCAGCAGACTTGTGCAAGCTATTTATACTGCACATTGCTGGCATAGATACACTGCGGCAGCAGCCTCATGAATATGATTTACAATGACCATTACTGGCATAGATAGGTTGTGGCTGGAGCCCCATGAAAATGGTATAATGTTTTCCTATGTAGTGTGTTGTTTTTGATATTGCATTTACTAGATTTTTCATGTGTTACCTTAGAGAGGGGACTGTTTATTGTATGGTTTTTGACCACATTTTAGTCAGAAATTGTGCTGCAAAATGCATCATTTCAGCACATTATTTTTGAAAACTCCCCCCGACCCCCTTAATTATTTTGGGCTCCCTCACTACGCTTGGTCACTCATGCCAATTTGAGGAAAAATGTAGAACCCTCCACTGAAAACATTCATGACCCTGTGAGGGTTAATCCATGAATCGTTTAGAATCTTGGAGCCCTTCTGGAGCTATCCGTTCCCCCTAAAACCACAAGCTGCCTCTGCCACTGTTACAAGCATTTGATGGTGAAATCTAATCTAGTCAGAATACTGAACATATCTTGAGTGAGCACAGTATTAAAGGTGCTAAAAGCCTGATTTCCTGCAACAACTTGATTCAGTTTATAAGCAGGAGGGTCTATTAGAAGTTCATTTTAATTCCCTTGGTACTTGTCAACGTTTGTTTGCATTCCAAATGGCATTCAAATGTATTAATTATGATAGTATAGTATTTGTTTTTGCATTTCTGCTATTGTTGTCACTATGATGATACAAAATACCTTCATCGCTATGCCAACTGTGAGAAACATGAGGGTATCCTTACACATGCTCCTGTTGGATTCTCTTCTCAGGTGGCCAGGGAAAGGCCATCACTTTTGGATCCTGACCCTGGGGGTGGAGAAGTGAGGTAGGATCACCTGGGTGGAGGGTCCTTGGGAATTGGGGAGAGGATATCCACTGGCGAGACATGCTATCCCTCCTTCACTCCTGAGAACCAACCCTCCCCTCCGCTGTCCTTTATTGGCTATAGTAAAGCATTTCCCCTCATTTCCCCATGTCTAACCCACTTTAGTATTGGGACAAGGAATCAGAAGGATGGAGAATCCAGCTGAGAGAGCAAGCTAAGTTTGCCGGAATCCAGCTGGGAGAGGGAACCCAGGTTGCTGGAATCCAGCTGCAAGAGAGAACCCAGGTTGTTGCAGTCCAGCTGGGAGAGAGAGCCCAGCACACAGAAGACAGTGCCCTGTGTGAATAAAGGCACCTGCTCTATGAAAAGGGTTCTGAGCATTGCAGGACAAGCACAGAGACGCTGCAGCGTGACCGGGGCTGTGAGCAGGGTCAGAGTCCTGCAAGGTACGAGAACGCAGGTCCTCCGCTGAAGCTGGGGGACACTGAATATTCCAGGGAGCTGCAGCGTACAGCAGGAAGGTTCGGATAAGGTGAGCCGGGCTCACTGAGGCTCCTGATGGGACGACGGGGAGCGAGCAAATCCCAAGCAGAGAACTGAAGGCACCCAGAGGAGTTGCCGCATACCGGTGAGTGATGGTGAGTGAAAGTCCCGCTGGGGCACTCTAGGGGCTTGGGATCAGGCATGCAAGGATGCCAATTGCAGAAAGGCAAATGTTTGTTGGGTCAAGAGTCCAAAGGAGGGTTTTATGAAACTCGAACAAGCTGCAGAATATTACTTGCAATTTTTGATTTCCGAACTGAAGTAAAGTTATGTGAAACACTTGCAATTAATTCTATCTGCAATTTTTAATACCGAAACTGAAGTAAAGTTGTGTGAAGCACATCAAATCTAAGAAAAGTGAAATACAAGTCTGGGAAAGGGGACTGACAAGTGGACAATCTGCAGAATCTGCTGGTCTCTCTACTTGAGCTCCTCCTACAAGGAAGCACCTATAATGATGGTATAAGAATACCTTTGGGCTGTTGCGCGCTCTATACATGTGAATAAATAAATAAATAAATACATAAATAAATATAATAACAGCAGAAGTTGCCAATCTGAGGAATCTGCTGGTCTTTCTACTCTTACTTATGCTCCTGCTTCTCAAGCTCCTCCTACAAGGAAGCAGCTATAATACCGGCATCCCCTGTGAAGCCAAGTGGCCAGTCTGCAGTCCGTGGCCCTAGGGCCGAGGGCTGTGGTGCCCCTGCTGGTCCCGCTGGGCTTGATGTTTGCCTGATGTTTCCTTTAACAACTGTCTTTGCTGGGCTGTGCTTCGGACGCTAACTCTATTTTGAACCCCAATCGTCAACCAGCGATTCATGGACCACTTCTTTGCAAAATCAATCACAACGAGTTCGGAACTAAAATCCATGGTACCAGTAAAAAGCATGGCTATGCTGGAACATGCTGGATCATGCTGGCGCATGTCTATGCTGGATCATTCCATTATGAAGGAACAATGTGTGATGGCCGGGAGAAAATATTTTACCAACCTCAGCATAATCGAACTTGCTGATTTCGCTTAGGAAACTACCGTACATTTGATGATTCCGCCAAATGGTACCACTGGCAGCGTCATTCAACAAATATGCGATGCGTCCAATTTGGGTTCTAAGTCTAATATTGCGATTCTGAATAAGGAACTCCACTCTATTATGCTAACAACTTTGTTAGAGTACAAAATGTACACTTTTAATACAAATAGGTTTGATTATTTTATGTTTGAAAAGGTTACCCAAGCAAGATCTAATATTAGGTTCAGACCTATGAAACATACGAGAACCACCCATACCTATAGTGCAGAGTTGGCCATAGCTAAATCTCTTATAAGAAAAGAGATTAGGAAACCTATGGCCTCACCACCGAATGTTGTGACAAAACTGAATTCTGCTAAGAAAATTAAGCAAAAAAAAATATTTTTTGTAAGTCTAAGAGAAGACTAATGATGCAGTGCAACACTGAAACCATGCACGAAGTCCTGATTAATTCCAATGTGTGGTCATTTTGGTGCCCAATCAACAATCAAGATTCTATTGCTACTATTTCCCAATTGCAACATCTTGTCAATATGTGCAGCTAAATCTGGCCATATTTGGTTGCCTGAATTAGACATAGATGTTATTCATAACTTATTAATGAAATGCAAGAAGTCGCGAGCACTGGAACCAAATGGCCTTACTAATAATACCATTAAGGCCAACCAGTTCAACTGGGCTAATGTGTTATTTCTGCAATTTGGGAGTATCCTCAACACTGGAGTGATGCCAGAGCTTGGAGCACGGCTTACGTTGTACCAAACTTTAAACAAAGTAGCAGGTCTGAGCCTAAAAATTACCGACCAATCACGTTAATTGATGTTGATTGTAAGATCTTTTCTTTTCTACTATTAATTCATTTGGAGAAACGGGCTACTTCTATGCATAGGCTGAACAAATTCCAGACTGGTTTTTGCAAAGGCCACTCAACAAATATTAACGGTTTAACTTTAAAAACCATCCAAGAATCAGCCTGGGCTGACCTTGCCGGATGTACTTATTTGGCATCAATTAATCTTTCCACGGCCTTTGACCATGTTGACCGGAATAGACTGTGGGCTAAACTAGAAGGCTGGGGCATGCCGAATGGCCTTTTGCACCTCTATGAAAACACTGGTGCCCAGATCCGGTTAAACAAAAAATTTGATCTATCTAGCAGAATACGCTCTTATGTGGGACTAAAGCAGGGTTGTGTTCTGGCCCCTTAATCAATACTTGCTGATGCGGCCAACTGCCGTGCTGAAGCAGGCTTAATTACACCTAAAGTGGGCCCATGTAAAATATCATGGATGGTCTACGCCAATGATTTTTTATTATTTGATAGATCCAAGGTGGGTCTCCAAAGACTTCTGAACACCTTTTCTAAATATGCCAAAGAGAACGGGCTTCTAATAAATCCCCAGTAAAACCAGGATTCTGGCCTTCACAAAGGCGAAGACAAAACAATTTAGCACATCCTGGATTGTGGAAAACGTATTGATTAAGGCTAGTCCCAGTCTTATTTATTTGGGCTTTCATTTAGTGCCCATTCGGGCTTAAAGAATATTTGTGAGATTCTCCTACAAAAAAGCATCTCTGATTCAGAACCAAGTAATTAAGATTGATTGATAATTCAGACAAATTTCCCTAAAGCCTGCACTAATATTTTATGAGGGCAAAATCATTCAGAAACGTATATATGGTCTCAAATTCTATGGTGAGCCTATTTTTAAATTACTGTATCTGATTGAGGGCAGGTTGTGGGGTACGGTATTGGGGATCCTTTGGGCCTGATTCATGGAAGTGTTTTACAATGGTGCAATCCCATACGAAACATTCCATGAATCAGGACATTAATGCAATCCCTATAGTGGCTATTAGATTTGAGTTAGGAATTACGTTGTTAATGGCTCATGTTGAATGGCGCTTGTTACTCTTATTCTCAAAACGGAACTCTCCTATTCCTGAATCTATCTATGAGGTTTGGGTGCCGCTCTTAAGAATACAACGGGCTACCTAAGGAATGCACAGTTTCCTGCTCAGCTTGTCTAGAAATGCGAAATAATTCTATCCAGAATCTCATCGGATATAGACACATTAATTGCAAATCAGACTAAAGTTAAAAGGCCCCTGTTTGATTTAGATTGGGTTACTATGACCAATCTCTTCCACTCATATCCATCAATGAGACATTTAGCCCATAAGCACAAAAGACGGGGGACTCTCTCCACTTTGGCCTAACAGTTCCCCAATAGGTATTACAGGTCAATTATGTTGCAGCTCTGTTGGAACTTGCTTCCAACTAAGAAAATCTTACTTAGGAGAAATGTTATTACTGAAATCAATAGTGGCTGCAGATTTTGTAATTCTTCTACTGAAACTATTAGACATTTGCTGCTAAATTGTGAGGCCTTGACTGTTCATATGATGAAGTTTATGGGGACCCTTCAGGTGTACCATCCCAGTTTGACAGATTCATTTTTATGGATGGGATGTTTGAATTCCTAGAATGTCCGGGAAGGTCTTGCGGTTTCTGCATTTATTAAGAGTATGAATATGATGCTATTTTATCAGGGTTGGATTCGATTCCCTTTTTGCTGTTGTTTAATTGTGTTCAATGTACATTTTATTATTTGCTTAACACTATGCCCTTTATTATTCTGAAACTCAAAGTATTGATCCGATGTTTCTGACTTGATGTTTATCATTTTTTTTATTCTGTTTTGTCAATGTTTGTTCTAAACCAAATACAAATAAAAAAAGTTAAAAAAAACTTTGGAAATAATGAAAGTCGAATCAAGAAGTCAAGGAACATTGGAGAATAAGAATTAAAGGAGAGCCAGTAACCAGGGATTTTTTAAACCAAGTGAGAAGTACAAGGAATACAATACTATTGCAAAGTGTGTACGCTTGTTGAGGAGGCAAGGAAAGTCTCCCCAAAATGAACATTATTAAAATTGCAGAGGAAGAGCCTAGAAGACTGCCAAATAGGAAAGTTCTGCAAATAACTAAATTGTGCAGGTATAGAGAGTGAGCCTGTGCCTACAAGGACCTTTAAAGAGAACCAGTGACTATAAATAAGTGCCAAGGGTTTTCGGTTGCGTGACCTGTGATGGGTTGACCGTGTGGTTCCGACAGCTGCGCCTAGACTTCAAAGCCCTGTTTAATCTACAAAGTTGGTGTGGAAAACCTACTGGAACCCAAGAGAACTGAATATCATGTTGGAACTGTGTTAAACTTGGGTAAGGGAACCCCAAGGCCTTATTTGAGAAATGTGTTGAACTTGGGCAAGGAAATCTGAAGATCCTTGTAGAGACTGTTTTACCCTTGGGAAAAATCTCTGAGGTTTGGCTTGTGAAGATGCTTTCAACTTAAAGAAGGGCTATACCTCAAGCCGAGGAGCTGGAAGAAGCTCAGATCTTTATCTTGAACACTATTTTTGTGGTTGCCGACATCACTACACTTTATGTATCTTTAGATGTGAAGGCAAACATAGGTTTTGGACACAGACAGACTTTTAAGTTGACCTCAAGGGCACAGACGATCATTAGTTTCTTTAGGTTGGGAAATCCCACCTTAGTATAGGGCAAGTTAGGCCTTCACCCATCCTGACATTTAAGTTAATAAAAGTATTTTGTTTGAACTTTCAATCTGCTGTCTGTGTCTTGCTTCATGATGCCTTCACAACACCTAGATACAATTGTGACATATATTTTAATATTTACACATCCCTTTAAGGGAGAGTTATATATCTATGATGCAGGAATTCCCAGACTTGTGGAAGCTTCATTAAGCATTTATCTACTTAGCCATGTAACTTATTGTTTGTGTACCAATCGGATTTCATTAACACATTATTGAAGGCCCTCTTTACTGGTTGGGTAGAATGTGGTCTTTTGAATGATTTTTTCTCTTCATTAAGAGATTGGCTTTCATGTGAAGTTATTCAAAGTAGAGTAAACAGATTGATTACTTGGCCTTTCACAATTCAACACTTTTGCATTGTATGTATCTGTTCCCTGACTCGTAAAGGCTTTTCTCTCCCTCACTCTCTACGGTTTTACACAACCCACATGTACGGGACATAGCATCTTGAAATGAATAGAGAGGTGTTTGTTTGTTTAAATCTCAGTGCTTTCCCTGGTTCTCGCAGGAAATACTTGGCTGTTGTCATCTGCACTAGGTTTTCTAAGTGCCATATGAACTGACCATGTATGCATCATTCCTATGTGCAGCATCACTAGATTGACTGAAGGGGTTTGCAACTCTTCACCTTTATTATACCAGGAGCTGCTGAACTGCGTACAAGGTTTGGCCAGACTGCTTAATCTCTTGTACGCGATAACAATGGCAGTTTTTCGAGTCAGGAGGATAGCTCAGGGGCCTCAGAGTTGTATTGGAAACAAGACAACACAGAATCAGACAGGATTGAATCCTGGGACAATTTGGCTGTTTTGCGAGTCATTCTTGTTAATTCATTTTTTCTCAACTTTTTATGCATTTCCACTAGAGTTTTTAATGGTTTCCAAGGGAATGTATTGCCACAATCTCCATCTCTCCTTTTGCTGGCACACTGCCTAGTATGATTAGAGCCGTTTTGGAGCAAAGCAATCTGTTTTCACATGTTTTGAATGCAATCCCACCAGTATTTTAAAGGGTTTGAGAAGGATTTCCATGTGTGTCTACTGCCCAAGTCCCTATTTCTTTTGCTGCTTGTAATGTGTCCAGTCGGGTTGTTTAGTTTGGAGCAAATTAATTTGTGTTTCAATTCTATTTTTTTTTACTTTGTGCCTGAAGACTGCCTGGCTTCTTTCTCATTTCTGGCATCCAGAGTTATTTTTCAAATGTTATGTGTGTTCGCCCTGCTGCCACCCCAGGAAGCTGTTGAAAAGGGATGGTTTATATGAAGATTATTTCCAGAGGAGACCAGCAACCATCCAAGATGGGCCCAGTCTCTCCAATTTCTCCAGCATGAAGCTGGAAGTAAATCCTCCACTTTACCTCAAAAAATCATTGGAATTACCACTCATTAATCCCACAGGTGGTAATGCAGCCAAAAATCCCCAAATGGAGTCCTATGGATAAATGGGACTAACACCACCCTAACACCATTTGTAATCCCATGGTAAACTCCAGGGACCGAGTGGCGGTAACAGTATTGGAATTCCACCAAATTACTGCCAAACTTGGTATGAGCTCCATTCTCTTGAAGGGGTATGTTGTTCTGATAAATGAAAGCCTTAAAGGGTGTTAACAGTTTTGTGAATTGTCGTGGAATATTTTTAGCAATTTATTTTATCTTTGATTAAGTCGCATAGTGCTAAAACATTGGTGAAACCGTCTCAGAATGAAACAAATATATTTTTGTACACCTGAATGGCCTGTTCATTTGTCTACCGGAGTTAACAATGACTTTCTGACTAATGTTAATTCTGTAATTTGCCCTCGCTAAGAAAATGTCAGTTATGTGCTGCTCCAGTTTGAAGACAAATGTGTTGAATAGTTAAATGGATATTATGGTTGCAAAGCAAATATTAAGAACAACAGAAATGTGTTATGAATGTTTCCTAAAGCAACCATCTGCCAACACCTTGCACTGACAATGACAGCCCATGTTTTGCTCCTTAACCTGGAAAACAGCTTCTTGAAAATAATCTTTACAGACCATTTGAGGTTTGCTTCATGTTGACCCTCGAATGAATGGCAAGACTCAGTATAACCAGACTGGGTAGTATTGCTTTTTTTCTAAATCCTTCTGTTCCTCATTTGTTGTAGGAAGTGTTGGTGTTGCATTTATTTATTTATTTATTTAGTTCCATTTTTTTAGTGTACTAAGCCCATTGGGCATCACGGCGCTCTTATATTAACAGTTACTTGCAACACACATAGCATGAGAGGTGTAAAGAAAAAACAATACAGAATACAAACAGTGAGAGTAGCTCAGGCAGACTAGGTTCAGATGTTATGCAAACAGGAGGGTTTTTCCGAGATTTTTGGAAGTTCCAGTAAGAGCGTTCCGCTCGCAAGGTTTGCGGGAATGTGATCCACTGTTTAGCTGCAACGGTTGGGAAGCTTGAGCCTGCAGCTTTGCCCCATTTAAATCTGGGCTGGGTGAGGTGATGAGCATAGGCCGATCTGGTGGGTCTGAATGAGGTTGTGTTAGTGATTTTCTGAGAGAGGTAGGGGGATGCTCTGTGAGTGATTGATAGTGTCCTGAATTGAATCCTCTCTAGGGTTGGGAGCCAATGTGCCTTTCGTCTCGCTGCCATGATGTGTTCAGGTTTCGGAATGTTCAGTGCTGCTCTAAGAGCATTGTTCTGAATGACCTGCAACTTCCTGATGCTATGTAATGAAGTACCTGCAAACATGGATGAGTGGCAGGAGAGGTGGGTGAGTGGGGTGAAGGGCAGGTGGATGTTTGGTGTTTGTGGGATAGTGTCGGTGAAGGTGGATGCGGGGAGTCTGGAATGGAGGAGGGGGGAGGGGATGATGCTGAATCGGTTGAGGATAGGGCATGTGGGGCTGAATGACTGTCTGTTTCGAGTGGGGAAGCATGAGTCAAGGGGCTGTGCGGTGTGTGGGGTGCCTGAGACTGTGGGACATTTTCTGATTGGGTGTGAGAGACATGTTGAGGAGAGAGAATTGATGAGGGTTCGGTTGTCTGCGCTGGGTGTGGCTGAGCTAAGTGGGAAGGCTTTGCTGGGAGGTGACAGGGTGAGAGGCAGGAGGAGGAGCAGTGTGATGTTGGATTTTGTGAGGCAGACGGGGCGGTGGGAGGAGTTGTGAGTTTATGTGAGCTAAGTATTGATGGGTGGATTTGGTGCACATCATCCTTTAGGATGGGGAAGCGCCTGCGTGGGTCCGCCCATGCATCTGATAATTAAGAAGAAGAAGCACATTACACTAGTCAAGTCTTGAGCCTATAGTGGTTCGGGGGATTGTGAGGCAGTTTTCAGTGGATAGGAAGGGTGTAGCTGCATTAATGAGCTTAGTTGTGTAGAAGAGGCGCTGGAGTTCACATGGAGAGTGAGGGAGAGTGTAGCATCCAGGTAGACTTCAAGTGTCTTTACAGACTGAGAGACCGTGATCAGGATGCCCTCGATGACAGAAGCGGTGTTCTAGGGTTCGAGCTTCATGACCATTGCAGAGGGGGCCTCCAGGAGGATCTGGTTGTTTTTATTGTTTAGGCACAGCCAGTGTATGACCATCCAGGTTTGAATGATCGAGTAGACGGAGATCAATAGGGAGGAGTCTTTCGAGTATTTGCCAGAGAGGGGGAGAAGAATGTGGGTGTCGTCGGAATAGTTTGTATATGATATGCCAATAGAATCAAGGAGGAAAAAATAGGAGTTTTGTAAAGATATTGTAGAAGGGTGGAGAAACGCATGACCCTAGGGGAACAGTGCATGAAATGGCTGTAGGGGGGGCACAGGCATTCTCTGCAAATATTCTGATGTTTCTCTCCCCTATGAAAGAGGAGATCGAAGTTGTGGCTTCAGGCACGAATTTTGCTGCTGAGATGAGGTTATAGCAGAGGATTTGTGGTCCACCAAGTCGAAGATGGCCGATAGGTCGAGAAGTAAGAGTAGGGCAGGCTTGCTGGCATCTCTGAGGTCATCCAGCTGAATCATTTAAGATATCATGTGTGGCTTGAGCAGTGGGTTGAATATTTACCGTTGAATTAGAGACCTTAACTGATCAATTTCTGCAATTTTGCTGTTTTATGCTGAAAATGTAACTTGCCTTAAACTAACGTTTTTTTTTTTCAGCAATACTTTTTGTTGTATTGGGTCTTGCTCTGTGTTATGTAATTTTCCCTGGCCATGGAATCTTTGGGTGGGCCATTGTCACACATTCCAGGCTAGAGCCTTGGGTAGAGGAAGATGTCAGTTGGAGATGGAAGAGTAGGCTGCCACCTGTGCTGGGGGTTGCTTTGCTATAAGATCTTAATACAGATCTCTGCTGACCCATCCATGTGTGTAAAGGACTTCATTTTAGTTTTGATTTCAGAAGGTTAAACATAACTTACTTAACATTTTGTCAATTCATTTGTAGAAGTTTGAAAAGATGTGCACTAACGTCAAGAGTCGCAGCTGGGCATGGTCTGAAACCATGCGTAGTGGGAAATGCGCAGGGCATTTGAACATAGCTTGCGCACCTTCATACCACCCAGTACTGCAATAGGCACAGCTCCAGCCATGCCATATGGCCACTGTGCCTGGTGCATGCACTTTGGCTTTTTACCAGGCACCTCCAAGACACTCACTCTGTACCCTAAAAACGGTATGCTACTTGTACAGGCCCCTTTGATATATATGATATGATGTCATTTATAACGCACCTATACACAAGTGTTTCAAGACACTCAATTTTCCAATTGGCATGGCTGCAGCCCATGCCCTGGGGCACTTTGCCCAGGCCTTTAGTCAAGCCTCCTATACCTGCAAGAAATCCATTGTGTACACTGGGCATGGCCCTCGGCCATACCTAGTTGAGAATGTGAAGGGTCATGGCCTTCAGCCATGCCTAGGACACTCAAGATCCACAATGTACCGCTAGGCACAGCCTGCATCCATGCTCAATGAGCCCTTTGCCGGTGAACTACAACACAACCATTTTACCCACAGTGAAAGAAAATTTGACACTACAGGCCTCATTACGATTTTGGCCGTAGCCATGCCGCTATTGGCGGCATGGCTGCCGCCAAAATCGAGTCCGGGTTCCCAGAATGGGGAATTACCGGGCCATTCCGAGTTCGGAGGGCCCGGTAATTCCTCCCTCCAGGAACCCGGGCCCAGACCTTCCCCATTCCTATTTCAGCCCCCATAGAGCTGAATGGGAATGGGGGAGGGAGCAAACAAGGGGCAGATTACGAGCAGCCCTTTGTTTGCTCCCTCTTCCCCTCACGGGACCCAGTAAGCACGCCTGGTTTGACCAGGCGTTACTTACCGGGTCCCGCAAGGGGAGATTGTAATGAGGCGGAACGGGTTTAATGGGTCCGCCTCCTTTGGCGGGTCCCATTAACCCGTTCCGCCTCACTTGTAATTAGGCCCTACAAATTTGGAGGTAGCCATGCCTGTAATACAGGCAGGCTACCTCCAAACTTGCGAAAAAATCCGGCACCCGCAAATGGCCAATTACCGGGGTATTCCGGCCCGCCTGACCCAGTAATTGCTCTTTCGTGGGTGCCGGAATTGGGTGATCCCCATTCCCATTTGAGCCCCATAGGGTCCAATGGGAATGGGGATGCCTGTAGCACCGGCACCAATTATTACAGTACCTGTGCTACTGACAAGCTGTGGTCTTGGGTGCCTTTCATTCCGCCAGGTCAGACCTGGTGGAATGAAAGGTACCCGCAAGCACAACTCGGAGTTTGCCGGTCCGGATACAACGGTACCGGCAAGCTTACTGGTACCATTGTATCTGGACCGGCAAACTCGTAATGAGGTCTTGGATATGGCCAAAGGCTTCTCCAACAGCCTCACACGGTCCCTAGGCTTGGCCTAAAGTCATGCTGAGTGGGCACATTGTATGAGGCATGCCATTTCATCATGCCACAGGCACGTCCAAATCACCCATAACTATATGCCCAGTAGAAAATGTTGCCTAAGCATGCTATTTTCCCATGTCTCAGAACCATCCAAGACACTCAGTGTCTTCTGGGCATTGCAGCAGCTAAGCTCATGATACTTGCCATGGGCATGCCTTTTGGCAAAGCTACTTGCACCTCCAACCAACCGATTTTAGACTATACACAGGGAACACTCTGTGGGGGCATACCTTTCAGCCATGCTGAGGCTCCTCAAGAGCCCTAGTATCCTCACTATGAGAGGCCTGTGAGCAGGCTAAAGGAAATGTTTCAATCAGAACCACCAACTCAATCATTTTGACCCCTGTGAATGACGTGCATCTATGCTTAGTTGACACTTTGGCTGGGTCATGGTCGAAGTCTCCTCCAACATCCCCAACATTGCCTGCAGTCATGCCCATTGATTATCCTGCAAACATCTCTAAACAAGCAATTGAGCATTCTAGCCCCCCAACTATGTTTATTGGAAATGTGCAGGCCCAGCTCAGTTCAGACTCAGTGGCCTATGCCTTTGGTCAGGTCCCTGGGCCACGCAGGCCTCAGGCAGTCCAGACCTGATGTATATGAGCCCCAAGCTGGGTCTGACGCAAAGAACAGAGCTAGGTCCTGGAACCAAACTCAGTCCTGCCTTGTAACCTACTGGCCTTCATCTGTGTCCTTGGTTTGGGCCAACCCAATTTCTGATCTAGCTGGTTCCCTAAAGTACCCAAACTGGACCTTTGCGACTCACACAGAACCTTTTCAAGAGCTTTGGCCAAATACCTGGTCCACACACTCAGCTCACAACCAGCATGTGGCCTGCACTCCTTGTACCCAGTTTGAGGCCTGCAGCCCCCAAGTCTAGTCTGCAAGCCCATGCAAACCAAGCACAGATTCAGCGGGAGTGGCTGTAGACCCAGAGCTGGGACAGTGGGTCTATCCATGACTTGGACTCCTGGATCAGGGCCCCAGGACCCAAGCTGTTTTCGCAGACTTTGCTTACACTAACCTTTGGGATGGCAAACATGAAGCCCAGTCCGAGGACCTACCCCAGACCCAGCTCTGGGCCTGTGCGCCTGGATATTGGTGCACAGGATCACACAGATCCAGTTCAGACCTTGCTGGTTGCCCACAGGACCTGCGATGCGTCAGTGGCTCCAGCACAGACCCAGTTCAAGGGTTTCAGATCACAAGTCAGATATGCGGGCCCCCACAGGCCATGCTATGCCCCTTCTCGGGCTCACAGGCCTGTGCTTCATCTGCATACATCACATAGCTTCAACACCAGGTCTACAGGCCAAGCAGATCAGAACTTTTTCAAGTATTGCAGCTCCAAAGCCCACTATGAGCCCCGACAAAGTCCTAGTATAAACCCAGTCAGGTGGTCCCTGGACTTCATGCAGTGCAAGTTGGCTTCGTAAAGACCAGGACAGCCTGGCTCAGGGTCCTCAAGGAGCAATATTGGTCAACAAGGAATGCACAACTGGCCCCAAGCTGCTTCTGTAGGACTACAGAGAATGACTCTGAACTAGCTTGTGGGCCACAGTCCACAAGCTGTGACCACAGGCCATCACTAACCTGGCAAAGACAAGGCCTAAGGCCTGTGGCCCAATACAAACCATGCATGGACTTAGCTCGAGAACCACAGGGCCTGTGCCTAGTGGGAGGTGTAGAGCCATGCTTGACCAACAGCTAGTCATCCTTGTAAACATATAGCACCTTGCAGGCCTCAAGCCTGGTCTAAGGGTGCTTTGGTCCACAGACCTATCAGCAGAGACAGCTCTTATTTTTGTTTGTGGAGTTCCTGATTACCCTTGACATTGATAAAGGTTCTGGTATGCTCAAGAGGGCTACAATATTCCCCTTTTTCATTTGTATTTCTCATTGTGGATTCTGTGGATCCACTGACAATATGAAAATGCCATGTTGGCAGAAAGCGCATTGGTTTTTGCAGGTGAAGTAGGATTGCTCCCACTTCCTTTGCAAAAATCCCCAGAGTCCAAAAGGGGAGTTCAATCCTTCCAGTGTTTCACCAAGTTTACCACCTGGATTTCTAAATGCAGAAGGCTGTAACATGTATTTATTTTATTTTATTTTATTTATATATCACTTGTATCCACAATGCTGAATAGAAAGTTGCAATATATTAAACAAGTGAAAATAGAACAAAAGCTAATGCATGGAAACAATCATGATAACTTAGGAAAAGTAACGTTTAAATGTGATTTAAACTGTGATTTAAACTGTGATAACGTGGGACACAAACATATATCCAAAGGTAGAGCATTCCAAAGTTTAGGTACATTAAAGGAACATAAATGGGAAGGAGCACATGGTAGTCGGTGGGTAGAAAGTAAGCATTGAGAGGAAGAGAGTAATTTCCTGGCGGGTTGATATAGAGAAATGAGACCAGAAGGAAAGGTAGGTGCTACGTTATGAACACATTCATTTAAATACTATGTATACAAATGAAAATCAACTCTTGAGGTAACTGGAAGACATTTTAGTCAAGCGAGAGATGATGTCACATGAGAAGAATCCACTCAATAAAATAGAATATGAACAGCAGAATGAAGAACAGACTAAGGCGGGAGTAAAGCGAATTTAGGTAAACCAACATAAAGAGAGCATCACGATGAGCAACTTAGCTACATTTACTTTCTTCATTTACAATGTCTTTATGTTTACTTTGTACATTATTTTCAAAGTAAAATTAGTTCATTGTTCTTCCTTTTCATTTTTACTGCTTATTTTCACTTTGGGTTATTATTCCCAGACTACCATGACATAGAACCCAAAAATAGTACCACAACCCCAATCTCAAAACTCTCTATAGCCAATCAAAATGACTGAGTCCCCAGAATCTGGGCAGCAACTACCTGGGTTTTGAGAGGGCTAGTGCACCTGTAAAGATTGGTGTCTTCTGTGGGGGTATGCACACGGATATACTTAAAATGACAGTGTGGACTGAAGCTTCAATCTACCCTCCTACACCTGCGGATATTGACACAATGGAACCATCCACAAGCAGAGAGCAAGAGGTGCGGCATCACTTAGCAGCATCATTCTTCTGCTGGAGGCAGAACCCTCTGCCTGTCCCTAGAATGGCCATGTGGGAGGGAAAATGGAATGCTCAGCTCATTTTCACACCCGCCCGAGTTGTTTGGGATTATATTTTGCAATCCCACTGCACCCAGGTTTTTTGAACCGGCACAAATATTGACTATTAACATCAGCGAACCATGAATCCGATGTGATGAAGCCCACATTTTATCAATGAATTCGGGCCAAGTAGATTGCCTTTCAGAAACAGTATGTCCCAAAACGAAATGTAATCCCCTTTGTGTCTCATGCACAGTTCAACATTCTCTCTCCTAGATTATAAACACACTTTTGGCAACCTTTTACAGGACTTTTACTCCCGGCGAATTCCCACTTTTTAGCTTACTTTTGTTAGGGTTTGTCAGCTGTGGTGTTGTATCATTACCTAGATTGCCATAGGTAGGGTTAAATCATTTTTCAAAGTATATACATTTCCACTTGCGACTTCCCATTTAGTTTTTTGATCCTTATGAGTGCCAAAAAGATTTCCTTCAAAAATGTCGTCGTTTTATTTCGTATTCAAGCTCTTAATCTCACTCCCTCTCTACACGTGTTTCACCCCTGTTCATATCACAAGGGATCCTCAGGAGAGATTTGATTTGAAATTTGATTACAATTATCGCTAGCTTTTGTATTTGTTTTGCCACACTTCAACCATTCAACTTGGATCTATGCAATTCCTGTGCGTATACCTTTATATTTTCTTTTGGGTGTTTTACCCTGATTGTTAGAGCTGATCCGCTTGTCACTCCCTGGCTCCTTTTCCGGTGCCTTTCGGAAACAGTATGTCCCAAAACGAAATGTAATCCCCTTTGTGTCTCATGCGCAGTTCAACATTCTCTCTCCTAGAACAACCTAAAACATATGATTCAAGGTACATTGCATGTCTGCAGTGCAACTCTACACCAAACATGTCTACGTCATGCAGAGTGTCTTGTAGATAACAAACATAATATGATTGTAGTGTCTTGATTTTCATGTATGTAGTTCTTTGTGTAGGGTCATGAGGCTTTAAAGCGTGTTCCTGGCATTATGTTATGATAGTGCCACTGGAGCCAATTTAAGCTCTGTAGAGATGCTGCTTCCAGCAAGCATGCAGAGTGTGGTTGGGTGGTGGTCTATATCAGCATGGTGGTGAAGCTACCACGTTCTGAGATCCAGTCGCTCAGGGACGTCTGGCATGAGAGGAGAAAAGACTTTTATTCTGTACCTAAATATATTATTCACATTCCACAACTAATACACCATTTAAAATACCTATTCGAACAACATTCATTATAGAGAACGAAAACATAGAAACTATAAAACCAAGGTTTCAGTGGTGTTAAATTAACAGTAAGGGTCTGCAGAATTGGGCAATCAAGAAATTCTAAAAAAAATGCTTGCAGTATTTAGTACATTTCAGAATAGTGCAAGGTTTTTTTAAATGGGGTATTTCCTTTAAAGGATAAATCTGCAAAAGTATCATACAATTCTCCTATGAAATGTTCTGTATGAAAGGAAAACATGTAAACATTTTTGGAAATTATATTTTTCTAATTTGAAATTTCAGAATAATTTGATTTTTAAATGAGTGCACTGTTTTATACCTACAAGATTAAGTTTATTTCCTAATAATATGAGAGCACACTGTTTAGAATGTATTTGTCATTTTTCTTCTAGATTATACTATAGAAACATTTTTGAAAGTCATTAAAACATTTGGGAAACATTTTATAATCTACTCGTGCATATATCTATAGGATTTGCAAAACATGAATTTAGCTGGCATTAAAGGTTGGTTGTGGGGTAACAGAGATCGGTGTAATGGGTGGAGGGGCTCCAGAGGGAGATAATTTGGGTGGAGTGTTGCGATCAGCATTTGGCAAGATGTTTGAGGAATGGGGTCTTCAGTGCCCTCCTGAAGTGTAGGTTGGAGAAGTCAGTGTTATCTGTGTTGGTAACTTTTTTCAGAGGCATGGTGTGTAGCAGGAAATTGCCTGTTTACTATTCTTTCTCCTCTTGCAGTTTCTCATTCTAGAGCAGTCATGGGTTCTGATTCTGCACCAGAGATGATGAGAATCTTGGCAAGGTAGAGTGGGGTTTTGGTAGTCACTGCTTGGTAGGCAATGCCACTTGTCCTGAACATGATGCATGCTTGAAGGGGTAGCCAGTGTAGCTGCTTGAGATGTGGTCAAACTTGTTAAGCCCTCTTATGCAGAGTGCTGCAACATGCTTTATGGCTTTCAGGAGGACCAAGGTGGAATCTTGCGATCCTGCAAGTAGGGCATTGCCACTGTCACAGTGGAAGATGACTAATCTTGAACAACTGTTCTGAAACTTGGGACAAAGATGAAAGACTTGACTTTGCGGAGGAGTGTGAACATGCTCCATACTGTTTGCATTTTATTGGTGCAATGTGTTTTAAAGGAGTGGTTGCAGACGATTTTAACACTGACAGATTTTGCACTGGGTGAGAGATGAGATGTGAATATGCAGAGTTTCATGTCCGTCAACCAATTCTGTACTTGGGCATGATTGGTAGGGTTTCCTAAGAGAAATAGTTTGGTGTTTGTCAGATTGAGCTTTAGGTAGGCACTTGACAAACAGATTGTGTTTACTGCAGACAGTGCTTGATTCAAAAGATTTAATTGATGCAAATTATCATTAGGCAATTGTGTAATATCATAAATGTAAAAACAAAATTGGAACGATGTTTAGAACTTTCACAAACTGATTACAACTTATTTTATTGAAAAGTAAGTGGAGATTTATTTATTTATTTATTTATTTATTCCATTTGCATTCCACGCACATTCCCGTGGGCATCCGGGTGCTTTTACCAGTTATATGGGGCACAGGGTAGGGCAAGGGCATAGGTACATTCCAAATTGCGGTTACAGAGGCAAGTATACATTGACAAATTACAGTTAAAAAAAGCATGTATGCAGGCATTGTGGCAAGAGCTTGCAAGCTGGCTTGCTAAATGGCGAGGAATGGTGTGTAGGTGGGAGGTTACGCTTAGGTGAACAGCCATGTTTTGAGGGTTTTGCAGAAGACCCAGTAGAATTCTACCGCTCTCAGGGCCGGTGCAAGGGTGTTCCAGTACTTGGCAGCAAGGACCGGGAAGCTGGTTCTACCACCTTTTACTCGTTTGAACTTGGGTTGGGTCAGCCTATGGAAGTAAGGAGATCTGGTGGGCCTGTTCGAATGAACTTTGGCAATTTTCTGAGTCAGATGAGGTAGGGCTGTGTTGGATATGTACTTGTGGGTGATTGAGAGGGTCTTGAATAGGATTCTTTCATTAATGAGTAGCCAGTGGTTGGCTCTGCGGGTGGCAGAGATGTGCTCTGATCTTGGAATATTGAGGGCAGCCTTGGAGGGCATTATTTTGGATGGATTGGAGTTTATGTTTATGTTTATTATTTGATAATGCGCACAAAACCCAGGGGTAGCCGGGCGCAGCAGGTACAAGGTTACTTAAGCTTAGGTTGCATACAGAGTATAAATAACATATCAATACGGTACATACATGTCAATGCAAGCAGTTGGAATGAAAAACTAACATGTTACAGTATTGAGAGAGTGTACAAGGTAAAAGGGTGAGAGCAGAATCATCTTAGACTGGGTTACAAGGGTATCGTGGCTGTTAGGTACCACGAGAATTAGTTGTCGTTGGACCAGAGCCAATTTTTTACCTTACATCTGAAGTTAGAGTAGGGTAGGTTAGCTCTCAGTGCAATGGGCAATGCGTTCCAAGCCTGGGCAGCTCTGACAGGGAAGCTTGCTCCGCCCGCTTTGGATCGTCTGAATCTGGGAGTTTCGAGCAGGAAGTGGTTGGTAGCCCTAGTGTGGTGGCTGGATGATTTTCTGGTCAGTCTGGCCGAGGTGTAAGGGGGGTGCTGTGTTGTTGAGCCCTTTGTGGGTAAGCGATAGTGTCTTGAGCAGGACTCTGTCGCTGATTTTAAGCCAGTGGTGGTCTTTCCTGATGTTGGAAATATGTGCTCTACGGGGTATGTCAAGGGCTGCTCTAAGAGCGTTATTTTGAAGGATTTGCATTTTATTTATAATGGATTTGTTGGCACCTGCATAGAGGGCATTGCAATAGTCCAGTTTGGACATTACTAATGCGTTAGCTAACCATGATGCAGTTAATTTTAGAGAGGTAAGGTCTACAGGTCCTGATTAATTTACAGGTGTACGCTGTGGATGATGCCAGGGTGTTAACTTGTTTTTTAAGAGATAAAGTGGAATCGAGGTAAAAGCCTAGAGTTTTTACCTCAGTAGCCACCTTGATTGTGTTACCATCTATGTTGAAATTGCGATAGTTGGGACTCAGTTTTTTTAGGTTGGAGTCGGAACCCAAGATCAATATCTCAGTTTTGTCGTCATTTAGGCAGAGGCCATGGGAGGCCATCCATGCCTGAATGTGGAGGTACATTTTCTTTACTAGAGCTGTGTCTTCGACCAAGTTGCCTGATAGTGGTATGAGAATCTGCGTATCGTCCGCATAATTAGTATAGGTTACCCCTAATCTGTCAAGTTTGTCGAAGAGAGGCTTAGTAAAGATATTTTACATTGTCAGGGAGACACATGAGCCTTGTGGGACACCACAAGTGATCTGGATTGGGTCCGCTGCCGCTACAGGGGAGAACACTCTCATCGTACGGTTAGCTAGGAAGGATTGTACCCATGCTATAGCTTCACTTGAGAAATGGGCGGCAGACGCTAAATGGTTGCATAATACTGCATGATCCACCAGGTCAAAGGCCGCTGATAGGTCAAGGAGGAGGAGCATAGCTGTACTACCTTTATCCTTCAACTAGTCGATATGTGTCTTGAGGTCGATGAGGGCCGTTTCAGTACCGTGCAGTGGTCTGAAGCCAGATTGCCGTGAGCCTAATAGTTGGTGTGTCTCCAAATAGTTTTGGATTTGGAGGTAGGCTACTCTATCGATGATTTTAAGGAGAAATGGGACCGTAGTAATGGGCCTGTAGTTAGTGGGGATTGCTGGGTCGAGTGTCTGTTTTTTGAGTAGGGGCAGAACCCAAGATTCTTTAAGGTTATTGGGTACAGTACTCGTGTTGAAGGAGGCGTTGATAAGTTTCGAGATGAAGGGTGCTAGATCTCTGGCTGCATCCTTGATGATTTGCGCAGGGCAGCTGTCACCTTGGCAGTTCGACGGATTAAGGGATAGAATGGCCTTTTCAGTTTCCAACATAGAAATATTAGTAAACCTGAAGGGTTTACAGTTGCTTTGGGTGGATATGCTGGGTATCTCCTTCAGTGGGGTGGTATGAGTTCCACTAGAGCTCAAGGAGGCTTTTTTCTTAGCAATTTTAGATTGAAGGGTTGTGATTTTATTAGCTAGGGCATTTTGGATGCTGGTGCACCAGGATTTGTCCTTGGGGACATTGTCTGTAGGGGCAATAGGATTTTCCAATTCACGGAGAATGGTTAAGAGCTCTTTGGAGTTCGAGTTGGCTTTATTGATTCTATCATTGAATGAATCTTTTTTAGTTTGAATTATTTCCTTTTTGTATTTTTTGGCAAAGTTGGCAAGTGTGGTTTTATTGTCAGCAGAAGGAGTATGCCTCCAAATAGCTTGGAGTTTGTGTTTTTGGATGTGCATTTCTTTGAGATGGGGGGTGAACCAAGAATTAAGGTGAGTTTCACGTTTACTTTTATGGAGTTTGATAGGGGCGATCAAGTCTAGAGCTTTGGTCATGGAGTTGTTAAATGACTCAACTAACTCGCTAGGGTTGGAGTCATTGGAGCTAGCTGTGAGAGCTGGTAGGAGAAGTGGAAGTAGTTTTTCAGCTGTGATTTCTTTTTTGCTTCTTGTTGGCATAGGGGGTGCTATTTTATTCTTGTTAGGTTTGGGAGGCTCGATGCTGGCTGTAAAGCATATAAGATAGTGGTCCGTCCATATTTGTGGTAGGATACTAGAGATGGTGATGTTGCAGTTATGGTTGGCTATCCAGTCTAGTGTGCGTCCTTTTGTGTGTGTAGGAGCTAAGACATTTTGGGTAATGTCGTGATTGACTAGAATGGATTGGATAGATTGGGCTTGTTTGTCTTCAGCGTCATTAAAGCCTAGGTTAAAGTCACCTAGTAGAAGGAGCTGAGCGGAGTCTTTAATGCTGTTTGATGTGCCAGCGAATAGGACATTGCAATAGTCCAGCCTGGCTCCCACCACTGCCCGGGCGATCATTAGACAGTTGTCATTGGATAGGAAGGGCCTGGTGGCATTGAGCAGTTTTGTTGAGTATGCCACTGCGGGGGAGATAGCACTTACTTGGTGTGTTAGGGAGAGAGTGGCGTTGAGGTGCAATCCAAGTGTTTTTTACCTAGGATGAGACTGGGATCATGGATCCATCAATGTTGAATTTGGGATATAGGGGATCAAGTGTTTTTAGTGCTGCTGCCAGACCAGTAATGGGTGGTTTGGTTTTCTCATCATTGAGGCATAGGCTATGAGAGGCCATCCATGATTGGATCGTGGCATACGTAGTGCTATGGGTGGTGGATTCTTTGTGGTAGGACACAGAGAGAAGGGAGGAAAATCTGTGTGTCGTCGGCATAGTTAGTATAGGCTATGCCGAGCAAGTCCAGAAGGTCAAAGAAGTGCTTGGTAAAAATGTTGTAGAGCGTGGGTGAGATGCAAGATCCTTGGGGAACTCCGCAACTAATGGGAGAAGGTGAGACGCAGGCATTATTAGCAAAGACTTTCATCACTCTTCCTTCGAGGAAGGAGGCTATCCATGAGGATGCTTCCTGAGAGATTACAGCTGAGGAGGTGAGATGGTGACATAAAATGCTGTGGTTGACTAGGTCGAAGGACGCAGATTATGAAAATGCTGATAATGACTACAGTAACAAGCAAATTTGCTATTGCTTTTTAAAAACACTGACTTTGTCCAACCTTTTAAAAACATTTCTATTTTTTTTTTATTTAACAAACCACAATCATTGATTGTTTGAATGTTCTTTCACTGGCTGTATGGACAGTGACGTTATGGTTACAACATACAATATTATTATATTGTAATGGAACTACTAATACATATCATTTTGAAATTGAAGAAAGCAACACATCCCAACTTTAATATTCAACAGGAAAATCGAAAAATATGTAAGGAATCAATACGGTTTAGAGAAGGTGATGGGGGGCAAAGGAGGGCTGGAATTTTGCTTGGGGATGTGAAGTTGTCCTGCCCTATCTTCAAGGCTGAAGAAAGAGCACACAATGCAGTATTACTATTATTAATAGTAGTATTATTATTATTAATATTGTTATTTTTCATGTTATTATTAATATTATTATTATTAGGGTATTTATTGAGCACAGCCCTGGCTTTGGGAAGCAAGGGAGAACTTTACAATCATAGGGGAAAGAATAAGTTTAAGGCACATAGAAACAAAGGAGTGGGGATCTAAGAACAGGAGGGGGAGTGAACTGTCAGCAACAGATCTTCAAGTAACCAGGGCAGAAACAGTGGGAATCAGGTCACCGAGTCTTGGGTCTGGTGCGGGTTTACAGTGTATTACCTAGGTGTTAGGGAGGAGCAATTCCTTGAAGAGGAGGGTCTTAAGGGGCAAGTCAGATGTTGATGGGGATCAGGTTCCAGAATCTTGGGGCGTAGGTGGAGAAGACCTGTCTTCTGTTTCTTTCCTTCCTGCACCAGCAGAGCTCACATCTGCTCATGTCCTTACTTCTGGTAGATCGTAGGCCCCTGGAGATGCTGAGATTCTTAGTGAGGTAACTTGTGGACTTCAGGATGCCAGCCTTGTAGATGATGCACTAGGATTTGAAGATGATACAGGCTTGCAGAGGGAGCTAGTGCAATTCGATGAGAGTCGCGGTGAGATGGTCGAATTTGCAGAGTCCTTTGATGAGTCATGCTGCAGCATGCAGGACACATCTCAGGGAAGCCTTCAAATAGGGCATTGCCACCATCCAGGTGGGAGAGGACCAAGGCTAGGACAGCAGACCTGAAGTTGTGTTCTGGGTAGAAGTGCTTGATTTTCCACAGGATAAAAAGTTGGTATCAATCTGTTTGTGTCTTCCTTGCTATCTGCTGTCTGAAGGAGAGGTGTGTGTCGATGTATAACCCAAGGGACTTGGTGCAGGTAGCCAACTGGTGTTTGAAGACCTCAAGGTGCATAGCTGAGAGCCAGTTCTGGATGTCAGTGTTGTTGGTCAGCTAGGAACTCGGTCTTGGAGGGGTTGCACTTCAGATAAACATTGGACATCCACGTCTGGATCAATGAAAGGCTAGCCTTGAGCCTGTGGAGTTCTTCGATGGAGGATATCTTGACCTGTGTGTCATCTGGGTATTTGTGGATGTGGTTGTTGTGCGGAGAGACCAGGATTCCAAGCAGTTCCGTGTAAAGATTGAAGATCATCAGGATCATCAATTTATCCTTGCGGACTCCACATGAGATGGATAGAGTTGGTGATCTGGAGGAATCCATTTGTACAAACTGGTGTTGATTAGCGAGGTATGATTTGTACCAGCTAAAGATGATTTCACTGATGCCCTTGTGACGATGTAGATTGTCAATGAGTTTCTGGTGATCAACTGTGTCAAATGCTGCTGAGAGGTCATGGAGTACAAGGACATAAGGATGGCCATCATCAAGGATGTTAGGGGCATCGTCGATCACCTTGATGGTAGCCATTTCTGTTCTGCAACTGGGTCTGAAGCCAGATCGGTAAAACTGAAGGAGGTTATCGGCTTCAATGTTTTGATGGAGTTGAGTAGCTATGTATGTCAGCAGAATGAGTTTAGCTGTAGCAGTACAACAGGACTTCCTTGGTACTGTTAAATCAATTAGAAATAAGGCTGGAACTATTTGTTTAGAAATGCTTAACAACTCAATCAGACATTTTAAAGACGTTGGAGCTCATTTTCTAAGTCCCAGAGAGATATCTGAGGTATAGAAACTATGCATGCACCGTTCATACATTTTTTTATGCCTCAGATGACACCACAGCATTTTCATGCTTTTTGATGGCAGTGCTGGTGCACTGAACAGACTTGATGTTTTCACCTGCCCCCATGTTCTACCAGAAGTGACTGAATGCCTTTACAACAGCATGGCAAATAATTCCTCTGTAATCCAACTTCTTTTTACACCTGCCAAGATTTGGTAGATTCCTTAGGAATCCATTGTAAATGCTGCTTCCCATGCATAAATGTCCTTAGACCAGTAAGGCAGGGGACCGGAATGTACTACAAAGAGTCCCTATGAGGGTGCTCACTCTCTGCTAGCCATGTGGATAGGATGGTGGCAGTTTTTATCTCTGTAATATTGCATCCACTTTGTAAAAACCATTTCACTTTGCTGGAGAACGTTCTAATCCACTCGTCCCTCCTTAAAACAGAGGTGGTCTTTCTTTGACTCAAAGACCTGAGGGGTCACATGACTATCTGAGTATTCGTTGTCCGTCTTTGAATGTGTTGGAGGAAGTGACCATACTTGGTCAGGAGGTGACACTATCAAAGAGCTGGTTGCTGTAGCCAGCCTGAATCTAGTTTTGACTAGCATACGTAGATGCCTGTCTGGGATAGACTGGATTTCCTTCCATCATGTGTTTAAGCCCTTATTGAGTGTCTGAGTTTGTTTGAAGGCATGGACAGCCATTGGCTGACCACTTCTCTCTTTGAATGTTGCATGGTGTGTGATTGGGCACTGTTTTCATTCACTACATCTCGAGTGGGATAAAAGCAGACTTGCACTTCTGCCATGGGAAAGGATCGAAGCTAGAAGCACGCATCTTTGATACTCCCCGAAATTCTATGGTGAAGCTCTGCCTCTCCAGATGACCAGAAGGAACCCACTGCATCACTGCTTCCCCCATCAAGTGGGGACAGCTGGATCACCTCTCCGGCTTGAAAGCTTCATCTCTCTGTAGATCCTGACAGTAACCGCTTCATGGGACACGGAAGTGAGTCCAAAAAATCCTCTGTGTCATCTGGACATGAGATTCTTCATCCAAGGATATCAGGGAAGGAGGTTACTGAGGCCCATGCTGCCCCCTTCAACCAAATCAACAAACTAGGCGCCTGGTCCTTCTTCCCCAGCCTCCTCCTCTCCAGTGCGTCTCCATGGGTGAATCTTGAACAGTGACATACACCTGGGGTTTCTAATGCTCTGCCCATCCCTGGAACCAAATCCTCAGCAAGAGGACGATGGAGGGACCTTGTATCACTGTATCACTGACTACAGCTGACAACACCTGTCTTGCCTTTCTGCTCCTCTGGGTTGGACCCACGACCCCAGGGGTGCTGAATCTTTAATAATCGTCCTTGCTGACACATGATTCTTGGGCTCCCTACTTCATTGGTGTGATGTTTCAGGAAGCTTTGGGGTAACCTAACAACATATACAATGGTCGTTCCTGGAAATCAGAGAAACGCCTGCACTCTTGACTCTGGTGCTGCTGGTGAGCTCTTTCATCAGTTGTATTTCCATTTGGAGTCACCTCATCCACAGTCAGAATCCTCTGCAACCTAAAACCTCACCAGAACTGAAGAAACTGCTTCTTTGCATACTTTTTCACAAAAGGTAAAACGTTCTGATGAAGCCCATCCAATACCACAGAAACATGATGCTCTTGGCCTCTTTAAAAAGTATGTTCTGCCCTTGATAGGAATGGCATTCTCATTTGCCACGTACTGCATTGCTTCCATAGGAAATACTTATTTTTTTATTTTATTTTATTGTTTAAAGTGCAGATCTCGCTTGAGAGCAGCACAGCGCTGTACAGAGGTTGGGTAGCCGCCATTTGGATTGGCATCTTTCAACAGTAGTGCAGCAGTGTGGTCTGCGAGTCGGCACGTGCGTCCATTGGAATAATGTTGTTGAAAGAGCCATGTTTTGACAGAATGGTGGTGGCACTTCTGTACTTTCTTCAGAACCTTTGAGAACTCTTGAAATCTTGACATATATCTGCTATAGTGCTGCACATTTGTGTTGTAAACTTTACTTACATAATAGTCTTGTCTTTTCTATATAAAGAAAATATTGGGTCTCATCATGAGTTAGGCAGTATCCCGGTGGTAAATCAACTGGAATACGGG
Organism: Ambystoma mexicanum; assembly: GCF_040938575.1. Taxonomy (NCBI): domain Eukaryota; kingdom Metazoa; phylum Chordata; class Amphibia; order Caudata; family Ambystomatidae; genus Ambystoma; species Ambystoma mexicanum. The sequence continues at coordinate 565,892,570 of NC_090935.1, forward strand.
TCAACGCAATTACCGCTTCCACCACTTGGTCCGGCGGTAATACTGCTGGATTACAAGTGGCGGGGACGGAATAAGTCAATGAAAAAATAAAGTGGGCACCACACTTGTAGTAAATCTGTATATTAATATTAGACACTCAAAAAGAATTGAGTCAAAAATAGGACCAAAGCTCAAATAGATGCTTACAGGAGCTGGCTGCAATAAGTCTGGAGACACCCTGACTCGTAAATGCAAGAACCAAAAAAGGCTAGATAACATATCTAGTCAAACAGCCGCTCTCCGTACATACCCTGTACGGGTGATATAGTTTAAACTTAGATTGAAATGTAAGTACTTTTCTTCTTATGCATAAGTTCAAAGAAGAGACACTTGATTGAAAGTAGTGGTGAGAGTAATATGTTTATCAAAAACATATATTTCGAACACTGAAGAAAAGGAAAAAGTCACTAATTCTGTCTTAGTGAGGATACAGCTGCCACTTCTCATATTTTAAATAGACTTTGTGTACCAATGCATTTCGGAGCAAATAGCTCCTTCATCAGGGTGAGTCTAATCTAATAACATAGAATAAGAATGTATATCGCATAACATATGAAATAACGTAAAAAATAGCGCAATATGCAATCATAAATCACAATAGAAAAGGTAATAAATTAGAAATCACATACCAGAAAGTAGATGAGGGTTCAGGTCAAAGTAAAACATGTAATAAAATAAAGTAGACAAAACCGAGAGTTAATAAGTGCAAGTAGCGAGGGAATTAGACCATGTGAATGGAGAGAAAAACAATGTAAATGGACTCACGAGAAGTGTTTGGCCTCGTAGAAACAAAAACTACAGTCACAGGCAGAAATGTGAACTGTTGTCGGTAACAGCAGCGTACAGAATGCAGCCAATTCGAAAAAGCTGTAAAAAGCAAAAGTGTGTTTTAGGTGGAGTCAATGAAGCGCCGTGGCGCTGTGATTAGAAAGAGGCGTCTTCAATGGTTACCTAGAAGACATACAGGGTCAATGCCGGCCAGAACGCCGTTCTGCATCGCTGTAAGCAAGCGTTGCTAATGGTAACGCTGCTATAAATACCCACGTGATCGCATCGCGTCAGGAGAGTAGCGCGATGCGGCACGTACTATTAGGAGACTGTGTATGAGATTTGTGGGCATATTTGGAGCTAAAAATACAATTATCAACCCTCGGGTGAGATAGAAAGGAAAAATGAATAAAAGAAAAACGAATATACAAAAATGATAAACATGGAAAAAATACTGTAGAAAAGTAAACAAAAGGGAAGGTAATAGAAACATGTAACTACACAGGCACCAAATCTGGTAGCCCATGTGAAAGTGAAGGATAGTGAACTAGCATCACAGCCGTAGTAGGTGGCACTAGAGGTGTCACCTTGGGTCCCAGACGGGTGTCCGGGAAAGGCTGCAAAGATGCATGGGCACAATGCGTGCAATCCATGTGTCAATTAAGGAAATTAGCAAGTTTTGACAAAACAACTCTGAAGATTTGGAGCACTCCGTAAGTGTTATCAGTGCCTAAGGATACTGGCCTAGACCTCACAATATGTTGAGGACCGCATTAAATGTCTATTAACAGTCAAACCATTACGTATGACGTGCAAAACCATCAATAACTAGTTCAAGGAACATTATGTAATGTCACATGAAATCAACATAGATACATCACATTCAAAGATAACAATGATAATTGATTTCTTCATTTAGGCCATTGGGATACAGGCTCCCCAATCTGTCAATCCAATATGTCTCTCTTTGGTTAAGCCGAAGGCTCAGATCTTCATGTGGATTGACTTTGCTTAGCACTTCAAGAATCAAAAATCTGATTTGAATCAGGTTGTGGCGTTTCTCGTTCCAATGGCGAGCCACTGCCGAGTTGGGATTAACATTACGTATACAAGAGCGGTGTTCGTTCCAACGTACTTTAGCTGCTCTCATGGATTGACCAACATAATATTTCCCACAGGGACACTTTATTCCATAAATGATATTCTCACTATCACAAGTGCCAAATGTCCTCAGCAGAATCTTGTTGCCTGTGCTGGGATGGTATATGGTATTACCTTTGATGACCAGGTTGCAATTAGTACAATGTAGACAAGGATATGTCCCTGTGCGTTGAGTACTGGGTTCTTTTAAGGGAGGTCGTGTGCGTACTAATTCATCGCGTAAATTCTTGCTTCTTTGATAGGCGAATACTGGTAATTGTTCAAACAGTTTCTGTACTCTAACATCATTCTTAAGGATATTCCAATGTTTCTTAATGGAATTCTTTATCTTGTTGCTCTGAATGGAGAATCTTGAAACATATACTGGTGTTTGTAGCTCCCTTTTGGGTTTAGTGGTACCGGTAAGAAGTGTATCACGCTCAACAGTTTGTACTCTTTGGGACGCTGAGTTCAGTTCTTCCTCTGTGTAGCCACGAGCTAGGAATTTGTCTTTCATAGCTTGCTGTTGAGTTAAGCATTCTGCAGGATCGCTCACTATTTTTTTCACTCGTAAAAGTTGGCTGTATGGTAAATTCCTCAGAAGGCTTGGTTGATGAAAACTTAGACGATGTAAAAGATTATTGCGATCGGTGGTTTTGCGATATAGAGTAGTGTTGTGACCAGTATCTTTCTTGGTAATGCTAACATCAAGAAATGTGATATGTTCTCTAGATATCTCACTCGTGAATTGAATGCGTGGATCGATACTGTTCAAATATTCAAAAAAGACCATGAACATGTCGTGAGTGCCCGTCCAAATTCCAAATATATCATCGATATATCGTAACCATAGGTAAATGTTCTGATTCCACTCTTGTTTTTTAAGTACATGCTCGGATTCAAATTTGTGCATGAAGCAGTTAGCATATGACGGTGCCATTGTGGCACCCATCGATGTCCCTGAAGTTTGTAAAAAGAACTTATTGCGATACTGAAAATATGAATTTTCGGCAATGAATTGAAGAAGAGTCAAAATAAATTCTTTCTGTGCACGGATTGGTGGCGATTCTAGTAAGAGCCATTCAACAGATTCGATGCCTAGATCATGCGGAATGGATGTGTACAAACTCTTAACATCGATTGTAAACATAAAGTGCTCTTGATTGAATATTATGTCATTGAGCTTCTGTAGAAAATGCGAAGTATCTCTGATGTAAGTGGAGGTTTTTTGTATCAGAGGTTGAAGAAAAAAATCGATATAAACTCCGAGTGGTTGGTTAATGCTGTCCATACCAGCGACAATGGGTCTTCCTGGAGGTCTGACTTGATCTTTGTGAATTTTAGGTAATGTGTAAAAGTTTGGAATCCTTGGGTGAGTAGTAATAAGAAATTTGCGGGTATGTTCATTTATCCAGTCAAGTTCGTACGCTTTATCCAGCAGAGTTTCCAAGTTTTGTTTAATGGATACAGTGGGGTCATGGTCCAAGGGTGCATAGACAGTGCGATCTTGTAGTTGTCTCATACACTCAGCATCATAATCTGTGGTATTCATGATTACCAACGCTCCCCCTTTGTCCGCTGGGCGGATAGTTATCTCTTTGTCGCAATATAGGTCCCGAATTGATTTCATTTCATGTGGTTTCATATTCTTGTATGGTGGGATTTTGTAACTAATACGTTCCAAATCCTTAGTAACCATTTTCTGAAAGATATCAATCGATGGAACTGAGATAGGTGGTATAAAGCTACTCTTAGTTCGAAACTCTTGAAAATCTGGAATATCGGTGGTACTCTCATATGGTTCAAGTTCCTCGAAGAATACCTTGAGTTTCAATTTTCTGATAAACTTATAGAGTTCGATCTTGGAGTTAAACAAGGTTGTACTATAAGTGGGCACAAAGCTTAACCCTTTCTGAAGTGTATTAACTTCAGTTTTACTCAATGCTTTCTGAGATATGTTGATAACTAGGTTTTCCTCAGTTGTAGTCGTGTTTGTGGCTTGTTTCTGAGGTTTCCTCCTCCCCCTGCGGGTTCTTTTGGGCGCGCTCCTAAAAAAGCCGAGCTTGCGGGTGTTTGGATTGAAGAACTAGCTGGGCGATTGTCGTCACCCGATGGTCGTTCCGTGTGTGCGTCAGTATCCCTTTGTGTTTCTGAATCAGAACTGGATGTGGTGTCTGTTGGATATTTATATGGTTTCTTTGAGGCTACTGGTCCGTATTTTTCCATCCACGTATATACTTCTTCGTTAATATAGTCGTAGGTATCTCGTTTGAATTTTTTCACCTTTTTCTGTTCTAACTCAGTTTTATAATCTTCAAGTTTTGTATTAATTTCTGTTAAGATAATATCATATTCTTCTTTCCCCAGTGACGTCACAAGCTCTTTCTCTATTTCTTGAATCTCGGAGTTAAGAGAAATTAAATTTTTAGATAGTTCCTGGATAGTTAAAAGAATCAAGTCTAGGGAACACTTGTTCAGAATGGCCTCCCACTTGTGTACAAATTCTTTGCTTTCTTTGCAAAGGGTAGGACGAAGTTGGATGCGTAAGCCTCTTGGTATACGTTGATTTTTGAAGTAGCGACCTAGTGTGATCGCATGAAGTTTTCGGTTGATTTCCTTGCGAATTAGGTATTCTAGTTGTTTTATGCGTTTCGCCGGATCCTTAGTAGTAGTGGCATGTGTGCCTAAAGTCGTTTCGCTAATTAGTTCGAGAATGGCAGCTGCTTCCTCAGTCGAAAACCCTAAGGTTTCTGCACATTTCGATGATAGACCTTCGATGTCTTCAAAGGACATGTTGTTAAATGAAAAATATATAAATTGAAAATACTAAGATAGATGTGATCGCTGTGTGCCTCCACTTATGTGTGTCTCAAAAAAGGAGGAAAAAGAAGCAAATGAAAAAATAAAGTGGGCACCACACTTGTAGTAAATCTGTATATTAATATTAGACACTCAAAAAGAATTGAGTCAAAAATAGGACCAAAGCTCAAATAGATGCTTACAGGAGCTGGCTGCAATAAGTCTGGAGACACCCTGACTCGTAAATGCAAGAACCAAAAAAGGCTAGATAACATATCTAGTCAAACAGCCGCTCTCCGTACATACCCTGTACGGGTGATATAGTTTAAACTTAGATTGAAATGTAAGTACTTTTCTTCTTATGCATAAGTTCAAAGAAGAGACACTTGATTGAAAGTAGTGGTGAGAGTAATATGTTTATCAAAAACATATATTTCGAACACTGAAGAAAAGGAAAAAGTCACTAATTCTGTCTTAGTGAGGATACAGCTGCCACTTCTCATATTTTAAATAGACTTTGTGTACCAATGCATTTCGGAGCAAATAGCTCCTTCATCAGGGTGAGTCTAATCTAATAACATAGAATAAGAATGTATATCGCATAACATATGAAATAACGTAAAAAATAGCGCAATATGCAATCATAAATCACAATAGAAAAGGTAATAAATTAGAAATCACATACCAGAAAGTAGATGAGGGAATGAGGGAATAAGTCCCCATTTTCTTTTAGGTCATAGGACTCAATGCAGAATTTTCGGCACAATTGACTGCAACAGTAATTGTGCTGCGGTAATTGCATTGTAAATGGGTGGCTAGTCACCAGATTTTCCGTCAGCTCACAGCTGGAGGTGAATCCTTCAACTTTCCCCCAAACTCGTAGTTGGGCGGTGCGGTAATGCAGAGATAATGCCATTACCGCTGCATTTTAACCGCATCGCTCGACCCGTGATGAGGCCCAAATATGTGGACAATCTCTCTTTGAGTGTTAATGTAAAGTGTGCCCTGTGCCTGTGAACCACCCACCTCACCTCCTATAACTTAAGCCCAGGCTGCTCTGATACTCTGCTGCTTGGATAGCCTTCAAATAGTTGGTAGTTGAACTTTCATGCATTATAATACCAATGTAGAGACGCCTTTCAATACTGGGTCAAGTGATGGCCAGACAACCTCAAAGCTGCAACATTCTCCACTTGCAGGGCACCTACCACTGCGCTGCGGTTCAAGGGTATATCAAGTCAAAAGATCAACACCGAAGCAAAGTATTCAACATTACAATCTAATGTTTGACAATAACATGTGAACAAGTATGAACACTGACTGACTGTGTGCATGTGTGTGCTGCACATGTTATGTATGCAACGTTGTTCCGTGTAGATAACTGTGCTTTGTTCCCGTGTGTCTTTGCTAGAAATATTAACAGGATACTGTGCTTTTTAATATGCACATTTCTTCCTTGATGGAGTGTCCCCCAACACACACATACCTGTTGGACCTCGTGTTTTATTTGTGTTTTATCTTATTTATTTATTTCACATTTTTATTGTGTTACCAAACGGCATCTTTTGACTGTAAAGACGGTTTGTTCATTCTGTTTAATTTACTTTATTTGTCTTATTTATTTATTTATTTAAATATGTATCTCCTCTAATGATGGTTTTCATAGTTGTGTTATGTCACGCTATAATATATCATGTTGTGCTATGTCATCTCACAGCAATGTCATGTCACGATGTATGAGGCAGAGGAGAGCAGTTATATGTAGCATTTTACAAACACACAAATAATTGAATACGCATTGGTGACTTCCAGTAAATGAAAAGGGCCAAAATACCTAAAGGAGGCGTGCAAATGTGAGCTGGAAAGCAGACTGTACAATGCTTCTAAATGTAAGGCTGCCCCACTTCCCTCTATGAACAAGACACTGTCACAGCAGCGCAGGTGGAAAAGTGTAGGTCGGGTTGGTTTATGGGAAATAAATCTCAGGAGAGACCAGCCCCTTCCTCGGAGGAGGCCTTCTAGGCGCTGTATGGGGATGATGATGGATTCAAGAACTTCCTGCCAGCTCACCCCAGGGGCCTGCTGGTGGAGGACCGACAGATCAAACCCCACCCTCATTTAAAAGAGTCCCTAGTTCTTGTTTATAGAACCTGGTCGCTTTGGGCCTAAGGAATAAGTAGAAGAGTGCATGTTCTCCTGTTCCCTTGTGCATCGGTTGAATACACGAGGGCGGTGCGGAAGGCTTTAGAGCCTGTGCCTGAGGTGCAAGATGTTCTCTGAATACAGGGCTAATAATGGATGCTTAGCCTCCTAGAGTGGTGTCATTAATGTGAAGGTCTCCTTCGACCTAGCTAGCCTGCCTTGCATTATTTCACAACCTTACCCATATTGTCCTTCTCTATTGCTGGATTCCAGTGGCTTATCTGCCAATTCACTACACGTATGGGTGACCTTCATTCCCTCTCCTACGTTTCAGGCCAATTTAGTATGCCTTGAGGTGGGGGAGATTTTCGGTCAAACTCTCCTTTTGTGTCCCCCAGCACTCATTCTGCACACAGCCAATGTGTCGCTCTGAGACGTCCCTCTGTGGCCTCGGCTTTACCGGAACCCCCACTGGCCATTAGCAACAGCAAATCTGAAATGAAGATCTGGTTACTATTCCCACCAACCCTTAGGCGGTCTGAAGGCCATCACAATATCACCACACTAGGCCTCTATGAAGGTTCTGCTGACCAATAATGGAAGCTCTCATCCCTTTTCTTGGTTATATTTTCTTCTAGTCAAAACACCAACATCTGTATAAACAAGTCCCAACTATCACTATCACTCACGCATATGTTTTTATTTCCCTACATGCTGTGAGTTAAGCCTGTATATTTTTCTGTCGCTGACTTTTCCTACCCTTCCCATTTCCAACTTTCTTTGACCCTGTTTTATTTTCACCCGACAGACCATGGTTTGTCTGCCATCCTTGGTGGGGTAATAATTTGCCTCTTCACAGACAAGGCTCAAGTTTTTAGGACCAATGCCGTAATGATGTGCGTATGATAAAAGACCCATTTCTTTATAACATTACATTCACACCATTCGTGTTACAAAGTGCAAAAGGAAAGCGCAAAGGTGATTGTATGTGATGTTTACTCCTACCTTTTGCATTTCATAGTGCATATGATATCAATTGGGTGCAAACTTAACAGTTCCCCTCTATACAAATTATTTTTTATTAAAATATTATCATTTGCTGCGTTGGCAATGATGTTCCAGTTCCAACAAATATTATTGTATTGTATTTGAATAACTAATGTGCATCTTTTCAAAATGATGTGTCTATATTTAATGATGTTTTACTGCTTGAATTATTCACTGTATCAAATGTAAAATATATACATGTGCAAATATATCAAATCATGGATGGTATTATTTCAATAATAAACCCTGAAGCGGGGGTTTTGCTGGGCAGGAGAAACGCAGGGATCAATGTAATGCCCAGAGCTCAGCAGGGCATTCAACTAAGTCCCCGCCCAGTGGCGATAACCAAAGGCCATCAAGGAAGTCCATTCCCGGTGCCGATACCTGTGCGCCTTCAAGGAAGTCCCTGGTGCTGATACCTGAGTTGCTTCAAGGAAGTCCCTGCCCAGTACTGATACTGGAGTGCCTTCCAGTAAGGCCCTGGTGCCAATACCTGAGTGCCATCAAGGAAGTCCCCTATGCCAATACGAAAGGCCTTCAAGGAAGTTCCTGGTGGAGATACCTGAGTGCCTTCACAGTAGTCCCTGCTGCTGATACCGGAGTGCCTTCTTGGAAGTTCCCATTGCAGATACCTGAGTGCCTTCCCAGTAATCCCTGGTGCTGATACCGGATTGCCTTCATGGAAGTTCCCAGGGCAGATACCTAATGCCTTCAAGGAAGTCGCCTGTGCCAATACCCAAGGCCTTCAAGGAAGTTCCTGGTGGCGATACCTGAGTGCCTTCACAGTAATCCCTGGTGCTGATACCGGAGTGCCTTCATGGAAGTTCCCAGAGCAGATACCTAATGCATTCAAGGAAGTCCCCTGTGCCAAAACCTGAGGCATTCAAGGAAGTTCCTGGTGGAGATACCTGAGTGCTTACACAGTAGTCCTTGGTGCTGATACCGTAGTGCCTTCGTGGGAGTTCCCAATGCAGATACCCGAGGGCCTTCAAGGAAGTCCCCTCTGCCAATACCCAAGGCCTTCAAGGAAGTCTGTGGTGGAGATACCTGAGTTCCTTCACAGTAATCCCTGGTGCTGATACCGGAGTGCCTTCATGGAAGTTCCCAGTACAGATACCTGAGTGCCTTCAAGGAAGTCGCCTGTGCCAATACCCAAGGCCTTCAAGGAAGTTCCTGGTGGCAATACCTGAGTGCCTTCACAGTAATCCCTGGTGCTGATACTGGAGTGCCTTCATGGAAGTTGCCAGTGCAGATACCTGAGGGCCTTCAAAGAAGTCCTCTGTGCCAATACCTGAGGCATTCAAGGAAATTCTTGGTGGAGAAACCTGAGTGCCTCCACAGTAATCCCTGGTGCGGATACCGGAGTGCCTTCATGGAAGTTCCCAGTGCAGATACCTGAGGGACTTCAAGGAAGTCCCCTGTGGCAATACCTGAGAAATTCAAGGAAGTTCCTGATGGAGATATCTGAGTGCCTTCACAGTAGTCCCAGGTGCTGATACAGGAGTGCCTTCATGGAAGTTCCCAGTGCAAATACCTGAGGGCCTTCAAGGAAGTCCCCTGTGCCACTACCCGAGGCCTTCAAGGACGTTTCTGGTGGAGATACCAGAGTGCCTTCACAGTCATCCCTAGTGCTGATACCGGAGTGCATTCATGGAAGTTCCCAGTACAGATAACTGAGGGCCTTCAAGGAAGTCTCCTGTGCCAATACCCAAGGCCTTCTAGGAAGTTTCTGGTGGAGATACCAGAGTGCCTTCACAGTAATCCCTAGTGCTGATACCGCAGTGCCTTCATGGAAGTTCCCAGTGCAGATACCCGAGGGCCTTCAAGGAAGTCCCCTGGGCCAAAACACGAGGCCTGCAAGGAAATTCGTGGTGGAGATACCTGAGTGCCTCCACGGTAATCCCTGGTGCTGATACTGGAGTGCCTTCATGGAAGTTCCCAGTGCAGATACCTGAGGGCCTTTAAGGAAGTCCCCTGTGGCAATACCTGAGGCATTCAAGGAAATTCCTGGTGGAGATACCTGAGTGCCTTCACAGTAGTCCCTGGTGCTGATACCGGAGTGCCTTCATGGAAGTTCCTGGTGCAAATACCTGAGGGCCTTCAAGGAAGTGCCCTGTGCCAATGCCCGAGGCCTTCAAGGAAGTTTCTGGTGGAGATACCTGAGTGCCTTCACAGTAATCCCTGCTGCTGATACCAGAGTGCCTTCATGGAAGTTCCCAGTGCAGATACCTGAGTGCCTTCAAGGAAATCCCCTGGGCCAATACGCGAGGCATTCAAGGAAGTTCCCAGTGGAGATACCTGAGTGCCTTCACAGTATCCCCGGTGCTGATACCAGAGTGCCTTCATGGTAGTTCCCAGTGCAGATACCTCATGGGCTTCAAGGAAGTCGCCTCTGTCAATACCTGAGGCATTCAAGGAAGTTCCTGGTGGAGATACCTGAGTGCCTTCACAGTAGTCCCTGGTGCTGATACCGAAGTGCCTTCATGGAAGTTCCCAGTGCAGATACCGGAGGGGCTTCAAAGAAGTCCCCTTTGCCAATACCTGAGGCATTCAAGGAAGTTCCCGGTGGAGATACCTGAGTGCCTTCACAGTATCCCTGGTGCTGATACAGGAGTGCCTTCATGGAAGTTCACAGTGCAGATACCTGAGGGGCTTCAAGGAAGTCCCCTGTGCCAATACCCGAGGCATTCAAGGAAGTTGCAGGTGGAGATACCTGAGTGCGTTCACAGTAGTCCCTGGTACTGATACCGGATTGCCTTCATGGAAGTTCCCAGTGCAGATACCTGAGGGCTTTCAAGGAAGTCCCCATGGCCAATACACAAGGCCTTCAAGGAAATTCCTGGTGGAGATACCTGAGTGCCTTCACAGTAGTCCCAGGTGCTGATACCGAAGTGCCTTCATGGAAGTTCCCAGTGCAGACATCCGAGGGCTTTGAATGAAGTCCCCTATGCCAAAACCCGAGGCCTTCAAGGAAGTTCTTGGTGGAGTAGCCTGAGTTCCTTCACTTTAATCCCTGGTGCTGATACTGGAGTGCCTTCATGATGTTCCCAGTGCAGATACCTGAGTGCCTTCAAGGAAGTCCCCTGTGCCAATACCCAAGGTCTTCAAGGAAGTTCCTGGTGGCGATACCTGAGTGCCTTCACAGTAATCCCTGGTGCTGATACCGGAGTGCCTTCATGGAAGTTCCCAGTGCAGATACCCGAGGGCCCTCAAGGAAGTCCCCTGGGCCGATACACGAGGACTTCAAGGAAATTCCTGGTGGAGATACCCGAGTGCCTTCACAGTAGTCCCTGGTGCTGATACTGAAGTGCCTTCATGGAAGTTCCCAGTGGAGATACCTGAGGGCCTTCAAGGAAGTCCCCTCTGCCAATACCCGAGGCCTTCAAGGAAGTCCGTGGTGGAGGTACCAGAGTTCCTTCACAGTAATCCCTGGTGCTGATACCGGAGTGCCTTCATTGAAGTTCCCAGTGCAGATACCTGAGTGCCTTCAAGGAAGTCGCCTGTGCCAATACCCAAGGCCTTCAAGGAAGTTCCTGGTGGCGATACCTGAGTGCCTTCACAGTAATCCCTGGTGCTGATACCGGAGTGCCTTCATGGAAGTTCCCAGTGCAGATACCTGAGGGCCTTCACAGAAGTCCTCTGTGCCAATACCTGAGGCATTCACGGAAGTTCCGGGTGGAGATACCTGAGTGCCTCCATGGTAATCCCTGGTGCTGATACTGGAGTGCCTTCATGGAAGTTCCCAGTGCAGATACCTGAGGGCCTTCAAGGAAGTCCCCTGTGCCAATACATGAGGCATTCAAGGAAGTTCCTGGTGGAGATACCTGAGTGCCTTCACAGTATTCCCTGGTGCTGATACCGGAGTCCCTTCCTGGAAGTTCCCAGTGCAAATACCTGAGGGCCTTCAAGGAAGTCCTCTATGCCAATACCCGAGGCATTCAAGGAAGTTCCCGGTGGAGATACCTGAGTGCCTTCACAGTAATCCGTGGTGCTGATACCGGAGTGCCTTCATGGATGTTCCCAGTGCAGATACCTCAGGGGCTTCAAAGAAGTCCCCTGTGCCAATACCCGAGTCATTCAAGCAAGTTCTTGGTGGAGATACCTGAGTGCCTTCAGAGTAGTCCCAGGTGCTGATACTGAAGTGCCTTCGTGGAAGTTCCCAGTGCAGACACCCGAGGGCCTTGAATGAAGTCCCCTGCGCCAATACCCGAGGCCTTCAAGGAAGTTCGTGGTGGAGATGCCTGAGTTCCTTCACAGTAATCCCTGGTGCTGATACCGGAGTGCCTTCATGGATGTTCCCAGTGCAGATACCTCAGGGGCTTCAAAGAAGTCCCCTGTGCCAATACCCGAGTCATTCAAGCAAGTTCTTGGTGGAGATAGCTGAGTGCCTTCACAGTAATCCCTGCTGCTGATACCAGAGTGCCTTCATGGAAGTTCCCAGTGCAGATACCTGAGTGCCTTCAAGATAGTCCCCTGGGCCAATACGCGAGGCATTCAACGAAGTTCCCAGTGGAGATACCTGAGTGCCTTCACAGTATCCCCGGTGCTGATACCAGAGTGCCTTCATGGTAGTTCCCAGTGCAGATACCTCAGGGGCTTCAAGGAAGTCGCCTCTGTCAATACCTGAGGCATTCAAGGAAGTTCCTGGTGGAGATACCTGAGTGCCTTCACAGTAGTCCCTGGTGCTGATACCGAAGTGCCTTCATGGAAGTTCCCAGTGCAGATACCGGAGGGGCTTCAAAGAAGTCCCCTTTGCCAATACCTGAGGCATTCAAGGAAGTTCCCGGTGGAGATACCTGAGTGCCTTCACAGTATCCCTGGTGCTGATACAGGAGTGCCTTCATGGAAGTTCACAGTGCAGATACCTGAGGGGCTTCAAGGAAGTCCCCTGTGCCAATACCCGAGGCATTCAAGGAAGTTGCAGGTGGAGATACCTGAGTGCGTTCACAGTAGTCCCTGGTACTGATACCGGATTGCCTTCATGGAAGTTCCCAGTGCAGATACCTGAGGGCTTTCAAGGAAGTCCCCATGGCCAATACACAAGGCCTTCAAGGAAATTCCTGGTGGAGATACCCGAGTGCCTTCACAGTAGTCCCAGGTGCTGATACCGAAGTGCCTTCATGGAAGTTCCCAGTGCAGACACCCGAGGGCTTTGAATGAAGTCCCCTATGCCAAAACCCGAGGCCTTCAAGGAAGTTCTTGGTGGAGTAGCCTGAGTTCCTTCACTTTAATCCCTGGTGCTGATACTGGAGTGCCTTCATGATGTTCCCAGTGCAGATACCTGAGTGCCTTCAAGGAAGTCCCCTGTGCCAATACCCAAGGTCTTCAAGGAAGTTCCTGGTGGCGATACCTGAGTGCCTTCACAGTAATCCCTGGTGCTGATACCGGAGTGCCTTCATGGAAGTTCCCAGTGCAGATACCCGAGGGCCCTCAAGGAAGTCCCCTGGGCCCATACACGAGGACTTCAAGGAAATTCCTGGTGGAGATACCCGAGTGCCTTCACAGTAGTCCCTGGTGCTGATACTGAAGTGCCTTCATGGAAGTTCCCAGTGCAGATACCTGAGGGCCTTCAAGGAAGTCCCCTCTGCCAATACCCGAGGCCTTCAAGGAAGTCCGTGGTGGAGGTACCTGAGTTCCTTCACAGTAATCCCTGGTGCTGATACCGGAGTGCCTTCATGGAAGTTCCCAGTGCAGATACCTGAGGGCCTTCACAGAAGTCCTCTGTGCCAATACCTGAGGCATTCACGGAAGTTCCGGGTGGAGATACCTGAGTGACTCCATGGTAATCCCTGGTGCTGATACTGGAGTGCCTTCATGGAAGTTCCCAGTGCAGATACCTGAGGGCCTTCAAGGAAGTCCCCTGTGCCAATACATGAGGCATTCAAGGAAGTTCCTGGTGGAGAAACCTGAGTGCCTTCACAGTATTCCCTGGTGCTGATACCGGAGTCCCTTCCTGGAAGTTCCCAGTGCAAATACCTGAGGGCCTTCAAGGAAGTCCTCTATGCCAATACCCGAGGCATTCAAGGAAGTTCCCGGTGGAGATACCGGAGTGCCTTCACAGTAATCCGTGGTGCTGATACCGGAGTGCCTTCATGGATGTTCCCAGTGCAGATACCTCAGGGGCTTCAAAGAAGTCCCCTGTGCCAATACCCGAGTCATTCAAGCAAGTTCTTGGTGGAGATACCTGAGTACCTTCAGAGTAGTCCCAGGTGCTGATACCGAAGTGCCTTCATGGAAGTTCCCAGTGCAGACACCCGAGGGCCTTGAATGAAGTCCCCTGCGCCAATACCCGAGGCCTTCAAGGAAGTTCGTGGTGGAGATGCCTGAGTTCCTTCACAGTAATCCCTGGTGCTGATACCGGAGTGCCTTCATGGATGTTCCCAGTGCAGATACCTCAGGGGCTTCAAAGAAGTCCCCTGTGCCAATACCCGAGTCATTCAAGCAAGTTCTTGGTGGAGATAGCTGAGTGCCTTCACAGTAATCCCTGCTGCTGATACCAGAGTGCCTTCATGGAAGTTCCCAGTGCAGATACCTGAGTGCCTTCAAGGAAGTCCCCTGGGCCAATACGCGAGGCATTCAACGAAGTTCCCAGTGGAGATACCTGAGTGCCTTCACAGTATCCCCGGTGCTGATACCAGAGTGCCTTCATGGTAGTTCCCAGTGCAGATACCTCAGGGGCTTCAAGGAAGTCGTCTCTGTCAATACCTGAGGCATTCAAGGAAGTTCCTGGTGGAGATACCTGAGTGCCTTCACAGTAGTCCCTGGTGCTGATACCGAAGTGCCTTCATGGAAGTTCCCAGTGCAGATACCGGAGGGGCTTCAAAGAAGTCCCCTTTGCCAATACCTGAGGCATTCAAGGAAGTTCCCGGTGGAGATACCTGAGTGCCTTCACAGTATCCCTGGTGCTGATACAGGAGTGCCTTCATGGAAGTTCACAGTGCAGATACCTCAGGGGCTTCAAGGAAGTCCCCTGTGCCAATACCCGAGGCATTCAAGGAAGTTGCAGGTGGAGATACCTGAGTGCGTTCACAGTAGTCCCTGGTACTGATACCGGATTGCCTTCATGGAAGTTCCCAGTGCAGATACCTGAGGGCTTTCAAGGAAGTTTGTGGTGAAGATGCCTGAGTTCCTTCACTTTAATCCCTGGTGCTGATACTGGAGTGCCTTCATGATGTTCCCAGTGCCGATACCTGTGGGCCCTCACTGAAGTACTTGATGCAGATAGCAGCTGGTACAAACTGTAAAGACGCCCTACTGGAGGGGGGTGTCTGTACTTATGCTCTCTATATGGTAGAGGAGAGGCACAGAGGACCCCAGCCAAGATTCTCTATTATTGGTATGTGGTTGAGCAATCAAGGCCTAGCTTCTCAGGAGGTGATGCAGGCTGGTTCTTAAGTACAGTGTAGTCCCCAAGCACCCAAAAAGGAATGTCCACACACTGTATCGGTTAAAACACAGTCTTTATATAATTAATATTCAAGGTCACGCACACTATCACGATAACTCACTTTGTACTCCGAAAATCAACAATGGTAAATATATACAGTTCTAAAGTGGTACCACTAACGTTATCAGATCTCATTAAAGTGCATACGGTCAGAATGACACACAGATCAAATAAAGAGGAAACCAGCAGTAGAGAGAGGAAGGAAAGCAAGATGGTTGAACAATTGGCAGAATACTGGTCCTGCTACCTAGACACAGTTCTGGGTGCAGATCCCCCTCACCTGGGCAACCTGTAAAGCAAAGATGTATCACAAGCCCAGTCCATATATTGTTCACACAAGACTTCGCAATAGTTCTGCAACCCCAAAGTACCTGGCGTTGTAGCGTTCCTTGTCGGGGAATCGACGGCCCTTCTTGAGATGTTCTCCCTTTCAGGCAGGAGTCACGGGTCGCCGAATGTCTGGCTGAGAACAGGTCGAGCGACGACGGTGAAGTGGCAGCGGTGCTCGTTGACGGGGAAGCGTAAACGTCCTGCAAGGAAGAGCGTGCGGGGAACCTCGGCGTCGATAGTTCTGGACCGCAAAGAGTTTGAAGAACTGTGGTCTAGCAAGGGCGTCGAGTCGTAGGCGTCTCTGTGGTCTTTGGGTGGCGGGAAACCTACCGGCGGATGCTCCTCGGCGCGTCAAAGGTCAGGCCTTCTCCAACAGGATACAGTGGCGACGAAGCAGACGAGAGCGTCCTTGGATCATATGAAGTTCATAGGCAAATGGGAGCATGGCAGCTCCTGTCGCCGACAGCGGTCGTCGACAGTGGCGGACAACAGTCCGGACGCTTCTCTTTGGAGTTCCGCAGCCGTTCCCATATAGGGTCAGCAGCCTGACGAGGGTCTGTCTACCACTGGGACCCTGCTTTGCAGCAGGCGGACCACTACTCTTACTCCCACCCACAACAGACTTATCCCCACTAGGTTTTTGGGTCTTCGGAGAGGAAGGTTTTGATTTAGCTGGCTGTGACTGCTTTTGGGACTCCTCAGCTTTCTCAGAGGCCCCCTTCTCTTTGTCCTTGTCCTTCCCACTGGAGTCCTTAGGGGACACCCGGTGGGAGACCCACTTGTCAGCCAACCCAGCCAGCTTAAAGGGGTCCAAAATGTTCTGGTCAGCAACATACTGACGCAGCTCTGGTGAAAAGGCTTCAGAAAAATGCTCAAAAAACAAGAGGTGGGACAATTCAACAAACGTTTTCACTTTGTAACCATCAATCCACCCATCATGTTCATGTGCGCAGCACTCACCCGGTCAACCCAAGACACATTCTCTCGTTTCCTAAAATCCCTGAACTGTTTAAGATATTGGGTAGGCATCTTGCCAAACTTGGCAATTAAAGCAGATTTCATGCACTCATACTGACCCCTTTCTTCCAAACTCAGTTTCAGAATACAGTCATATCCAGTTTGAGGCACTCTGCTCAACAAACAGCCCAATCTCTTTTGTCAACATCGTGAATTGCTGGTACAGACTGTAAAGACGCCAGACTGGAGGGGGTGTCTGTACTTCTGCTCTCTATATGGTAGAGAAGAGGCACAAAGGGCCCCAGTCAAGATTCTCTATTATTGGTACGTGGTCGAGCAATCAAGGCCTAGCTTCTCAGGAGGTGATGCAGGCTGGTTCTTAAGTACAGTGTAGTCCCCAAGCACCCACAAAGGAATGTCCACACACTGTATCGGTTAAAACACAGTCTTTATATAATTAATATTCAAGGTCACGTACACTATCACAATAACTCACTTTGTACTCCGAAAATCAACAATGGTAAATATATACAGTTCTAAAGTGGTACCACTAACGTTATCAGATCTCATTAAAGTGCATACGGTCAGAATGACACACAGATCAAATAAAGAGGACACCAGCAGTAGAGAGAGGAAGGAAAGCAAGATGGTTGAACAATTGGCAGAATACTGGTCCCGCTACCTAGACACAGTTCTGGGTGGAGATCCCCTCACCTGGGCAATCTGTAAAGCAAAGATGTATCACAAGCCCAGTCCATATATTGTTTACACTAGACTTTCCAATAGTTCTGCAACCCCAAAGTACCTGGCGTTGTAGCGTTCCTCGTCTGGGAATTGACGGCCCTTCTCGAGTGTCCTCCCTTTCAGGCAGGAGTCACGGGTCGTTGAACGTCCAAAGGAAAACTGGTCGAGCTACGAAGGTGAAGTGGCAGCTTCATTCCTAATGGTGCTCGTTGATGGGGAAGTGTTAATGTCCTGCAAGGAAGAGGCGTGCGGGCACCTCGGTGTCGAAAGTCCTGGAACGCAAAGAGTTTCAAGAACTGTGGCCCAGCAAAGGCGTCGAGTCATCTGCGTCTCTGTGGTCTTTGGGTGGCAGGAAACCCACTGGCGGATGCTCCTCGGCGCGTCAACGGTCAGGCCTTCTCCAGCAGGATACAGCAGCGACGAAGCGGACGAGAACGTCCTTGGATCAAATTAAGTTCTTAGGCAAATGGGAGCATGGCGGCTCCAGTCGGCGACGGCGGTCGTCGACAGTGGCGGACAACAGTCCGGTCGCTTCTCCTTGGAGTTCCACAGCAGTCCCTGTATCAGGTTGGCAGCCTGTCGAAGGTCTGTCTACCAGGGAGCTTTGGCATAGATCAGCTGGTGCACAATGGTCCCTCGTAGCTCGGGAAGAGGCCACCTTACCAGGTCCTCTCTGGGTCATTCCTTGGAGGCACAACAGCTTTCAGATTGTGAAGGAGAGCAACAACAATTCTTCTCGTCCAGCAGGGCTTCAAGGTCAAGCTTCATTTACTCCAGTTATTCGTCGTAGTGGACTTCAGCTTCTGAACACGATTCCTAGCAGTGAGAGGTCCCCAGATATACTGTTGATCTCCCATTCATTCCGCTGGGTCATACTCAAGCATCCAATCACGGCGAAGGGCATTCATGCAGGCAGGCAGCCAATCAGGCACACAGTGCATTCAGGCCATTCACTTCTCTCCAGACACTCCCAACAAGTTATGTGTATTGGGACAATAACGAGCCATTCAACACTCCATACTGCATTCATACCGGTTTCGGGCAGGGGTGTCTAAGTCATTGTGTCAACCACCAGATACTAGACACCCACAACATAGAATGCGTATTCGTCACACACTCCATTCACCCAGGTCCCACCCACAGGCGTACCCACAACATACAGTCATTGGGAAGGCTCCAGCCAGACTGGTCGGCACTTCCCCACACTACCATATATGGAACTTCCACCCAACAGCCAGTCAGGGGGAAGGGACAGAGTCAGGGCTTCCCGGGACTTCGGGAAGATCAAGGTAACAGGTGATGGAAGGCAAGAGGCCATGGGGGCCATTTTGTCTCCATCAGGAATCTACCGATTCTAATGAAATGGCCTGGGCATCCCAAAATGGAGGACGCTCAGGGCCCAGTCATTTCAGCACAGAGCTGCCACCAGCCTGTACCCTGCTGTGTGGGCCACACACAGGTGCCCAAAAACATACTCTAGAGGCACGGGGTTGCACCCTTACCCATGGGTGCCATAAGGGTACCAAGCTGCACCTCACTGAGGAGGCCCAACAAGGCCGAAACATGTCTGGGGTTGCTTGTGTTTCCGTGCAGAGGGGACCTGGCCTAGCAGTTTAAGCTGGGCTGCTACCATTGGTGGCAGTACCAGACTGATTTGCATATGGCTGGACACCTTTTGCAATGGCGCAGACGGGCTAAAAAACGGTGGTGTGGAAGGTTGCCCAGAGCAACGCCAGTGGTACAGATTCATTCGAAACCTTCCACCCATCACTTTTGTGATCACAGTTTGTCTCACTATGTGAGAGAGGCTATGCCCAGAAGTGGGTCCCTTGCTCGTAGCGCCATAGGGAACCAAGCGGCACCTCACTGAGGAGGCCCAACAAGGCCGAAACATGTCTGGGGTTTCTTGTGTTTCCGTGCAGAGGGGACCTGGCCTAGCAGTTCAAGCTGGGCTGCTACAGTACCAGACTGATTTGCATATGGCTGGACCCCTTTTGCAATGGTGCAGACAGGCTAAAAAATGGTGGCGTGGAAGGTTGCCCAGAGCAACGCCAGTGGTACAGATTCATTCGAAACCTTCCACCCATCACTTTTGTTGCCATAAGGGTATCCCATGAGTCCGTTCACCAAACCAAAAGAGAGAGATGCACCGCCACGAGTCCCACATGAACGCCTGTGTGGAGAACACAACTGAACACACGATAAAAAGCAGTAAAGGACAAGGATATGGAGGCCCTGTCCCTCCGATGCATTTCCAGCATCACACAGACGCCCGCAGAGTTTTCATTTAGCTATTTGTCATCCCCAAGAGAAGCAGCTAAGTCCCAGCGGTCAAAAGGTACTTATTAGGTGAAGTGTGACTGCGTGTCTGCAAGGAAGCAGCTACCTTGAAGGGACTACAGGAATAAAAAAGGGACAACACGAAGTGATGAAGCAACACGGGACAGAAGGCAGGCAATATTCACTTTATGTTGAAGAAACTTAGCAACATGAACAGATAAAGGTAATTTTTGGGATACAGATATCCTTTTGTGCATTGTACTCTGAGAGTGAGGAAGATACCCTTTAGTGAAATTGTTTTAAATTCAACTGTTTTCGGCTTACAACACAAAATGACTGCATTTTATAAACTGTGACTTGCAGGCAGATACTCATGAGCGATTATGCAGACAGAACTTACCAAAGTATCAGAGAGAAACCTTGGCGAACATGCTGAGCACGCAGAAACCAGGAACTCATTACAAGATACTTCTTGAGTTGATAAATAAAATGCTTGGATCAGCAGATTTTCGCTGAGAGGTTAAATACGGCTTGAGGACATTCAAATCTCTGTATTCGAGTATGCGACGTATGCTAATTATATATTTCCTCTCATGCCGCCTTTTTTTTTACGTGATATGGATTTTGAAACTGAGTTCGGAAGGCAAACCGAGCATTCTGAACATACCGGCAGATGGACACGCTTGCTAAACACAGTATTCCTCTGAATTCTAATTGAACACGTTGTATAGTTCCAAACTGTACATCTTCTAATAACCCATTAGAATGGTTGCCCTCAATTAATCATGAGCATTATTCCCTCGCTGTGTCAAACGTACATGCGAGAGAGCGGCAAGCACGAGTTTTGCCAGTGTGTTGATTGATAACAAATTGCATGCACAGTCTTTTGCACATGCGGTTTTGCAAACACGTAAAATGTGCACACTAGATTCTTGCTGGGGGAGAGGAAGTCATAGATAAGAGCCCATCTCTTTTTCACAAGGAAACATGCTTTCCCTGTCCTAGGGTTCAGATGCATCCCTGCATTGCTCTGGCGAAAATAGAAATGCTCAAGCTTCACATGAGCCTTGCTTTCCCTGTCCTAGGGTTCAGATGCATCCCTGCATTGCTCTGGCGAAAATAGAAATGCTCAAGCTTCACATGAGCCTTGCTTTCCCTGTCCTAGGGTTCAGATGCATCCCTGCATTGCTCTGGCGAAAATAGAAATGCTCAAGCTTCACATGAGCCTTTCTGGTTTTCTCTCACATTTCGTTACTGAAACGAGTAACATATGTAAAAATAGAATGTCCAGCAACTGGCCTCTTAGAAACCGTAACTGGGAAAGCACACTCATCACCTGCCCGGGTGGCAACTATCCCAGCCCTTAGCACATATTGGTGCTAGGAGCTAATCCAGCTGAAAGTGGCAGGTGTGCTCTGTCTATGGATGAGAGGTGAACTCTAAGCTTCTTGTAATTTGCTGCCTTTCCCTTCTCCTGCACGCAGTGACCCTTTCAGATTCAGGCGACTTGCGTGACAAACATGCTGGAGGCAAGATTCAATGAGCACCTTATTATTGTAAATCGGGATGGACATTATTTCCGTCCTTGCACACACGCTTTGAACTGATGCATTCATTGTAATTGTGTACCGTAATTCAGAGCTGGTGATCTTCATTATACTGTGTCCTACTCTCCTGGCCACGGGGACTCAAAGAAAAGGTGAACCTCCCATTAAGACACGTCACACTGTTCTATAAGGACATCTCTTCAATAGTGTGTGCTCCCATCCATTGTGGGGATACATGGCAGCATTGATCAGAACACCCTCTCATCCTGCCTCTGGACGGTTTACTTGTTGTATGGAGACCATGCAGGTTAGAGAGATGGATCTTACATATTCCTAAATATCAACAAGGGGTCCAGATTGTACCCTCTGGAGCATATCAGTTACTCAGGTTGTGGGTGCAGCATTATCCCGCAAACTTAACAGACTCGTCTTCGTCTAGGTGCAGATGTTAAACCATAAATGCGGCAAATAAGGAAACCAATAGTGAAAGAGAGAGTTACTCATTGAAAAAGATATGTCTTAAGTTCCGTACATAAGAGCAACAAGGTGGTCTAAGCCACATTTGCATAAGCAATTGTTGGTCCTCAAAGGACGTAGAGTTTTTCATTATGAGCTGGTGGGATAGTGAGAGAAGGGGTTTGGCAGGAAACTTACTCAGGGGGATTTCTCCAGCCTTAACTCTGCTCAAGTCTTGGGCTTGTATTATAAAAGTATTGCCTCTACTGTACTTCGAAATGGCGGGCAGAATATGTGAATCCTTGTGTGAGATGCTCCCTCCTGGCCCCCTTCCACTCCTCTAAGGTCATCATTAAAGTTTACCTGAATGGCACTGTCTTGGTCCATGTGCCTCAGGCCAACCTTCTCCTCTTTGATAGAAGCTTCCAGCGTCTCATCAATTTCCTTTCTTCTCCTGTTGTCCCTTCTCTCCCTTCTTTGGGTTCCTTGCATCCCCCCTCTTCCTCCTCCTTGGCTACCTTGCCCTCTCCTCCTTCCTCTTCTGCACCCCCCTCAGACTCTTTCTTCACCTCTGCTGAGCGTACCTCTGATTTCTACCCCTCCCCGGAAGACTTTCAAGGTTGGCAACCTTCTTCATAATGCCACTCTGCTGATTGCCAAAAGAAACACAGAGCTGTTGGGAATCCGTTTTCTTGATTGTCAAAAATGTGCTAAAATCATGGCTCACAAAGCACCTAAAAGATCCAACCTTCTTGTTGGGTGTTCCACATTATTCTACTGCAACAATCCACATCAACACAATGTCAGCAAGAATCCTATGCTATCAAGCTAAATCCCCTTTTAAAGATACTGATGTAAAGACAGCTGTCAAAAATGGGTGCAATACCGGTACTCACCACTACCAGAAGCCGGCGTTTTAAAAACCACAATCTTTGAAAAACTAAACAACTGAACCCAAACTATGCCACAGAAGAGAATTCTATCAACATGCCATATAGAGTGCTATACAGTGATTTCATGTTGAAAAAGACTTGCTTTAAAGATATATTGCTTATTTTAAGTTTATAAATGTATTTTATTTCACAAGGAACTCTGTTGCAATTGATCAGAAGGCAAACTGATTTAATTAAAACTTCAAGAGGCCTTCTGTCCATGGGAACCCTTCACACCGTGGCCTTCCTACCAACAGGAGAGGATATTGCATGGACAAGTTAATTAGAACTGTTGTGAGAGGAGGAGATTTCCCCTGCTGGCAGGAGGAAAGAGACAATAGACTCTTTCAGCTGAATAGAATATGCTGATTTGGGTGTGCCTGGCCAACAACTGCTCTAGCAGGAAGGCAGGCCATGTGACCATCGGACTCACCCAGCTCTAGGGGCGGACCAGACTGAGATGTGAATTGAATTACAGGAAAATGTATGTTTTATGAAATTGCATATAACAAATTTTACCAAGCTGACAGAAATGTCAAACTTTGAGATTCTTAATATATGAAAAATTCACTCACAATTTAAGACTAAGCTGGACGTCATGTGATCTTCTGAGACCAAACCCCATAATTTATGAATATTGCAGCTGTAGTGTTTTTACTATGAACATAAGAACTTACAGTAATATGCCCAGGGAGGATCTGCATGCATGTATCAAATTTGGTGCAGAACCAATATTGCAAAACCCACCAAAAGCGCAAATAAGTTGTCATTTATGAACCCAAGCTCATAGGAACATGTGACTTGAACATAATGTACCTTAAGTAATATGTGATGTGTATATGTATTATGAACAAGTTGTGTATCTGGGAAATATGTTTGTTATGAAAAATTGATTTTCTAGGTAAAAGCAGAGGGGAGGGATTTCAGCTAAGCCATAAAGACAGCATCATGATGACACCTCATGACATGCTGATCATTTTCTCCAGTCAGGGGACAGGAGATTCTCTGACCTATCAAATCCTTAGGGGGTTGGGCATGTAGAATCAGCCTCCACATCCACTTTGAAAACACATAAAAAGGGACTGCTGAGACCCAGAGAGAACACTCATTTTTTTCCACTACTCACCGATTCCTGCGAAGCACTCTGCCGGACCAGATCCAGACCATATCCAGATAGAGACTCCAGATCTAGATCCAGAGACCAGTACTTAGAATCCAGATGCTATTACCAGCCTCTAGAATCCTGAAGCAAAGGCCTAATTCACAAGCTGAATCCTTCTCAGCAGGCCTTCAGAATCTTTTGCAACCTGATTCTAACCCCTAAACTTCCACGGGGCCTAACCAAACCATTCAGCAGCCGGGCCGTGCTGTTCGCTTCTAGCTAAGAACCCTGTGCTAGATACAGATCCAGACACAGAGAAAGTAGTGCTGTATCCAGACCCGTCAGATCCAGTTCAAGAGACCCAGACCACTGTGCAGTGCTGAGAGCATAACCCAGAGGGCCTGAGACCTGTCCGGTTGTGAGAGTGAAGCCAAACCATTGACCAGATCTTTGACAAGGCGCATTCCATTCCAAGACTAGGAGTGAGTATCTAGTCTAGAACTGTACAGACCAATCTCTTAGTTTAAAGTAATCCTCTTCCATTCATTTCAACCTATCCAGAACTGCATTATAGAATCCTGTGTTCATCCTGTTGATTCCAAATCTGTAAAGCGCCATCTGTCATTCTGAAATCTTGACTTTATTTCTGAAAATCTAACTTCACAAAAACATCTGTATCTTTTGAACCGCACGTCCTAGAAGCAAAATTTAATGGTCATTGTAAAGCTAAGATCCTAAGCTTTCCAACAAACCTAATACAACATTCCTTATAGTTTTTCCGTAATCGCGATTTACGCACATGGAAAAATTGCAGCGAATTGCAATTCGGCTCAATTTCATTTTCTGTTAAAATAGCTGCTCCTTGTTCTCAATTGCTGAAATTCGTTTTCAATTTGATAATCATTCATGAATCATTGCTAGTGTTGACCTGAACCAATCCAAATTAACTATCACTTATTCTGAATATCCTTTAATGAATTGAAATCATTTTAGCATATTTTTCCATCCTTTGCAATCACATTCCAAAGCGTTTTGACCTGTGTTTTAAAATCATACCTGTTTTCTCTAAGCTTGCTGGGGGAACTGGAATTGAACTGCATTCTTGATTGTATTCCTGAAACCTGTGTGCCCTCATGTCCATCTCTTCATATTGCATAGTGGGGGAAGTGAGTAGTCATAGGGGAAAAAGTGATCATATTATCTTTTCATTGAAATCATATCAAGTCTATTTCTGTGTTGCATTCTTTCCCATTATTGCATTTCCTTGAATTACATAAAGTATTCTCTGCTACAGTATCCTCCATATTCATACTCCTAAGTGATTAAAGAGATTGTCAATTTTGTAATAATACCCCTTGTTGATTACCGTCCATATTCATAAGTGTGCTATTCAAATATTATTTTATTCATAAAAGTGTGATATACATATATTGTTTAATACTTCACATAAATCTTTTAAATTGCAAAACAAACCTACTTCTTGGCTCAGTGAGGTCAGGGGGATTCAAAGAGAGGGGCGTTATATAAGGGTTCATCATCCAGATTCAAAGAACTTTTGACATAAAAATATCTAAATAAGGGCTTCCATTGGGCATCCCATCCTAAGCATTGACTTAGTTGGATTGCTGGATTGAAGTCACTTGGAAGCAAGACAGGGACCCTCACTCTCGAGTGCAAGTCCAACATTAGGGTGAGAGATTAGCTAGTGTGAAAGTGATCAACACATAACATCAAAGGGAATAAGCTCTTTCAAGGGGAAGTAGAAGGGGTGATGATGGAGAGGTGAGGGAGAGGAACTGCAAAAAGAAAAGCTATAGATGTTTGTGACTTATAAACAACAACATTGCAACAACGAAACAAACCACACATAGCCTCGCACAACAGCACATGCTCTCACTACCAATGTATCTCAAGTGAACTGCATGACAAGCAACGCTTAACTGACTTGTACTTGTAACAGCGCCTCATTGTCTCTGGGTTGTCTGTGCACTTTATAAATGAAATAAATAAATAAATGACAACTACTGACTGAAAATTCACACCGACACTCTGCGAACGGTGTAAACTGAACTGAAGCTGCCAACAGCACATCACAGTTCACTTGCGATTTTTTCCTGCTCAGTTCTACTAACTTACCCACCCCTATGCCTTACCCTCTTACTTTTCAGATCCGTCAGAGTGCCAGGGTACCACTCAGAAGGTGAAAATGTGCGGGATAAATATCCTTTAAGATAGCATATAGGAAAGCACGACAGGAACACATATTAAATCCTACCATAATATAGATTAGAAGGGTAATGTGAGCACTGTAGATATATATATGTGACCTGCAGTTTCTAGGTGAAACAGAGTGAGGACCAACTCAACCTTTCATCTTTCAGAGTTGATAACACAAGTACCATTGAGGTGACCAATAGCCAAATACACATTTTGAATCTCAAAGTGGTAAACTTGGGTTTGCTAAGTTCTATACACATTGTCATAAATAAGTAATGGTCAACATTCATTAATCAAACTTTGCCAATGAAAAGTGGACTGTGGAGACACGCAAATGAATTGTGATACAGAGTAAAGCATGATGTTGGTGTTTTTTTGCCTGTTTTGTGGTGTGGTATGGTGTAGTCAAATGTGTTGAGGTGCGTGCCATTGTAGGGCAGAATTGCGGAATTAATATGAGGAACAGTCAGGTGTTTGTGGGGAATCATAAGATAGTGGGAGGTTGTGGGATGTTGTAGAAGATGATGGAGGCATGATGGCATGTGGTGTGGTGGCTGGTAACGTGGTGGGGTCTGGGTTGGTACAATGATGACGTTATGGAATGTGGTAGTTTTTCATGGAATGTGGTCCCATGATGTGGGTGGGGTCTCAAGGGCTATTTTCTTGATTAAGGCTAAACCAATTACACTGATTTCCCAGCTGTAATAGGGGAGAGTGGCGTCTGTGGCCAGATTTGGCATGGAGCTGTGGGGTCATTCACCTGTCAACATGGTACAGTCCACGAAGAATACATTTTTTCAGAAACTGTTGGGGCTGCCCATCTCTTCCCCTCCTTTTGGTGTTCATACAGAGTTGGGTTGTACACCAATTGAGGATATAATTTCCCTGCAACTGGTATTACATTGGCTCAGGCTATGGGGGAATGTCAATGCCACTATAGCTCAGGAACTGATATTTTGTTGGGTTGGATATGGCCTTGAGATACAAGATTCTGTGGCTGTTTAAAATTAAATTACAGTTGAGGGGGATGTATTTTATGCATTTGTCCCCGCCGAGTAGTACCATATCCCAGAGTGAGATAAACCGATGGACTGCTGACCTGTATACATCTGTAAGACTTAATAGGGAAGGCTTATAACTCCTGAAGCCTGGTCTGATGACATTATGTCCAAGTTGTTCAAGGTTACCTGCTTTCGGCTGAATCACCAATTGACCGTGCACTTTTGACACAGACTAGGTTCAACTGTATCCACTTGAGGGCTGTGGTGGCAGCTTGGTCCATTGCGGATCGTTCCTGCCCGCTATGTGTATCCCTGTATAAGGATCTAGCCCATTTGATATTTTTGTTGCCCTGAATATGTGACATATAGAAGTCGTGTCATTAGATCAGTACTGTGGGAACAGGGTTTTTTGAAGTATCGGCCAGCATTGATTTACCTGTTGTGGGCAAATTCACCCTGTGTGGCCTGGCCCTTACTCCTGTTTTTGAAAAAAGCTTTGTATCATAGGAAATGTTTGCTGCAGTCATTGACCTGTAATGAGTTAATTGACAATACTGAATGAAATATATCTGTAATCCCTTCTGGTTGTTTTAACATTGTTTTTATAGATGTATTTTTTACTGATTCTTAAATTTTGGATATCTTTGTATTATGCACTGTTTTTTTTAGATTTTTTACGCATTTCCGAAATATGGTATTTTCAATTAATGGAGTGTTCTTTGGTGGATAATCCATGGTGTAGCAGCATGTGGAAAGGGTGGGATGTGGTGAATTTTGATAATGCTGTGGCTGTAACACACACAAATGACTCACATCTATTGACTATATGTTAGACAATTTTCCTACAGGTGTTGCAGCCTAGACACACACGAGAGTATTCCTCAGGGAAGCAAAAAAGACAGAATAACATGCGTGTTTCTCCATTTATCTATAATGCACAAAACCCAACAAGTATCAAAGTTTATTTTGTGACAAGCTGTGAAACTAGTAGTCTTTAGTTTATTAGACGTGCATTCAATATGGCAAACGGACCCAGCCCTCTCCATCAGCAAAAACAGCACCACAGGACCCATTATGCATCATCAAAGCCACATACATCTCTGAGCAAAACTCTCAGTACACAAGCTTACTTGCACAAAGCAAACACGTGGCATAAGAGGTCTACAAACTCCAACCTACACTTCTTGATACACTGCTGTCTCATAAATGGCGCCAAATTAATGTTACCAAGCCCAAAGTGCTACCTTTACCTTTCAAAAGCTTTCTGCAAGCCTGTTTAGGTCATGATTGTGCCAAAAAGAACCCCCAGCATCCCTTCAACTCAATAACAGTAAGTACCCGCAGTATGTTATGTTATTGAAGTTGGTTAGAAGAGACATATCATTTTAGTGGTGAGTAATGTCATTAGTGATGGGTTGGCTAATTTTAATTGATGACACAGAACTTCTTAATACTTCTCATGAAGTTCTCTTGGTTGCATGTCTACTTTACCTTAATTGAATGCATGTTCCAGAATTCTGGTGCCAGAACTGATAATCCAGAGCCTCTTTGCCCATAGTGGTTCTTTCAATCCCAATCCTCTTCATTTGACACACTCTCCACCCAGAATGAATTTCCCAAAATGTACGCCAAAGGAAAGTCACACTTGTTGGAAGGTTGTCGGATTTCTTTGGAATTTCTCAAGGGTCAAACCCACTGCAGTGCTCAAGGCAGACTTTAAGACCTGTCTTCCAATTACAAGATCTGAGACTCAAGAGGGAGGTTTGATCCGCCAACCATAGGCCCCGAACCATTGTAAAACCTGTTTGAGGGCCTTTAAGGGTCATGGCTTGATTCCTGTTTCCTTTGTGGGGTTTGCTTGGTTGTTGAGTTAGAATAGACCAGCTCACAAATTGGTGTTTTTTGCAGACGTTTTAAAGTGCTTTTGTTGAGATTGGAAGACTTTTGCTTCACAGTTTTTAGTCTTTCTTGATACCTGTTTTATTCCCTTTTGTTTCCGTTTTTTATGCCACCTATCTAAAGTTCCCTTTTTATACTTGCTCACTTTTAAAAACATTTTTCTTAACGTTCCTCTTGTGCTTCCCCTGGTGTCCTTTATGTCACCCACAAAATACATAAAAAACAGTACAGGTTTCTTAACACCTTTCTTTTCCTGTTTTCGTAGAGGAACATTAGTGTGTGAGCCTGGAATTAATTGGATACGATTTGTGTATTTTGAGAACCCTTTCCCATTGTGTGTGTCTTGCAAGAAGGCTTGTGCTTGTCTTTGTAACTTTTTGTTTTGAACATTGACATTATAGGCACATGTGTGCTTTGGGACCTTATGCAGCATGTCCTTGTATTTTAGAAGGAGTGCTGCAAGAGAATGAATAGTTGGACTACTCAGATTCAAATTCAGATTCAAAACGCTTTAATTAGGGAGCTGTTCCTCTGAAAGCAAATATTAACCAACACACATATTATTAATAGTTACTACCTCATTTATATTGACACTGATGCTATTTATGAAACTACACATTAACATAAAGTAGAAAGCAATGAAGTGCCAGGATAGTTACTAAAGTTACTAAACAATAAAACTGTGAAGTTGTCTTTCCATTCATTATTACCTACTGGTAACAACAATCTGCAAAATAGGAATATAGATAATTTGCAATGTCATTCCTATTTCACAGGCACTATTTATTCAAATGAAAATCAACCTACAGTGCAAAGTGTTAAAAGACAAATAGGCAATGCGATATTAATCAATAGAATAACTCAGAGTAAAACAAGTTATGCAGTTCTCTTTCCATTCATATCCATTCATAAAATATACGTTGCAATATTATTATGGATAGAGACATACATTTCCGAAAAGTGCGATGTTCTTTCAAAGGCTTATAGCTGGCATTGCTTTTAACCCCTTAAGTGCTAAGGGCTTGTATGTTTGTCCTGAATTCCCATAAGGAATCATTCTAGGCTCCGCCCACTCCCGCAGTTTAATAAACACGCTTTGCTTAAGAAAGACTATAGTGCCCATCACAATGTGTTATCTGATAAGAGTTAAAGGTGGAGCAGCGCAAGATGATATTGACTAAAATTACTTGATCTCAGTAATGGCAGCAATTGGTTACTTCAGAGTCTCTAGAGCATGAAAATGAAAGGTGTGCAAGTGTTTCGATGTGGGCAGAATGGAGAGCAGCATTCCATGAAGCCACAGCTGGATCATCTTGCAATTGAAAAAGAACAAATCTTGTTTGCGTTAAGATGATGCCTTGTGATCGTTTACTAGACACATTTAAATCTTCTGCTGGGCCTGAAGAGGGGCCAGAATAAGATAACATTTAACAATAGTTTCTCAATTTCAATCAATTTCCAGCTGTTTTTTTTTTTTAAATTGTGGTAAATCTTGCTTTTTAAAAATAATTTTCCAACTGACGGCATCATGCCTACAGATGAAACCAAGTTTTGCAATGTATAGTAGACGATTTGTTTTTACATAACGGATACACTCAATGCAAGATAGAATTACATCCTTTTAATGTCATTGAATATACGCTGTGTTAGACAAAGTATGACACTTTTATGAAATTCTTGCTATTTAATGATGTAAATTAAGATCCCCAAACTAACCTCTTATGTACAAGCTAAACCAAGAAGGTGTCTTGCACTCTTTTTTTCACTGATTTTATTGGCAGTGCACTTGCACATCCCCCATGTCTGACCTGTACATTGCTCGTAAGTAGATTTTACTTTTATACGCTGTAGTAATCAGGGTTAGCGGTGGTGATCGTAAGTGACTTGCAAACTCCGAAACTGCATCCATGACTGGTCTCATTGTGGGAGATTGCTTATTTAAGTTTCATCCCCAATTTAAGGTTCCAGAAATTTGAACACCTAAATAGGTGAACTCGTTCACCTGTTTTAGGGTTGCCCTAGGTATGTAAAATGTTTATCGCATCTTGGGATT
This sequence comes from Ambystoma mexicanum, assembly GCF_040938575.1. NCBI lineage: Eukaryota > Metazoa > Chordata > Amphibia > Caudata > Ambystomatidae > Ambystoma > Ambystoma mexicanum. The sequence continues at coordinate 565,923,470 of NC_090935.1, forward strand.
GTCCATATGATCATACCAACTGAAGAGAGTTTGTAAAGCTCCTGGTTGTTCATTTTCCAAGTGCCTCCAGCCTAAAATGGAAGCATACATTCAAGGCATAACCTTCAATTTACGCATCGACACGTGTTGGTCAAGTATGCGTGTGTACAGTGACTTTACATTAGGAAAAACAGGCTTAGCTCCCATATGTTTAAGGAGCGGAAACCATGCATATTTTACACAACAGATTTTACACCATGGTTTTACGCATGAAATTGCGTTTTGAAGGTATGCCTATGTGGATGCTACTGAAACATTGCACCCCAGGCAGCCCAACAGCCTGCACCCCAGCCCACAGCCACGGCAGCCTACCAGTCTGCACCTCAGCTCGAATCTCCGGCAGCCTGTATCAAAGCCCCCACCCCAGCAAGACACGATGAGGTATGGGAGAGCCAGAAGACATTACCCACACGGGGTGTCCCAATGCAGGATGGCTCACCATGATCATGATCTCATAGGCCAGCAGGTTCTCATTTCCTACTGCCTGATATGTCCAACATCTTCAGTCTCCTCGAAGATATTGAGCACTAGATAGTGCCTGACAGGGACACGGTCACCTCCATTATCCGCCTATTGAGGCTCCCCATAGTTCTAGCACACTCTGTTCCTGGCGTATGGCATCACCCAGTCATGCTTCTCCCACTTACTCTTACAGGTGAAATCCTCCATGACAGTGGGCCTCATTACACGGACGGCGGTAACCATGGCGCTATTAGTACCATGGTTGCCGCCAGTATTTTACCAATTCCGCCTTGGTGAATGGGGGAATTACCGCCCTATTCCAAGGTTAGCGGGGCAGTAATTCCCCATTCACCAAGGCCCTTCCCCATTCCCATTTGAGCCCCAATAGGGCTCAATGGGAATGGGGAAGAAGCAAATAACGGTACCGCTATTAGCGGAACCGTTATTTGCCATGAAGTCCCTCAGCAGGTTCCTTCCTTAACGTGTGGTCTGGCCACGCGTTAAGGACAGGACCTGCTGAAAGACCTTGTAGTATGGCACTAAGGGATTACCGGCACCGGTGCCCTTACCGGTGCCGGTAGTCCCTTAGCGCCATCCGTGTAATGAGGCCCAATATGTACTCCCTACAGACTCTATAGCCCTACATCAGATCAAGACCTGGTTCTATGGGATTGTGGGCATCTCAACATTGGTTTGATCTGTGGACTGCACGCGCGTGGCCCTTATACAACTCAGGGCACAAGGTCATGTCTTCATCAACAGATGCATGCAACAAACAATCAATGTGCAGGTGGTCTGTGATGTGGATATGTGCTTAACACATGTGTGTGCCAGATTGCCTAGCTCATACATGACTCCATGATCCTGACCACGAGCAATCAGCCATATATCATGGAGGGACTACAGCAATGCCAGACATGGTTAATGGGTATGAATATGACAACACCAGTACATGGAAACACACCCTCACCACTGCATGTGATGTAACCAAAAACCAAAACCCACTGTGCGTGCTTGCATGTCATGTCATCCAGACAAGATGTGCCACACAGAGAATCTATGAATGATGGGGGCTGACTGTGGACATCATTACACAAGCAGTTGCCCACCTGTGTGAACTGTACAAGCCTCATAACAATAGGACAGCAATTCAGCTCTTTCAGCTGACCCCTTGTCATTACCCTCACTTGAGAGGATTACTACCACTAGCAGCTAAAGTACTCTAGTGACACCTGCACACTCTCAGTTCAGCTGGTATGGAGAAATCTCCTGTGCCGTAGAATGAATGCATTGTTCCACCATCATCTGGCCATCCCTACAGCTGAATCCAGGTAGGAACATGTTTCATGTACGAACAACAGACACAAATTCACGTACCCTCAAATTGAACCAAACCCCTATCTTGCATGTCAATTACAACACTTTCTATGCAACCCATTATGTAACTGTCCATTACAATGGTATGTGTGACCCGGACAGTAAAGCTAATATGTACAGCAACATACACCTACCGGACCTCCCCATGGACACATCCACGTTTACATCAAATAGACTGCAGCCCGGATGACGTGAACACATATCCTGCATGCCACAGAGAGATTGAAGAGCTGTGCCTAGGGACACAGTGACCCCCCATCAATACAACACAGCCTTAAGCTGCGTGTGGCACATGGGATATCCCCACTGAACCCAGAATAATACTATACATACACCATGAGACTACACATGGACAGCATACGCTGCTTCCTGATAGTGGAATGGGGGCCATCTGTCTGTTACTGATTAATGAGGGGAATGGACACCAAACTTGTAGCATTAAGAAATCCATGTACCCATGTCAATCCTGTATCATCACCATAACCCCGGAGATACAAGAGTTTAACCCATCCGCTCCACTCTCCAGGCAATTATGTATACTCCATCCACCCATGGCAGCTGACACCACTGCACAATCCAGGGTATCAGTAACCGTATCATTTCAACAATGTCAACACCTGCACCATCATTAAATGGGCCTGTGTGCCACTGCGCTGATCTGGTGATGCCTTCATGTACCGCCCAGAGACTCCTTTACTGCAAAATATGCATCCACTCAGTAGGCATGAAAAGTATATCTTGACACCTCCTATTGGTGCTACGCTGTGCAATGTGAGTACTCAAAGGGGCATTTAGGATGCCCCTTGCCTCAGACACATGCCCACAACAAGGGGATTCCATGCAATTGTGTAGGCCTATGATTTAGTAATGCCAGAGGAGGAATGGGAATTGGTACTGGTTCCCCATCCATGGCGTTAAGTCTTTAACTTCTGAATGGACTACAGTTGTTAGGCCATACATGGAAATAAGGCACAATAACCATTTACCCAATGACACCTCAGTTCTGAGGTTCGATTTCCAAACAAGTCTGGTTTTATTCAAAGTATCTCAGACTGGGTCTCAACACCTCACGACGTGTGTTCCCAGACACTGTGAGATGCGAGAGAGAGAGAGAGAGCAGCGCTCAAGCAGTCATATATATATACATAATACATCATCATTTGTTAATGCGGGTCGTACCACCCTTATACATGTCATACGGGCTAGGGTTCGGTAATTGACAGTTATGACATGTCTTCATTTAGTCTAAACATTAGTTATTCTAGCAACGGCTGCAGAGACACTTTTCTGTTATGAGGAACATGGAGTGCTGGCACAGAAAGGATATCTTGTTCTTAGCAGAGAAACATTCCATACTACGTTATTTGTTTGCCGTGACTCATGAGCTAAGGATCAGATAGTTTTGAGGCAGAAATACCATCCTTTGTGAAGGAGCACTGCTAGTTGCATATAATTCATGTTTAACTGCCTTTTACAACAGCGCTTGCAAGACAAACCGGCACCTGGACTAATGATTAGGTGCGGCTTCTGCACATCTTCAAGGCCCCAGTGAGAAGGAAAACAATGTATTTCTGCATGGCTCTACATTCCTGCCTACATTAGTATTTCAAAGTTCAAGCTGTAGCCTCGCACCGTGTGTGAGTCTAAAGCATATAATATATTAAGCAAAGCGTTTACAAAAAGAAAAAACAAAATGGCCGGTATTTACAAAATGGACTCCCTATGGTCACATTCAGGTTTCTTGGTTTGCAAAGTTTGTCACATGATGCGATTTGCTTATGGCCAACATACTATTCCTATCATTCGGGCTATGTGATTACTTTTTCGGTATAACACAGTGGCTTGCTCTTTTATGAAATGGGTGGATGGCTTTCTTAAAACTTCACAGTTGTCAGTGCAAACCTTTGCTACAGTTTCCAAGAAGATGGATTAATAATGAGTTGAATAGTGATTTGAAGGGATTGTATTTGCCAGGACTGTCGCTTTCTTCTGTTCTCCCATGTGTGCATGAAGGAATGGATGCTAGAATTTGATGGTCTGCCTCTTCCCACTCCATGGCTCTGTGTCTTCAAGCAGTCATTTAATTTGTTTGAGAAATAGTGTTGAGGTGGTGCTGTGGGTGTATCACACAGGTAATGAGTGACCAAGTCAGATGTACTGATCCATGTATAAGACACCTCTGCCCGGTCTCATAGGAGAAGAGAACGGTAAGGACCATGCAGGTAAGTGGCTGGATAGAACTGTTGCATGATTGTGCCGCCATTTCTCCTTTCCTGTCACATCATGCAGTGCATGCACAGCTCATTGGATTGGTCGTGGCATGTGGGATTGAAACATGTGTATGTCATCACTATTTAAGGCACAATGGGGTTCATTTGTATAATGTGCTGTGGCATGTGTACTGAGAAGAATTGTGTGTTTTCAAGGGTTCAGTAGGTGTTGTGCACCTCAAGAGCATTCTTGGTTTGTATTGGGGTAAGGAGTGCTTTTAATTACTACCCCTGTTGCATTTTGTTAAAGTACCTGTCTCATCTGTCCCTGCTTGGCTGCTAGGCTGCCTGGTGAGTTCTTACATGCAGTGTTCTGTCTCTCTCTCAGCCTTGGGCATCCATCTTCCGCCAGCCTGCTTCTTTGTAATTTGACAGATGAAGCGAGTGTCAGTCGCTGCATTTGCCACCACCTTCATTCCTCCTTCTGCCCCTTCTATTGATACTGACTCAGCTCTGGCTAAACTTAATCTCTCCACCTCCAATACCCTTTACATCCTAGCCCCTGTCATGAGGATGCGCATAAGGCCTGCCTCCAAGTGCAATTCCTGGTATGACTCCAACCTGCCTACTCTGAAACACAAGGGCAGAGTTGCTGAGTGGAAGTGGCAGGCCTCATGCAAAGCCCCTGACAAACTGGACTGCCACCTGCTCCGAAGGCAATACCGAACTTCTATTCTCTCTAAGAAGAGGGACCATGGGCAAGCTCACATAACATTGCTGAACTTTTCAAATCAGTAAGGAACTTGCCAATCCTACTGCAACCCTCACAGGCCCTCTACACCGCACTTGCCCCCCTCTTCACCACCAAAACTCTGGACATTCAGTCCTCTCTCTCTCTCCTCTTCTCTCTTCCCTCTCTTGGCCACACTCTCTCTGTCCCCATACTCTCCTCCTTCTCTCCCATTGCACCAGATGAGGTCTCTAAAGTGGTCCGCTCTATGAAAGTCTCCTCCAAACAGTTGCTCCCTTGCTCCTCCAGGACCATCACGGACAACATCTCCTCCCTCACCCCACCTTGGCTGATTTCTGCAATCACTCTTTCCACTTCCCCTCAAGCACTCCCTTGGGCACCCTGTCGTAAAAAAAGCCGTCTTCTGACCCTTTCATGCCCAGTTAACTATCACCCTATCTCTATGAACCCTTTCATCTTGTAGGAATTTGTTATTCCCTAACTGATACACCACACTAAATCGTTGGCTGTCTTCACGACCACCAGTCTGGCTTCAGAGAACCCAAAGGCACAAAAACTGCACTCCTGAACACCCGTGATGACCTGCTCTCAAATCTTGATTCCAACTCCCCCTCCATTCTCATCCTCCTCCATCATTCTCTGCCTTTGACATGGTTAATCATGCCATCCTCATAAATCGTCGCCATGATACGCTCGACATCACGCGCCGGGCACTGGCTCGGCTTTCTAAACGATCTTCCCAGGTGCAACTACACCCTTTCCTCTCTTTCACCTCTCACTCTACCTGTGGCATCCCTCAGGGATCTGTCCTATCGCTGTGGCTTTTCAACATCTGCCTTGCCCCTTTGACACACTTGATCTCCATTTTCTCCCCTCACTTCCAATGCACTGCTGATGACACACAGCTCTCCTTTAAGCTTCTCTCTTCTTTCTCCCCTTCTTCCTCTTTCATAACTGATTGCCTGACTGCTATTCAGGCTTGGTGCATGGCCAATGATCTATGTCTTAATGCCAGTAAGACCGAGATACTTCTAATTGGAACACCTGCTCCCTCTTTCCCACCTGCTCTCTGGCCGCCTTCCTTGGATCCCACCTCACCCTCTTGTAAGCCAAAAAACCTTTGTGTCATGTTTGACTCTCTCTATCCTTCTCCCCTCACATCACGCCCTTGCCAAGAAGGCCAACTTTCAGCTCCACTTCCTCAGAGGCACTCTCCCGTCTCCGAGAAGCTCAACAACTCCAGAGCTCTTGTCCTCTCTAGGCTGGACTACTGCAACGGCCTCTTCCTGAGTCTGCTTCTTTCCTCTCTTCACACCCTCCAAATAATCCAGAATAGGACTGCAAGATTTATCTGTGGCCTCAAGCCCGGGGACCACATCTCTCCAGCCCTAACATCTTTCCACAAGCTCCCAGTGGCTGCAAGGATCAAAATCAAGACTCCCTGTATC